>NC_056737.1:222617105-222967674 GCF_019279795.1 Protopterus annectens
ATAAATAAGATTTATTTCAACTATATCAACAGAAATGTCAGATCACAACATTCTACTTTGTCAGAATTGCTAATCTTTACCTGTGACCTTGATATACTAGCAAATTAATTCAATCTATATTTCACCATTATCTGTAGAACTATGAGTAATAACATCACCACTTCCATAGATATTTCAATTCCCAGTGCCCCCCCCCCCCCACTGTCCTTCTATCACTTGTTCAAACATTCAGGATGTTTTTCCCATGATTAAAAAAATATATACAACTATGGGACCAGGTAATATTCCATCTGTACTACTAAAAACAAAATAAGACATCATAATATTAATGCTTAAGAAAGAGATTTAGCTGACTACTTTTATAAATTTGTACATTTGTTATTACACCAATGACCTGGGGGGGGGGGGTCCTTTCTAAGCCTAGCCAAGTTTTCCCAAAAGAATAATGACATCCTGTATCCAAACAGGCCACTGAGGGCCAGGCATTTACAAGCTACCTCTTGTCCATAAGGGACATGGGTGCTAGGCCCAGTGTAAATTTCCTATTCCCTATCCACTGATCTAGACTGTGCTTAAATTGGTAATAGACAAACTCAACTTCACATGGATGGGAAGCCTGTTCCATAGGAGGGGCAGCTACAGACCTTTATTTCTGACACTGTTGTCTTAAGAATATGCAAGAGATTCATAAGTGTGGTGTTTGCTGATGATGCTTTTTAAGCCAGGCATAGATCACCCCTCAGTGATCTACAGGAAACTGAGAAGAGGGAAAGGGCTTTAATGTGCTCTGAGTAAGCCAGGTGCGTTATGCCTTGTATTCTTTTTAAGTAAACTCTGAGGTTGCTCTAGTTGCTGCATATGTCTGGTCAGGTACTTACTACTTAAAGGAGCATTGTACTCTATGACTGATAAGGGCAGACTACAATGGGATAATGACCTCTTTGGATCTACATGCCATGCATTTACTTATAAGTTGCACACCATAAAAGTATTTCCTCCTCACTGTGGCTGCATGGTGGTCGAAGGTAAGCCTACTGTCTACACGTGTACTCAGGTCCCTGACCAATGGGTCAACTCTTAGTGGTTTATTACTAACATGGTAATCAGCTGGGATGGTTGACTTCCCAAAGGGTACAAATATGCATTTATTAGCACAGAGTTTGAGACCATGGCTTTGGAACCATTTGTTAATCAGAGACAACCCTTCTTGAAGAATACCAGTGTCTGCATGAGAGTCGATAACTCCCAACTTGCAATAATCTGCAGACTTACTCAGCCACAAACCTTCAGCATTTGCTTCAATTTCAGAATAACAGATGTCAAAAATGAGCCGGCCCAGTACCGAGACTTGAGGGACTCTGTTAGTGACTAGCCTCTTGGTGGAGGTGGCCTAATCTATTTAGACTCAGCAGGTGATAAAAGGTTTCATACTTAAATTAGGGAGCTTGTCTCCAATTCCTTGGCCAGATCGAAGTAAACTGTGTGCACAGTCTTGTTTTGATCTATTGCTTTGGTGACCCTCTCAAAGAAGTCCACCAGATTTATTATGCATAACCTTTCTTTAATAAAGCCAAACTTTGATGGGCCCGGTGTTTACAGGTTACCTATGTCCTCATTTATTGTGCCCAGGATTCTTTCCATGGTCTTTCATTCGAGGCTGGTCAGACTTATGGGGCTGTAGTTACCCAGACCAGTAGTTCAACCGCCTTTTTGCAGGGGAATGAATGTAGGTATCTTCCACTGCATGGGCACAAAATCTGACTGTAGGCTGCAGTTAAAAAGTGATTTAAGTGGACCAGAGAGGTCATGCTTCATGCTATTTATAAAGCATCCTGGGATGTTATCGGGATCCATCAATGCAGTGTTTTTGGCTTTACGAAGTGCAGTGATGACCTGTTCACTAGTAATGGTTGGGGGATTGTGGTATGCAGCATTTCCTCTGGACTATCATTGGGTGATTGGGGAGAAATTTGAGCTGAACCTGTAAGCCAAAACATTGGCAATGGTCTCCAGTTCAGTGTACATAATGCCATTTACAATAAGTTCTGTGCATTGTTGCGCATTTCCCCTGAGGTTATGGACATACCTGTAGAAAGCTTTGTGGTTATCCTTTGCCTGCAAAGCTAATGAAGTGTTAATGAACAGTCTTAGCTGCCTGTTTAGATTGTTCAGAGGCCTTTCAGTATGTACAGCCTTGTTCCCTTTACTTGTCCAATATTTTTTTGCTTTTGTTGTATAACCGACTGAAATTTTGATTCCACCAGGGTGGCTTGCCTTTTGAGTCTGTCTTATTTTTAATACGAGTGGGCACAGCTCGCTCTATGCAGCTATCAATATGGCTGTACAAAAATTTTGTAAATAGCTCAGCATATCCTATGGTGTTTACTGGGTTTGGGGTGCTTGGAATTTAGTCAAGGTATCATTTAGTAGAAAGAGGCTGGCCTTAGAAGAGCTCCTGAAGGTTGTTAGTTTTGCTGGTGTTGCTCATCCCTCTCCAACATAGATGATTAACAGGTGGGGTAGTTTGTTTAGATGCTTAATTACATAGAAACACATCAGGATGGATAGCAGCATCATAAAATATAAACTAAATGATTAAAAGACAGACCTTACAGATGTACATGCTTACATCTCAACAGCTTACTACAAAATGGCAGTCAGGCTCGCATGTGCTCAGTATTTATATACTTCTGGAAGCCCTTAGTTAGCTTCCTAAAGATACATACACACACTGATCTACAAGCTGGGTCCCCAGATATAATTTCAAGGAATACTGTCTTATGGTCAGATCTGACAAGCAAAGACATTACACTGGGTGAGGAATAATGCTACCCCTTGTTCATGAGCACAAGGTCAAAGATGCTTGTAGCCCTAGTAGGAGAGTGGCCTAACTGTTCTAGGATGGGGGTATTAATGAAGTTTAGGAATCACTTGTGCATTAGAAATGGTTTAGGATTCCCAATCTATAGATGGGTAGTTGAGATTCCCCATTAATATAATACTAGGTTGAATAGTGAGGGACTCTAGTAAATTGAGATTGGTAGTGTGGATTTCCTGGAACATGCAGGTTGCAAGGATATGGTACGAGACCCTACTTATGGTGAGATGCACATCTACGAGTTCCGGTGGGTCATACACTAAAACCAGTCTGGATGTGAGGCTGTATTTAATATAGACTGAGACTTTTCCAACTTTAGTTTCCTCCTGGGCTGTAGATGATCTAAAGGTATGAAAGGCATTAATAGCCTTGCATTGTCGGGGTGCTCTCCACAACTTTAAACCAATGTCTCCGTTACTACACAGATGTCTACACTCTCCCGGGAGAGGAAGGCTTGCACTACTACTACACAGTGGATTAATCCTGCCATTAAGGAATATGTCAAATATCACTCCAATTTATAAAAAAGGTGTTGGATAGAATGTAAGAATATTGTCCATTTAGCTTAACTTTGAACTTAGGGAAGTGCTTTCAGTGATGTCTAACTGATTTAATAAATGCACATCAAGTTACTGGTTCAACAGAAATATTCTAATATGGTTTTGTGAAGGACAAGCTAACATTAACCAACCTCACTGGTTTTATGATGAGGTAACTTATGCTTTGGATGAAGGCTTATCCACAGGGGTTATTTAGATATGTCTAAGACCTTTCATGTCTTGTCTCAAACCACTACTACCAATTCACTGTAGAAAGTCAAATTCAACCCATACATCAGATGAGTTAATAACTGGCTAACTGACATAAAACAATCAGTTGTCATTCAGGGACATAACTCTAACTTTTGTTATCAGTTCTGGTGTCCCTCACGGATCAGTACTGGGACCTGTGCTTTTTATCACAGTCCTTGCTACTCATCCACACAACCTGCTCCCCTGGCTTACAAAATATGCAAATGATCTTAAATTTGGTTTTAATAACCACCATATGGACATAATCAACATTAATAATTATATGATGGCATGAACTCTCAGCAAGCAATTCTGGCCTGAATTTTAGCTCTAACAAATGCTGTGTTATGTACTTCAGAAAGCCTTCTAATAACCATACAATATACTTGAATAGTGAGGGTTTATATAAAGTACATATTTTAATACATAATAAGTGTTAATACATAATAAGTTTACAATGGCAAACATACTCATTCCGTTAAGTGTCAGGCTATGAAAATGTTACGGATTATATTAAAAATTCTTATCAGGGCCCCTAAATGTTTAACTGTAGTATAAAACTTATATTCGACTAATAAACTGAAAGGATAGATGTGCAAAATCTTACCATAACCATAGAGGTCCTTCTCTTCTACATGCTGCAGTATTCATCACATTAGGGAGTTTGCCTCCTGCTGACTCATACATTCAGCCAATATGCAAAAGTCTAAGGTATGTGCGACACCACACATCATCTTGCGCATATTGGCCATAAAGAGATGTCAGGTATAAAATGGATGTCAGCACATGGCAACCTCAGAAATGAATGCAGGCAACCACCAGCCTGAATCTAGGTAAGAAAACATGTCACCAAGGGAACAGGCAAGCATCAGGGGTAAGGTGTGTGTGTGGGTGTCGGGGGGTAAGTAATACTGCAGCAAATAGAAGAGAAGGACATCTAAAGTTATGGTAAGATTTTACATAAAAATCCTATGTCCTATTCATATGTACATAAAAATCCTATGTCCTATTCATATGCAGGAGTATGCATCACATTAGGCAGAGTGCCAAAGCTCATGCATAGGGAAGCTTGGGTAGAGGAGCAGAAGCTTTTTTCTACGAAATCATGTAGAGTAGCTCTGACAAACCCCACCCTGGACGTGGAGATGACATCCAGTTTATATCTAGTAGCTTACTGGCCGTTTTGGGCTAATTCCTATCTCTTTCAAGTTCCCTGCCTTAAAACCCACATTTGCGTGGTTTTGCGCTTGTTTCCGACTCAGCACAGCTCCTTGTGGTGTCCTGCAGAGTGCTACAAGCAGCAGAGAGATGAAAGAGACTTTAAACAGATGAAGTATTTTTTCCTCTGCCTTTCTACCTGCGACTGCATTTTCTCGCCAAAAAGCGAGTTTCTAGCTATTATAAGATCTCAAAAGCTTTGTTTTTGCATTTCTACAAGTTGTTTTTGTGCTGTTTTAACTGTTGTAGGCTACACACTCAAGTGTGCTAGCCTGTTTAAAGCATTTACAGTGTTTCTTGTTAAGTTACTGTTGTTCTGTTGAACAAAAAAAACAAAAAAACTTAATATCCTTGTTTCCCGCCTTTTCTGAACTAGAGTAGTCCAGATTTCAGGTTTTGCTGAATTCTGGGTTGTGGTATAAGTTTGTGTGTTGCCCATATCCTTACTTGGATAGGAGGAAGCTTCTCTGTTCACCAGTGAGAGTGGGGAGCTTTGAGCAGCCTATCTGTCCTGGAGGAGTGGTCTCACCCCAGAAACTAGTAGCTTATTGGCCGTTTTGGGCTAATTCCTATCTCTTTCAAGTTCCCTGCTTAAAAAACGCATTTGCGCGGTTTTGTGTGCTTTTGCACACTGCGCAGCGCCATCTAAGCTGTTTTAAACTATTCCCGGCTCCACAAAGTCTTCTCTTCAATTTTACCCTTAGAACTAGTCTAACTCTCAAAGTAAGCACTCTACCTTCCTTCTACAGCCCAGCTCTTGCTCAAATTCCTCAGTAAGTACTAACAAACTATAGCACTACACCCTCTTATATTATCCAGAAGTACAAGGCTCCCTATTCGTCCATTCCGGACAATCAATAAATCAGTTCTTTAAACTATCCAGGCATGTCCAAAGTGCAGTTTCAGGTATACTCTCCAGTCCAGCTGGTGAATCTTGAGGCAATGTTACAATTGTCTTATGTACACAGACAACCCTCTCCTCCTTCCAACAAACTCAAATGTATGTGAGAGATGCAACTATACAACCAAACTGGGGGCCAAGCTCTCTCAACCCAAGACTGACACAGTCAGTCAGGAGGAGAAGAAAACCAGTTGCACCACAAAACCAGTCTCACACAGACCAATCGTAGCAGCAAACAAGACACAAACTTACAAAAACATACTCGGAGGCTCTAAATAAAAATCTGCCAAAGCAGCAGAGACCTCCAAAGCAGACTTCTAAGCAACCGCTACCCAACAACTTTCACGTATCCCATACTTCACAAAGTCAGTGTGCCACACAGTCGCAGCCCTTAAGGCTAAATAACACACCTAATACACTAGTAATAGGAAACTCTACTGTCAGGCACACTGACGTCCCGCTCACCAGACTGAACAAAGAGAAGGTCACTGTAAGCTGCCTGTCGGGTGCCAGGATCCGCCACATAACACAAGCACTCAGGTCACTCCACAGCAGGTACAAATATGACTCTGTCATTGTCCATGTTGGTGTGAATGACCTGAGACGTACCTCTCTGAACTACATGAAAAGAGACATAGAGGAGCTCTCTGATCATTTAGCCCAGGCCGGTATGACTCTGACCCTGAATAGCATCTTGCCCTCACCAAGAATGATGCCACAGTATAAAGACAAAATGATCAATTTTAACAATTGGCTAAGCTATTGGTGTCATTCAAAGGGGATCCAGTGTCTGTCAGCCTGGGATGACATGCTCCACAAGCCACGTTACTTCGCCAGGGACGGCTTGCACCTGTCAACCTTAGGCTTTCGAATATTGGCTAAGGCTCTTGCCACGCCCATAGTGCCTTTTTTAGGCAAGGCTCAAAAGACAAACCCACTTCCATAGACAATACCAGAAACAAAAAGTAATGCTACTCAATGCCAGAAGTCTAAACCTCAAGATGCACGCACTCGAGGCACTCCACAGTATGGAGAAAATCGATATCTGTGCAGTAACAGAAACCTGGTTCAAGGCTCCAGAGAGCACCCCAGCACTACCAGGATTCAACTCGTACCAAACGTTTCGGTCCCAGAACTCGGACCGAAATACTAAAGGCGGGGGAGTATCCATCTTCATCAAGGATACCCACATCTCCAGGTTAGTGGCACTGCACAAGGCATCTGAGACCATCCATGTGCAACTAACAGTGGGCAAAACTGCTTTTCAGTTTGTAGCCTGCTACAGATTACCCACCTTGTCTCAGGACCCCCACTCGGCATTCCTGAGAACAATGGAGAATATGAAGGTCTCACCAAACACCATGACATTGGGGGATTTCAACAACCCAAACATTGACTGGGAAAACTACTCAAGTCCCTCAACTGTAAATGCCTATTTATGTTGAATTGTGTTAGACATTTTACAACTGTATATGTTTATGTTGAATTGTGTTTGACATCTAATATGATTTATGCTTTATTATTGGAAGCTACTAAGCCATGCTAGCATTTTGTCTGCACCAAGTTGTTTTTAGTATAATAGTATGGTCTGTTTGCATAGCTGTACTTTGTTCACTAATGTTATTCATGTAATTGTGTTGTGTCTTGACAGCTCATACTGGTGTCTAACTATTTCTATATAATTTTGCTGTTACTGGTGGACAGAATCACATTAGACAACCTCGACAGAGTGCTGCTCGCTATATTTTTATCTGTGACTGCATAACTGTCTTGAGGTTTCTTCTACCAGATGTTTTTCCAATTGGCTCAGTATCTGCATATAGTAGTAGTTGGTTCAAGACATATATTTTCCTGCATACGGTAGCTATTTGCTCAGTTTGTTTTTTGCAATCTTTATAATATATCTTTACCATCTCAAAGTGCTTACTCCTCTCTGTACTCTTCTTTTCTAGACCTAACACCACTCTTAAGTATTCAACTGCGGTACCACCTTTAACATTCTTGTAAGAAAAGCGCAGTCCGGGTCTGAACTGTCTGCAAACAGCTAAAGTTGACTGAGTATATGTCTACCTGTTTGACCCAATATTAATTTTCCCCTGGAGAGCACTCTGCTTTGGCTTGTAAGCAGCCCCCACACACACACACACACACACACACACACACACACACACACACACACACACACACACACACACACACACACACTAATCTTCCACTTTCTTATTCCCTTCTGTTAGCAAATAGTATCCATAACTGATCAATAGTGTGTGTTTGTTAATTTAAACTGAGACCACAGAAGCCTACTGATACAATGTTATCCTGTTTTTCCACCTGAGAAATTGTTAAGAAATGACTTACAGTTTCAGAGCACTCCTTGGTCAACTGTGATTGCTTCTTAAACACAAACTTGTCTTTGCTTTGGCTCATTAGCAGCAGTACAAAGAACTGCCTGCTCACACCCTTGTTCTCCCCTCCCCCTTCCCTGTTTATTACCTTAAGACAATCCCAAAGTTAATAAATATTACCTGTGGCAGGCACCATTTTTAAAACTACAACCACCCTTGTCACTATCATATGTTCATTTATCAGTTAACTCTGTTACCTGATTGTTTCCAGCCCCCACATAAGAGCAACTAACAGGGTCTCTTGCCTGCTTCGCTCCCCACCCTGCCCCCTATTCCCTCCCGCCCCCGGTGGTCCCACCTTTATTACACTCACAAACCCCTCCCATCTTTCCAATAGCCAACCACAGCGCTAACCCAACACTACCTCCTCCATCTTCCCACTACTATCACACCTCCGCAACTAACATGTACAAGCATACCTTACCTATGCTCACTGCATGCACTCTCCTTGCATATCTTGCATCCTACCAAAGCTCCATCATTCCCCCACTCAGCCACTACCACTGTACCACTACTCACACCACCACTCATGTCTCACCCTCACTCAGCTGCCCTCCCACCAACTCAAGAACCTTCCCTATGCACTCCCCACATATTCTACCAACTATATTACTCAAACATAAAGCATCCCTGCAACTTAACATATTAACCCTCCCACCATACCTATTACCCACAGAGCACAATCATAAAGTTTCCCTTATAAACAAACACATTCAAAAACTGAGAAAACTAATAACCTCATGCATATCAAAACTAGCCCTAAGTGGAGACATCCACCTCAACCCTGGCCTTACCATCTCCAACCCCAATCCTCATAATCAGACTAGAAACCACAACTTCTCCCATATTACAGCCAATAGAAAGCCAAATGACTTCCTTCTACTAAGCCTAAATATTAGAAGCATATCCAACAAAGTCCCGAACTCCATGCCACCATAGACTTGTACTCCCCAGATATAGTCATCCTGACAGAAACCTGGCTAAAACCTCACATTACCAGTGAGCAAATACTCCTTACAGGTTATGGCATACTAAGAGTAGTCCGGCTAAACAAGAAAGGAGGCGGTGTAGCTATAATATTTAAACAGCATCTAAACATCCAGATCTTAAAATAATCAGCTCCACAAATAGGCAATGAAGAAATAATACATAACAACCTCAAAATAAAACAAAACAAAACCATCAACATAATTGGATGCTACTTCCCACCTGGCCAAAATATCCCTCCACTAGAAAACCTCCTCAGCTGGTCTACCCACAATCTCCCCCAAGAAACTATCATTTTAGGTGATTTCAATATTGACTGGCAATCCTGTTCTGGCAACCATCCAACCCATCATGTAAACCTTCATGGCTTCACCCAACTAGTCCAGTCGCCAACCAGGATAAATAAAAACTCCAGCAAGCACACTACCCTGGACTGGATACTAGTCAGTAAGAGACCCAGTCATATATAACAGGCTGCTTATCAGACAGCCTCAGTGATCACTCCCCAACATTCCTACTCAAAAAATACCTATACCAAGCTAAACCTGTCATCTACCGTCAAATACGTAAAAAACTAAACTTTAACCTACTCACATTCATCTCATCCCTCAAAGAATGTAACTGGCATCCTCTAAATTACCTCAGTCTTGATGACGCAGTTGAATTTTTTAATACTACCTTCTTGAGCATCCTTAATTACCATGCCCCCATAAGACATTCCAGAATCAAAGCACAACCTTCCTCATGGCTACAGAAAACCACTAAGTCAGAAATGAAAAACAAGGATAAAGCCTGGGAGCACTGGCGCAAAACCAAAACCCCTTCAACTACTCAGAAATTCCTAGAACTACGCAATAGAGTCAAAAAGCTAATAAAACGGGACAAATTCCAATACTACCAGTCTGCCCTAGACTCCTGCCAACACAGCCCCAAACAATTCTGGTCCTCCATAAACTCCATCCTCCACCCAGGTAAAGTCAGTACCCCTCCTCCTAACATCCCTCACTCCTCAGAAAATATTGCTACCTCATTCAACACACACTTTACACAAACCATACTATCACTAGCTAAACAACACAACCCCCTCCCCTCCAAACCACACCTTCAACTAGTAATCTCCCCACTGCCTTCTCTTCTTCTCCTGTACCTACCTCCAACATAAAAAAACCTCTTAACTAAACTTAAGCCCTCCAAATTAGCAGCAGACAACCTCCCAAGTGAATACCTACAAATCACAGCTGATGCTCTGGCCTACCCAGTATCCATCTTGATTAACCAATCTCTGTCAGAATGTTACGTTCCCACACTGTGGAAAGTATCACATATAATTCCCCTCCACAAAGGCGGACCCTCCACAGAACTAACCAATTACCGCCCCATAGCTATTCTCTCTCCACTCTCCAAAATACTAGAGAGATGCATACACTCTCAGGTCTCAGACTACCTCCTTACTAACAACCTCCTTTCCAATGCTCAGCATGGTTTCCGACCAAACCATAGCACCACCACTGCCTTACTCTCCTTTACTAACACTATCCCTTCAGCATAAAAACAATGGCTATCTCTCCTCTGCTACTTTCCAAGACCTATCTAAAGCATTTGACATGGTCCCACACAAACAACTTATCTCTGTCCTCAATAACCTATCCTTCTCACAGTCAGTCACCAACTGGTTTCAAGGTTACCTGTCTGACCGCCAACAATCTGCTGTATGGCAGAATGACACATCTCCCCAACTACCTGTCTCCATAGGGGTTCCCCAAGGATCGATCCTTGGACCCCTACTATTCTCTGTTTTCACCAATAATCTACCCTCTACCACCAAACATGGCACACTCATACAATACGCAGATTACTCAACCATCATCTGCTCAGACCAGTCCCTACCCAAACTGCAAAAAGTCACACAGGAAGCCTTTTCCTCTGTTGAAACTTGGTTATCCGATGCCCAATTAATACTCAACCCAAACAAAACTAAACTACTCATCTTCCAACCCACCAAACATACTCAAAACAACTCTCACTTTAACATCACAGCAAAAGACAACACCACTATATACCCAACTGAACACACCAAATTACTAGGAGTGGAAATAGACAAACTAAAATTTGACATTCACATATCCATGACCGTAAAAAAAGTCCACAATAAACTAGGAGCGTTATACAGAAATAAGCACCAAAGCAGCAAAGATTTCAATAGCAAATTCCCACCTTATCTCCACCTTACTTTATGCCTCTCCAATATAAACCAACCTAAGGCAATGCGATCTCACAAGCTACAGACCTGCTACAACAAAATCGCCAAATTTGCCACAGGGACATCCTACCATAGTCACCACTCTCTCACTTGCTGAACTGGGGTGGCTTGAACTCCCTCACCTCCTTCAATGGTATCAACTTTCACTCGCTCACAAACTAGTAAACCATCCACTAAATGTCCAATCCCTCCAGAATCTACTCCAACCCTATCGCAACACCAGACCACTAAGATCCAGCAACAAAAATCACTTGCAGATCACTAAAGCCAATAACTCTGCTGGTGAAGCACTATTCTCTTGCATCATAGCCAAATTATGGAACTCCCTCCCACCCACAATTACCTCCATACCATCATGCACCCACTTCAAAACTTTACTAAAAGTGCACCTAAAAACATGCTGGCTATGCCCTTGCAACTCCCACTCTAATATCACCCACCCCATCCAACCACTACCTTTCTTTCCACTCCACTACCTACCTTGATTATAGCAATTTCAGATGCTCATAAGCCTAGTACTTATTATACAGCAGGAACTTCTTATTGTAACATTTGTTAATGTCTGTTATGTACTTCACAGATAAAGATTCTAGTTGTCTACTGATGTACTATGTTCTTCATCTGTAAATATGTTGTAATTGCTATGTAAATTGTTAATCGCTATGTAATCCAATGTAACTACTGTCTGTTTATTTTAACTGTGGAGCTTTTCTCCTCGGGACTCTGCTGAAAATGGACCTACGTCCAGTTGGACGCTCCCGGTCAACAAATATAAATAAATAAAATAAATAAATGAATAAGTCCCAACTCTTTTGCCCAACGGTTCCTGGAGTTTATAAACTCAAACGCCATGGAACAACTGGTCACCACTTCTACAAGAGGGGACAACATATTGGACCTGGTCATCACCAACATGGGGGCTCATTGTTCCACACCAGAGGTAAACCCCTCGTTGGTAAGATCAGACCATAAAACTAATCACAATGGACATCCACATCCCGACCCCACCCCCAGCCAAGGAAACCACTGTGAAAAATCTCTCAAAAGCAAACTTCACACTTCTCAAGACCAAGGTGGAACGTTTCAAAGCCCCCGGGCAAATGGAAAATACTACCCAAACCGCAGAATCCTTTACAAATACACTGTATGAGCAACCTACAGGAATACATGGATCGTGCCATCCCAAGTAAAACAAAGACTCACTCCTCCAAAACCAGACCACCAGTCTGGTGGACCCCAGACATAAATAAGCTATACAACAGAAGGAGGAAACTATTACATGATAGGGCAAAATCTCAAAAAGGGAAGGCATCCCTGATTAGTATTAGCAAGAAACTTCGCTTCCTCATAAAATCATCAAAAGCCAGCTTCGAAAGAAAAATCGAATTGACTCTAAAGATAATCACAAGGCGTTCTTTAGGTATGTCAAGAATCTGGGTGGCAACTCTTGAGATATGCTCTGAGCTGGTGCAAAATGGCACAAAATACACTGAACCCACTGACATTGCCAACATCCTGGCGGACAGGTTCAGTGCAAACTTTAACCCCAAAAGGGCCAGTGTCTATCCCAGAAGAATGCAGTCCCCCAGACATCACAGACACACAGGTGAAAGCAGCCCATTCCAAAGTTAAAAACACAGCATCAATGGGACTGGATGGTATCCCAGGCTGCGTCTTACACGAGCTCCAAAAAGAACTAAACCCTCACATAAACTCACTGTTCCAACTCAGCCTTGCCACAGGTTATGTACCCAAAGAATGGCGTACAGCAACAGTAATCCCGCTCCACAAAGGTGGCACCACAACGGATCCCAGGAACTATCGCCCTATAAGCCTGACTAACTTGGTCTGCAAGGCTATGGCGTGCATCATCATGGATCTCATAAACAAGGACATTGGGAGACTCCAGACACTGGACCCTACCCAATTCGGCTTTGTTAAGGGCAGATCTTGCCTCTTAAACCTAGTTGACTTCTTTGAAACAGCTACCAAGGCCATAGATGAGGGAAAGGTAGTCTACATGGCCTACCTGGACCTCGCAAAGACCTTCGACACAATACCCCACTCTGGCATCATAAATAAGCTTACCAGCTTGAATATCAACCCATATGTCACAAGATGAGTTGCAACCTGGCTCACGGATAGAACTCACATGGTCAGAGTTGCGGGTGCCTTGTCCGACTCTAAACCTGTTACAAATGGCGTCCCACAGGGCTCAGTCCTGGGACCCCTCTTGTTCGAAATATACTTCTCTGAGATACAGGCAAGCACGGGAGGACTGTGGCTGACCAAGTTCGCAGATGATTGCAAACTAGGAGCCATAATTGACTCTCCGGCTGACACAAGCATCCTCCAGAAGGGTCTTACAGAGACGGATACCTGGTGTCAGAACTATGGCCTCAAGCTAAATGCCAAAAAGTGCATAGTCATCCCCTTTGGGAAAAACAAAGTGCCCACAAAATACCACATAGGAGGTAACCCACTAAGTACGGAAGAAGTAATTAGGGATCTGGGGACCCAAGTAGATAGTAACCTCTCCTTTGACAAGCACATTGCCAAAGTGGTTAGAAAAACCTTCTATATAGCTCACCTAATCACAAAAGGGTTCACATCTAGATCAAGAGAAGTCACTGTGCCCCTCTACTCATCAGGCCCTTAATAGAGTACAATGCCCCATTTGGAATGTATCTTACCAGACACCTGCAACAGCTGGGGAGACCTCAAAAGTACCTCACCAAGAGGATCGTGGGCCTCAAACAGATGCCCTATGCAGCTCGACTAAAGAAACTCCAGCTCTACTCAGTTGCTTACTGCCTACTCAGAGGCGATCTCTGCCTGACGTACAAGGCCAAGTCTAACCCGGAATTGATGGACATGCTCCACCTCAATAAAGCCAAATCCATTAGAGCTACATGCTCCAGGGATTTAAACCTCAGCACAACAATAAATAGGACATGCTGGAGGGATAGATTCATATCCCAGAGGCTTCCCTTGCTCTGGAATAGAATCCCAGTCCATGTTAGGCAGAGCCCCTCGCTGACCCTCTTCAAGAGAAATCTTGATGAGTTGGATGGGAAATCGTAAATTTACTCCTGGGATCACTTCTATGGCCCTGCTGGACAGAGGCTCAGGAATCTAGTCTTAAAGGGTGGCGAAAGCCAACACATTCTGGCTAGGCTTATAAATGCCCTAGGGCAGATAGTCTAGTACCTACCTATGAACCTACAATGTTAAGTGAAAGTATGAACAGAGGACCAAGTAGCTGCCTCCAGGATAGAACAAGTGTCCAAGCCTTTAAAGAAGGCCCCAGAGGAAGACACTGCTCTAGTAGAATGTGCCCTCACTGGAGAAGGAAGTACTATTGGCTGAATAGCAGAAGGAAATAGCTTAAGAAATCCAAGAAGAGATAGTTTGCTTGGAAATTGACTGACCCAAGGCCCTTGGGTGGTAAGACACAAACAAGCATGCAGATTTACGGATAGGGTTAGTTTTTTCCAGGTAGTATGCGAGTTGTATGTGTACATCTAAAGAGTGTAGAATCCTCTCACTGGGAGATTGAGGAGAAGGAAAAAAGGTGTAAGGGTTGATAGACTAAGGGTTAACTCATTAACCACCCTGGGCATAAAGGAAGGACTGGTATGCACAGATACCCTGTCTCTGTGGAAGACTGTGAAGGGGGGACAAGACATCCGGGCTTGCAACTCAGAGACCCTTCTGGCGGAGGTAATGGCCACCAGCAGAACAGTTTTCCATGTGCAATGCTGCAGGGAAGAGGAACTTGCTGGCTCAAATGGGGCCAAGGTAAGTTTCTTCAACACAAAACTGAAATCCAAGGAGGAGGAACTGGCTTCCTTGGTGGTCTAATATGAAGGATGCCTTTAAGGAACAGTTTAACTTCTAATCTAGAGGCTAAAGGAGATGACATAGGCAGACAAGCCGAGACAGATGAAAGGTAGGCTTTCACACAAGAAAAGGACAACCCACCCTTCATCAATTGACACAGATAGGACAAAACCACCAGGATATACACTGACGGTGGCTGTAAAATCCTTTTTGAGACACCAGATGGAAAACCTCATCCATCTGAAAATGTGGGATTTCCTAGTAGTGAGTTTTCTGGCCTCCTGCAGAACTTGAAGCACGTCCTCTGAAAATAGGTGTCTAAAGGGAATTAAAACCCTATCACCCACAGTGTCAGGTTTAGAGATGACAGCTGTGGGTGTACTAGAGTTCTGTTGTCCTGTGTGAATAGGTCCCATTCTGTAGGGTAACTCGTGATGACTGCCCCTGGCTAAATGGAGGAGGAGGGGGAACCAGTGCTGTATAGGCCAAAAGGGAGGCACCAGCAAGATTTCTGGTTAATCCCACTGAATCTTTAGTAGGACCTTTTGGAGGAGAGGGAAGGGGGGGGAATGCATACAAAAACAACCCCTTCCAAGAGAATGACAGAGCATCCACCTTCCAGGCCAAGAGATGTGGAACCCTGACACAAAATTTGGGAAGTTGCCTATTCATGGGGTAGGCAAAGAGATCTACCTGAGGTGTACCCCAATGATGGACCAGGTCCAGGAACACATCCCTGTATAACATCCATTTGTAAGATTGGGTCATGGACCTGCTTAATGTGTCTGCCACAAAACTCTGAGCTGAAGGAAGGCAAACAGTCTGAAGAAAAACTTGACTTTGCAAGGCTAACGCCCAGGCATGTAGGGCTACGTCTGCACAGGAGATAAGACCTCATTCCCCCTCTGTTTGTTGACATACCAGAGGACAGTGGTGTTTCTGTGAAACACCTTAGTACCCCTGGAATAAGCTTTGGTTTGAAGATTTGTAGGGCAAAAATCAGGGCCCTCATCTCTTTTATGTTGATATTTTCCTTTGTCTGGAATGTAGACCAAATATCTCTGACCCTCCAGGATTGCGGAGCTCCACCACATTCTGTGTCTGAAGCATCCATGTACAATTCTTGAGAGGTGAGAGGTGGGTGTAGCAGACCACCTGAATTTTTTGAAACCTGAAGAATCCATCAATCCAACTCATTTTTTAGACAAGGCAGGAGTGGAATAACAAAATCCAGAGGGTGGAGTGCTGCATACAAACCGTCCTTAGAAACTACTGAATTTTCCTCATATGCAATTTGGCCAACAGGAGCATGGGGATCGTGGATGCCATGAACCCCACAAGACATAGGAAGTCCCTGGCAGTCAGGAATTGAAAGGGTAAGAAGATCTGGAAATAGAAGTAAGGAACAGCATCTTTTCTGTGGGCAGAGGGGCTAGCATCCTGTCTGTTTGGATCCTGCAGCCCAGAAAATGTGGTCTTGTGAAAGAACTTCTAATAGTTTGTAGTGAAGCCTACAGACTCTCCAGAAGGGAAATTGTAAAGGTAAGATTCTCCTGAAGTAGGTCTGAGGACTGAGCCTGAATAAGGAGATAGTCTAGGAAAGGAAAAATCTAAATTCCCTGTAGTTTGCAATAAGCTACGACAGGAGCTAAGCATTTTGTGAAGACTCTTGGTACAGCAGAGAGACGAAACAGCAAAGCAATGAACTGAAAATGTGAGGAAGCAAGAGAAAAACATAAATATTTCCTCAACAGAGGGTGAACAGGAATGTGAATGTAGGCATCTTTGATGTCTAATGGCACCATGAATGCTTGGGGAAGAAGAGTGGGCAGATTCAGCATCTGAAAGGACGGAACTTTCAGAAAGGTGTATAAATGAGAAAGGTCTAGGATGGATCTCCAAGGGCCATCCTTCCTGGAGACCAAAAACATCCTGGAATAGACTCCTTTTCCTAGCTGAGAGGAGGGGACCTATTGAATCGTCCCCTGAAAGAGAAGAACAGAAATGACCTGAGGGAGGAATTCCAATTGTCCTCTTGGTGGTTGTGGGATGCCTCTGAAGGAGGAGAGAGTTTCCCAAACCATGAAATACACATTTTTGATAATGGAGAGGACCAGAGTCCTGGGTGATCTGATTCCAAGCAAGAGGGGAGAGAGCGAAAGATGAAGGAACAGAGGAATGGATGGCCATGGAGGCAGACAGTTGCAGGCTACCAGGTTTGCAGTGGGACTGAAAGGGCTGTTTCTGAGAAGGTGTGGAAGGAGTAGACTTTGAAGAAGCCGGTTTCCTGTGGTATCTCTTACTTTTAGAGGAAGAAGGCATAACTGGTTTCCTAACAAAGGCGGTCTTTGCTGGGTAGTTCCACTGGAACCTGGGGACAAGAGAAACAAGGATATGTTTAAGATCCTGGAGCTCCTCGCCATTTTCTTGTAGTGATTTGAAAAGGTCTGCAGTCAAGCTACCAAATAAGGCTTTATTGTCTAGAGGTGCATCCATCAGTTTTGGACTTGATATCAACAGGTAAGGGTTGTAACTTGAGCCAGGAATATCTCCTCAGGACCAACTCAGAGGCCACCGCTCTGGCTGAGGCATCTGCAGCATCATAACTGCACTTGATGGAATGCCTAGTAACCTGGGCAGAGCGGATGAGGATGGAGGACAGTTTAACCTTGGCAGGAGTATCCGGAAGCTCTGACAGGAGCTTTCCTGCATCTGACAGGACAGACAGAGTATTTGGGCATGTTGGTCTGACAATTAATTGCCCTGAAGGGACAGCGGCAGAGGTGTAAACTTTTTTCCCCAGTCTCTCCATTACCTTCCTCTCTATCAGAGGGCAGTAATTTGAATGCCTTATCAGCTGAGATTGAACTGGTAGCTGGCAGGGACTGCAGAAGGGGTTTGAAGAAGAACTACCAGTACCTCAGGCACCTTATAAAACCTATCAGGATGCTTGGGAGCAGGAGGCTGAGAGTCTGGACATTTAGATGCAGCTGTAAAGGTGTCCAAGAAGGCTGGCAGAACTGGAGGAATGGCAGAAGGGGGTGGAGAATCCATCTGCAGGAGGTCATAGTACCTCTTTTCTGTGTCTCATACTTATTTATTTGACATTTGTTGACCGCGATAGTCCGACTGACCTAGTGCTCTTTTTCAGAGGAGGCCAGGGGAGAAAAGCTCCACAATAAGATAAACAATATAAATTCATAATAAAGTAGATACTTAAACATATATACAATAAAGCAGACTAGCAAATGTCCCATATAGTACAAGTAAGACAAATCTAAAAAGTGAACAAAACGACAAATGAGGATAGGGACAAAACAAAACAAAACAGAAAAGGAAGATAAAAAAAGAAGGAAGTTTGGATTATCCTACGTGGATAAATGTAGGGACGAAGTTCAAGTAGGGTGATTATAGTGACAAATCCAGGTACTATTTAGGTAATTTTAACAGCTTTCTTAAATTCATGGACTTGAGTAATGGATCTAAGGTACAGGGGGAGTTTATTCCAGGTTAGAGTACGAAAGTAGCTATAAAGATTTTGACCCAATGGATTTATTAGGTTTGTGTATCTGTAAGAGACATTTATCCGAACTTCTGAGGGACTGAGGAGGATTATAGAAGGAGGGAAGAGAGGATAAGTTAGGACGGGCAGAGGGCTTGTTTAGGATTGAATGGATAATGAGAAGTTGAGTGAATAAGAGTTGGTTAGGAAACTCTAACCAGCTGAGGGTTCGGACAGCATGACAGTGGTGTGATTTTGGAGGTAGATTAACTGCAAATCTTGCAGCTTTATTACAGGTGGTTTCGGTTTCAGATTTAGACAGAAATGAGGACTGTACGTTGGTTAAGATTCGAGAGCTACAGAATAGGTTAGGAAGAAGTTAAGCTTGGGCAAGTGAGATTCTGGAGTTAGGTGTGAAGAATCTTTTGTTCCTATACAGCAGGCCTAACTTTTGGTGGGTTTTCTTGATACAGTAATGTACATGAAGATCAAATTTAAGTTGACCATCTATGATTGCTCCAAGGAGCTTATTGTGAATATCAGCTGTAATAGTAGTGTTGTTGAGAGAAGAGATGGTAAAGGAGTATTTAAGATGGTAGAGAGATGTAGTAAAGGAAGGGAAGTATATAGAAGTTATGTCCTTACCATAACGTTCCATGTGGAGTGTTCATCTCGCCTTTGTTCTTACACATGGGTTTGGAGCCAATCCTCGGCTCCGTGTCGGCCGCTTGCAAGCTCTGCATCGAGAAGAAGCTCGAGACAATCTAATACCCACAATCCCCCTCTGCCTTTACCTCAGATCTAGTTTGCAAGCAAACCAGTCTCTAGAGAGAGCACACTCATGCTTACATCACATATGCACAGAACTAAGAGTCTATATATAAAAATATATATAGACACATACACATATATATACATGTCAACTATGTACACAACATCTGCAAAGCAGAAGCAGAATGCCCCAGGCCAGGCACCAAAAATGAACGTTCTTCTTAAGGGCGGGAGGGTGGGAATGTAAGAACAAAGGCGAGATGAACACTCCACATGGAACGTTATGGTAAGGACATAACTTCTATATGTGATAGTGTTCAATCTCGCCGTTTGTTCTTACACATGGGTAGCGTCCCTAGCTCCTTGTTCCTGAGGAACTCACGGAAGGACGTTATTGAGCACAGTGGAACCAAAGGTTGCCCTGTCCCTAGAAACCTTGTCTACCTTATAATGAGAAATGAATGTATGTGGCTTAGACCAAGTAGCAGCCGCACAAATAGCGTCTAGTGATAGGCGGGCTGCATGAGCCAGAGATGTAGACACTGACCTTGTGGAATGTCCTTTGGGTTTGTGTAAAAGAGTTTGATTTGAAGAATCATAGACATAGATTATACAATCCGTTAACCACTTAGAAAGAGTGCATTTGGTAACCGCTAATCCTTTCCTGTTATCAGCAAAGGCCACAAAAAGTTGATCAGTTTTTCTGTGATCTTTTGTTCTATCCAAGTAAAACCTTAGTTGTCTGTGAACATCTAATTTGTGCAACATATACTCCATTTTGTTGGAGTGATTCTTGAAGAAGGTGGGTAATTCAATGGACTGATTAATATTGTTAATAGAACAAACTTTAGGGAGGAAGGATGAATTAGTTCGAAGAGAAACTCTGTCAGAGTGAAAGATCAAATAAGGGTGCTTGATGGAGAGAGCTTGAAGTTCAGATACTCGCCTAGCTGATGTAATGGCTACCAAAAAGAGAGTCTTCCAGGACAAAAATTTTAATGGGCAAGAGGAGGCTGGTTCAAAGGGGCAACATTAATTTAGATAACAACAAGTTTAGACTCCAAGGTGACGTAGGAGATCTAACTGGTGGTCTAATATGAAAAACCCCTTTTAAAAAGGCTTTACAAAGTCTGTGGGCCATAACAGGAGCCCCACATTCTTCCACATGGAAATTTGAAATGGCAGCCAATTGAACCCTTAGTGTGGCAGGAGAAGCACCCTGATGGAACAAGTCCGTTAAAAACTCTAATATTTTATTCAAAGGAGCTATAAAAGGATCCACTTGCTGTGTATTCGCCCAGAATACAAATCGCTTCCATTTACTAGAATATGTTTTAGTAGTGGAAGCTTTATGAGAAGCCACCAATATATTCTGAACTGCCGGCGAAAGAAGATCAGACCTGGCTAAGTTGGGAATTGGAGCAACCAAGCTGCTAGATGGAGGGACAAGAGCGGGATGGGGAGCCCCTGACGAGTGAGTCAATAGATCTGGCTCTGGGTCCAGAATCCAGGGTCCCCGAATGCAGTGTGTCTTCAGGAAGGGAAACCAAATTTGACGAGGCCAGAATGGGGCAATGAGGATTATTGTCCTGTGTAGGTTTCTGGCTTTCTGGAGAAACTTTGATATCAGGGGAAATGGAGGAAATGCGTACAGGAGTCCAGGGGGCCAATCGTGAATCAGTGCGTCCCTGAGGACTTCCCCTGGAGGGGGTAATAGGGCAAAGTAGCTCCTGCATTTGGCGTTCATTGGAGACGCAAACAGATTGCAGGAAGGCTGGCCCCACGTGCGAAAAATCCTTTTCGCCACTGACTGTTTCAGGGACCACTCGTGTGGTAACAGAATTGCTCTGCTCAGCCTGTCGGCTATGACGTTGGATGACCCCGGGATGTGCGTTGCTATTAGAAAGCGACCAGTGGACTCCGCCCATTGCCAGATTCTCATGGCCTCTCTGCATAGCTGATAGGACTTGGTTCCCCCTTGCTTGTTTATGTACCAGACTACCGACATGTTGTCCGTCTGAACTGCAATAGTTCCCAGAGGAAGAAGGGGAGCAAAGTGTTGCAATGCTAGAAACACTGCCCTCAACTCTAGAACATTGATGTGCAGATTGTACTCCAAATAGGTCCATTCGCCTTGGACTGTCTGTCCCTGAAAGATGCCCCCCCACCCTATCAGGGAAGCGTCCGTGGTCACCGTAACTGTAGGCGTGGGTAGCACAAATGGTCTCCCCTTGGAAAGGTTGCACGTTTGAAGCCACCAGTTTAGGTGTGTTTTGCATGTGTTCGTTATAAGAATCTCGTGTGTTAGAGGTAGTTGTTGGAATGACCATTGTGCAAACAGTAGCCATTGTAGGACTCTCATGTTCAGCCTTCCCAAGGGTATTGCAATAAGAGAAGCTGACATGAGTCCCAAAACCTTCAGTACCAGTTTTGCTGGAGATTTCCTGGACAAGAGAAGAAGATGTATGTGAGTCTGAAGTGATAGTATCCTTTCTGGAGGAAGTCTTAGAATTAACTGACGTGTGTTTAATTCCGCTCCTATGAACAAGATACTCTGTGATGGCTGAAGTAAGGATTTTCCGAAGTTTACGGAAATTCCTAGGTGAACACACAGTTGAAGAGTATAGTCTCTGGCCTGTAATAGTTGACGCTGGGTGGTGGCAGAAAGGAGCCAGTCGTCCAGATACAGAAACACCTGGAATCCTTGGCGTCTCAAGTGAGACGCTACCACTGCCATGCATTTGGTGAAGACCCTGGGGGCTGAGGTCAGACCAAAGGGCAGGGCTCTGAATTGAAAGTGACTGGCCCCAGCCAGAAGCGCAAATGATCTCTGGATGCCCTGGCCATTTTGATGTGGTAGTATGCATCCTCCAGATCTATTGAGCACATCCAGTCGCCCTTCTGTAAGAATGGAAGGATCGATTGAAGCGTGACCATTCGGAACTTTTCTTTCTTGACGAAGGTATTGAGGTCGCTTAGGTCCAGGATGGGCCTCCAGTCCCCTGTTTTCTTTGGAACAAAAAGAACCTTGAGTAAGTCCCGAATCCTTGCTGGTCCGCTGGGACTGGTTGGATGACTCTTTTTTCTAGCAGCTTTGAAATTTCTATAGCTGCTGGCTCTCGCAGATGGGGCGGTACATCTGGGAGTCTTTTCTTTGGAATGGGATGGGATAGAAAGGGTATGTTGTAACCTCTGGTAACCACGCTTTTTACCCACTTGTCTGTAGTTATATTTTGCCAGGCCTGAGGGTATAAAGCTGCGACCCTCGACTGCCTCCAGAGCAGGACAGTCGGGCCTCCTCTCAGGAGTGCTGGAAAGGTTTACCAGGGAGTGTATCCCTGTCACCTTGATGCTGCGGACCCCCTCTGCCGCCAGGGCGGCGTCTTCCACCTCTGCCCCCTCCTCTGCCTCTAGAAGGGGCATCACCCTGTGTGCCTGGGAAAGATCCTTGGGGTTTTCGAAACCACATTTTTCCACCACGTTGCCCTTTGGGGTACGGTCTGGTTGGGGTGGAAAAACGGACTCCGACAGCAGACAGAGTCTTTCCCTCCTGTTCACACCGGGTAAGGGTCTCCTTTACTTTGGGGCCAAAGAGAGTGGCACCGTCAAATGGGGCGTTAGTAAAGGAAGACTTGAAGGCTTCCAAAAATGAACATAAGCGCATCCAGGATTGTCTGCGAAGAGCAATCGCTGAAGCTGCTGCCCTACTCGAACCTTGCGTACGAAATCAGCCTCATGGACGAGTTCACAATGGATGTAAGGGTATTAAGTTGCGCTGTCACTTTCTCTGAGACAGCAGCATCTGTAGTACCCTGGAGGGTATCTCCCAACTCTTTGACTAGATCCCTCTGTAGTCGTGTAAAATGGGTCAAATAGTTCAGGGATCGCATGGAAAAAGCCGCTGAACTAAAAATGCGCTTTCTGTACCTGTCCATAGTCCTAGAATCTTTATTAGGGGGATGGACAGATGAGGAAGATTCCGACATCTCCTTTTTCGTGGCCGCTGCCACCACCATAGCGTCCACTGGAACTCCTTTTGTTAAGTAGGTCTTGTCCTGAGGTGCAGTGATATATTTATTGGGTTTCCTTGGGACTGGTTCCACTGTGTCAGGAGCCTCCCACGCCCTTCGAGCAATAAGTTCCATTAATTCGAAGGGCGGAGTGACCCAGGAGGAAGAAGGGCGAGCACCGAATGCCTTCAGCAAAACTGACTCATCCTCAGAAGGGGGAAGGGACTGCCAGTCACCTCTCTGTTTCAGGATCTCCAATATGTCCGAAAAGAGACATCTTCTGAAGGTGACTTAGGGGACCCTTCTGACTCATCTAAGTCAGTATCGGATGTCAAGGATTCTTGTGGAGAATCCAAGTGTCTCCTCTTACACAATCTTTTCCTAGGGACTTCTTCTTGGGGAGCATCCGAAGAAGCCTCCGAGGAAGAGGGGGCACCCTCCAGGGGTGGCTGAGACACTGGTGCTCGACGCTTGGATGTGGCCGTGGGTGCAGAGGAGGATAACGGCCCTTTATGGGGAGGAGAGGTTGCTTCCACTGATGTGGTTGTCTGGGTAGACAACACCTTCCTCATTAGGTCGAACGCCCCCGGGTCCCGAATCGAAGAATCTCCGGTTCAAGAAATGGGAAGAATCCCAAACAGGCACCGAAGGCATCGACCCCGAGGACGGAGCCGAATCGATCCGTGCCGAGGCCCCGAGGGGAAGAGTCGGAACCGAAACGTCGGTTCGACTCTCGGCCCCGGAACCAAGGACAGATCGTCGGCTCCGAGACTCGGTACCGGGTCCGACAGAGTCGAGGTGAGAGGAACAGACCGAGAAAAGGACGGTTCTGGACCCGAGGGCTCCACAATCAGAAGATCAACCTCTTCCGGCTCCAAAGACTGGACAGGTCTCGGAGGAGGAATGGATGGAGACACTGGGAGGCCTTCAAGTTTCGACACCAACTGGGTGGAAACTGAAATAAGTTTGGACAGGGCCGAATGCTCCAATAACTTCTGCACCACACGATCCACATCGACATCGGAGAGTTTGGAAGAAGAACGGGTCGAAGGAACGGAAGACGGAGCCGACCTCAATAAAGACGAAGGAGGGAGCTCCATCACGGGTTCCAAGACTCGAGGCTCAGGAACCGACACCAGTTGAACACTCGGCCCGAAGTCTGTGGAACCGGTGATCTAACTTTACTCGAAGAGCTCGGAGCCGATGACTTGGGCTCCGACGTCTTCGATTCCTTCGAGGATTTCGATGCCTGGTCAGAAGCATCCAGAGCCTCCTGAAAAGAAGGTTTTAATAATCCTCTGTCCATGAGTTTCCTGCGCCTATCTGTCATGACCCTCCCACTAAAAGAGTGACAGATTGAACAGTCCTCTTGTAAGTGGAGAGGGCCAAGGCAGTAGACGCAGGAACTATGGTTGTCAGTCACTGACATTTTTTGGCCACACTGACAACGCTTAAAACCTGATTTCACTTTATCAGACATTTTACAAGTAAGATAAGAGTCAAGTCCAGTATAATAGTCAAATCCGGTGAAAAAAAGTCAAATCCGATTTAAATGTCAAGTCCGGTGTCAAATTTAAGTAGGGTTGGTAGGCCCCGAAAAACTCTAACCAATTAATAAACTTAACAGTACCGAGAATTCAACCTACTCAAACACATACACTCAGTATATCAACTAATCCTTTTGTTATCTATAAAAACAAATTATCCAATAAAATATAACAAAAATAAGTTATATCTTAACTTAAGATGCTCGAGCTAGCTCCCAGCGATGCGAACGCAGCAGCGGCAAACTAGATCTGAGGTAAAGGCAGAGGGGGATTGTGGGTATTAGATTGTCTCGAGCTTCTTCTCGATGCAGAGCTTGCAAGCGGCCGACACGGAGCCGAGGATCGGCTCCGAACCCATGTGTAAGAACAAACGGCGAGATTGAACACTATCACATTTTAGTGTTTTGGGGGTTAAGTATGAGATGGCTGTCAGTAAGCCAAGTTTCAGTGAGGCTGAATGAAGTTTGTGTCAGGGTGAGCAGGTCAGAGGGGTTGTCAGCAATGGAGATGATAGAGTTATCTGCATATTGTACAAGAGATGATTTAGGACAGGATGTGTGAAGTTTGTTTGTGAAAATGTTAAAAGAGAAGGGGACCTAGAATAGAACCTTGCGGGACACCCATTTGATGGTGAGAAAAGGAGATAGAGCAGATAGACAGCAAGTTGTCAAATGGCTATCTGTAAGGTAGCCGTCAAACCAAGAGATGGTTTCTGGGGAGAAGTTGAGTTGAGAAAGTCTGGAGAAAAGGATGGAGCGAGAGACTGTGTCAGGCTTTGGAGAGATCTAAGAAGAGGCAGGACACTAGTTTGTCATTGTCTCTGGCAAGGGAGACGAGGTTAGTAAAGGAAATGAGTGCTGTAGTAGTGCTGCGGTGTGGGCAGAAGCCATGCTGGGTAGGGGTAATCAGGTTTTCTTGAGTGAGATAAGCCAAGATTTGTTTGTGAACACAGTGCTCAAAGATTTTAGAGAGGGAAGAGTTACAGCAATAGGTCAGTAATCAGAGAGCTCAAGAGCAATACCACCTTTGGGGATAGGTATAATATGGGATTTTTTTCCACAAGGCAGGGACAGTGGATTCACTAATAGAGCGGTTAATGAAGATGGAAATGGGGTAAGCTATAGAATTAGCAGCAGCCTTTAGAAAGAAAGGTGGTAAGTTATCAGCAGATGAGGAACAAGGTTTAGTTTAAGAAGATGATTTCTAATATAACTGGTTGGAATGGGTTTAAGAGAGAATGGGTGGTTTTGAAGTATAGGGGTAGTGGGAGGTGAGGGTATGGAAAAGTAAGATGTGTTCAGAAGTTTGCTGATGGAATCAATGACGTATGAACTGAAAATGGATGCAGTTTCTTTAGGTGTATTGTTAGGGCAGGGGTTGGGAGTACAGGGATTACCGGGATGGAGAATTTGGTTAATGGTATTCCAGAATTTTTGGGGGGTTCTAGGTTCTGTAGTTTGGGGTGTTTGACAGAAATTCTTATCTTTGATTACATGCTTTTTGGTTAGGTTGCGGAGTTCCTTATTTTTTGGAGGTGAGTGAGGGATTTTGACTTAGACCAGAGTTTCCGGGCAGAATCTCTGTTCTGAATAAGAGACCGGGTAGAGTTGGTAAGCCTGGGAGAATAGTGTGATTTGACTCGACTTGCTCTTGGTGGGGCAAGGGAGTTCAGAATATTTAGGAATATGAAGTTAAATTGAAGAACGGCTTCATCAAGTGACAGATGAAAAAAGGGACTAATCAACTGCAGAGTGGTAGTTATTAAAACAATCTGGGTTGAAGCAGGTTAGCCTATGGCACTCTATGTTTATGAGCTCTAGAAAGGTGAGGGGTGGACCATAAGACGCAGATAGGAGAATGGTCACTATTTAAGTCTGGCAGTGTTTCTGGGTGGTAATAAAGGTTTGGACTGAAGACAAAAATCCAGTCAAGTACGGAACAAGTATTTGTGGGTTTATTAAGAAAAGTGGGTGTTAAGATGAGTTGAGTGCAGCCATAAAGATTAATGCTAGCAGTAGAGGAGTTGGTGGTGAAGGGAAGCCAGTTAATGTTGACATCACCTAAGATTATAGTTTCACTAGGTATGCTGACAGACAGCCAGTGAAGAATCTGCTCTAGTAAAGGTATGTTATTTTTAGGGGGTATGTAGATGGCCACTATAGCTAGGGTTTTGTGATCATTAAGTCTGCAATTAGCAAAAATCAGTTCTTCAGGGTGAAAAGAGGGGGTAGATTTGGTTAGGGTGTTTGCAAGCATAATGGCAACACCGCCGCCCTTTTTATGAGTCTATCAAGATGCAGGATGTTGTAGCCTGGGGAGAGAATTTCTTTGAGTGATGAGGTTTAAGCCACGTTTCAGAGAGAGTAATTATATTTGGGATATACTGGGCTATCCAAGAGTGATATTCAGTTGCCTTATTAAGGATACTGTGGATGTTGACAGAGTAAAAGGAAAAATGTTTATAACTATGATTAGGTGTCAGAAGGCGAGTATGTGTAATATTGTTGGAAGTAGCTGAGCTAAAGTGTGGGCCAGGTTTAGGATGAATATCACCAGAGAGGAGAAGGATATTATGATGGTGGAGAAGAAACGTTAATATGGGGTAGGGCATAACCCAGAGGGAAAGCTATTTGGGTGGAGTAAGCCAAGGACTCATCTCCTGAAGATTCCTCTTCATCCAAGGAGGTATCTGCAGATGTTCTTTTGAAATGAGTGGATGGAGAGATGGCTTGAAGAGGTACAGAAGAAGGCAAGGGCTGATGCAGGGAGATGAAGACATTGAACAGGCTTTGTGAGAAAGCCTGCTAATCAGGAGCTTGCTCCTGTGGAACAGGAGCAACGTGTTTTGTTTTTAGGTTTTTCTTCTTGGGAGCTTCCATATGATGGAAGGTGGATGGGTCCGAAGTCGGCTTGCACTCCATGATGTCTGTACGCACATCCTCCTGCACCGTGATTTGGGTGATGCCACGCGGTCCTTCAGAATATACAAAGCCATGGTTCCGCCGTGGTTCCCCCCTTTCACCCCAGTCAGATGCCTGCAGTTTCCTTGCAGACATGCTGGTAGACTCCTTCGGGGCTTCCCCAGTCGTACCCGCTGAAGGGATATCCACTGACTTCAGAACTGCCTCCAGGCCATCGGTCTTGGGAGGGACACCTGGAAGACAGGGCACAGCAGAAAGATTAGGCCAAGGTTTCCTTGCCTTTTTGGATTGTGGTTGACCCACAGGACATAACCTCCATCTCACGTGCTAAACGCTTAACGTACTGGTTCTCTAAATAAAGCTTAAGAGAAGCTAGACGGCTACTAAGGGTTTTCGGAACAAATGACTTACAGATAGCACAAGCAGTATGGTCGTAGTCTGGGTCTAGCCAGAACAAGCAGAGGTCATGGGAGTTCTTATGTGGAATCTGCATTCCACACACACTTGATATTCCTAGCTGACAGGAAATCACCCAAAAACAAACAGTAGCCAAAAAATTTTAAGAAAGAAACCCCCTGCGGGGTACTTATTTGAACCAAGGTTTATGACTAATCTGGCGAGCAAACAACTGGAGCAAGCGATCAAACAGATGGCAGAAAAGTTCTAGGGGATGGTTAGTGCTGACATCTGCTTTATACCCGTCTCTTTATGACCGACGTACGTGAGATGATGTGCGATGTCGCATGTACCTTACAGTAGCATTTAGACTTTTGTATACTGGCCAGATGTATGAGTCAGCCGGAGGTGAACTTTCTAATGTGATGAATAATGCAGCATATGAGCAGGACATCATATTTGTTTCTGTAGCCTCAGTAAAGGACCAATTAAAATCCCTTAAGAGGGTTCAGTGCAAATTGACAAAGAATTGTATGGTATAATCACCTAATGTACTTTAACAGGTGCAGAAAACAATCTTTGTAACATACATCATGATACATAAGTAAATTTATATTAATTTTTAATACTGTTCATGATCCGTTACTTCAAGTTGCATTAAATGCTGAAAGAAATATGTAATCTTGTTCTCTCAGAAATAATAGCTTTAAATTTTACACAAAGTCATCCTGAAACTATGAAAAGGCAACATTTCATATATGTACAGATCCCAGTGTTTTTGAATGAACTTCCAGCAGATATGAAATCTAACAAGTTAGCAATTTTTAAAACAAAATTAGACACTTGGTTTATGATCTGGACTTGATGGACAATGTTTCTGGACAGTGTCAGATGAGTGCAATTTTAACTGCAGTAAATATTGACTGGATACCCTCAAAGTTTTAATATTTAAGATAAGTAATGACAGTTCCAAGACAAGTCCAGAAAGTCTGTTTATTGTTTGGGTTAAAGTTTATACGAACCTAGTGCCTTTTAATAAAAGATGCATGAATACATGCTCATGCATGTGCATTAGAGAACATAAGCATTTTACAATGTAAATGACTAAATGTATTTGTTGCATTAGCACTCATATTGTCAATTTATTTGGATGTGTTGCTGATGTACTATTAAGATGTATGCATGTAAACTGGATGCAATAAAGATGCTTTTCCAAAAAATATAAATAGAGTTAAATAAAGCCTGATAAGGAAGCCAGATCACAGTCTTCACCAGAGATACCTGGAACTCTGACTCAAGAAGCCCTGCAAGCTTTACAGTACCTCATTCCAGCATGAAACCTTAAGGGCTAAAGAGGCAGAAGACACTGCCCTGCCATATCTGTCAAAAGCCTCTGAATCGCTGTCAGAGTACAGGAAGGTTCTGGTATCTCTGTGCCTGATGTTAGTCCAGTGGGATAAGACAGGTCAGGAGTCTTCACCAAGATGCCCAAACAGCATGGCATGCCACTAAATTGGTAGATTCTTGAGAACATCTTCCTTTTTGTGAGCTTAAAGAACAGTGTCTTGGTGCTTCAAGCCAGGAAAATGGAACCCTTCAGCAAAGCTTCGATATATGAGATAATCCAAGATTTCTTAACCTCCCTTCCTAAGACAATCATTAAGTCTCTTCTGGCTTGAAAGAGGATGAAATGCAAGCCATTCTAAAGAAAATTTTATGACCTTAGGAAAGGTAGCTATCAATTGCCAAAGGAATGGTAATTGGGGGTTAATGGCTGCTGGATGGCAAGTAATCATTACCCTTCACAAAGAGAGAACTTCAATGCCCTCGAATTTCCTTGCCCAAAAAGAATCAAGTGCTCATGCGTGTGTGTGTGCATGTGTGAGCATGCGTGAGGAGTGGACACCTGCTTCTTTTATTAGACCACTGAAGGACGTATCCGAGCTTCTCTTACACTGCAGGTGTTAAGATGGGAAACTGACTCTTTAGAGTCAGCAACAGACCCTTAAGCACAGGAGTAGTACTGGCCAGTGGCAGCACCAGCTTGTGAGAGGTATATGCAGGTTTTTGGAGTGGCACCAAACTATGCATCTTAATATTGTGCCCCTCAACGGCCCACTCATATTCCAATGGTTGAGCAGCAAAGGCTGCTCCACTGTAGAAATAGTGACTGGAGATTTAACAAAGGAAATTCTGCAGAAGCCTAGTTAACACTTACAGATCATACTTCAGCCCAGGGGGAAGTAAATGAAGAAAGCAATGTTGGAGCCCAATATATGGCACTCAAGCGCTAGCTCAGTCAGATATAACCTGCTACCTTTTGAAGGAATCAACCACAAAAGATAACCTAGTTGATGGAGGACGTTTCTGCTGCTACCTGACCCTTCTGATCTCTTGCATTTTTCTCTTCTCTATAGTTCCTGCCTACTGTCTTACCCCATTTTCTTCTTGCAAACAGGCAAGCTTCCAATACCCTAAACTTGTACAAACTATTTTTGAGACTGTTATACCTTGGAGAAAATTAACTACTCCAAGAAATAACGATCTTGGACTTCAGTATATTCAAGTCTGCATGCCTCACTATTACAGGAGTCATAAGTTTTGAAACATCAAACTGTTATCCACTATCTCACACAGGGCAGCAATGCTAAACATAGTCTACAAAGCAATCAAAAACAAAGGGCTCAATTAAAAAAAAAACAAAGAAAACAAACAAAGAACACATAATAATACCATGACTAACTTTAGCAAAATTACAAAAAGTATACAGTAAAACAAAGAAGGCACAGGATGCTGCCCACCCTAAAAATATCCAAATATTAAATGCCCCTTGTGCAAGTACACACGTACACACACACACACACACACACACACACACACACACACGTGCGCAATCTACTCAGTGGTATGAGAGGATGAGAATAATTAAGGCACAAATTTGCTGCAAATGTCCCAAGAACAAGAATCTGAAGATTAGTTCAAAAATCTAGACAGCCAGCGCATTGCAAAAATGGTGAAAATTGCTACCCCTTCTCCGAGGAGAGGTTGATGGATGCAGTAACACTTAGCTAAGAGAGGTCACCAGACAGTTTTCCAAGAGAATATTTTTCAAAATATGCTCCTGCTCACCAATGCATACCAAAGGAAAGGACAGCACAAATACAAAACGGCTAGTGACCATTAGTATAACTGCCTGCTAGTCATTCAAAGTATAAGGCATGATGAACAGCAGGTACAGATCATCTGCTAAGAGGCAGATATGCAAGTCGATGCATACTGAGTGGACAAAGGAGTAACTTAATTCTGTTAATTTCCAGATAGTTGGTAATGAATTTAACCTGTGATGCAGAATACATTAAAATATTTTAATCAACTCTGTTTTATCTGTGGTTAAATCTGCACTAGTTTTCTTGTTGCATCAAATACTTGTATGGCAAAAAACTACAGACAAAAAAGCTACTGTTGAAAACTAATGAGGTGGAAGCTTAATGAAGCATTGGCTCTGAACTTACTGAAGAAACAACTCATCAAAACAGTGGGTTATGCAAGGCTCCCCCCTCCTCCAAGTTGTGTGACCTGGAATTGGTATATATGAGCTAAGGAGTGCGAGTCGGCAGCTCTCCACAATACCTTTTACATGAAGAGAAAACAAAAAAAAATCATGAAACTCATTTCAATGAGTTGTGACAATACGTTTGGAGTCAATAAAACAGAAGGATACCTAATGAAGAATACGGACTCAATGCTTCATCATGACAAGTTATAGCCATCAGGCAAGTATGCTTGTATGCTATGGATTCTAAAAGTCAGTGCTTTCTTTTACTTTTCCATCCATTATTTCTGGTTCATGTATATTTTGTTAACAGTAACATAAGAAAAAATTTTAAACATATATTATGAAATGCAAGCTCTAGTGCACCATAGGAAAGATTTGTACATTACTGAATTTTTCCTGTCTTCTCTTTAAGTCTTGAATGCAAAAGCTAAGGCAAAAGTTTTACGCCCCATATTTCAAATAAGGATACGTGGCACAGCAAAAGGCTGGGCAAAGGCATGGAAAGCAGACCCCCAAGTAATCTGCCATGGGGCAATGTATGTGTAGATGAAGCGAAGCTTATGAAACAGTTCCCAGAGCTGTAAGAAAAAGAAAACAACTGTAAGAATAAACAAGATGTGGACTCTGACAGATAAATAAAAATTCAGTTTTATTACCTTTGCAGTTACAATCTCCAGCACAAATGTAGGCAAATATCTCTCTGCCAAAGGAACTCCACACTACTATATGAAGAGGGGTCTAAGAGCTAGAAATTCCTTTACACAGGTCAGCTGTTTACACAACATACACAATCATTTTGTGTAACTTACCAGCTGGGAGCTAGGCTCACAATCACTGTTAAACAGAAATGCTCAAAATTTCTTCTGTTAAACAAAGACCTATCATAACTACAGATGTTCATCATTTGATCACTGCTGAAGTAGCCTTAGTTGTATGGGTGATATTCTGCAAAGAATAACAGCCATCTAGCTTTCAAAACTTAAGGACACCTTCCATGCTCCCAATCCTTTCTCAGCTCCTGCAAAGCTAAAGAAAAACAATGGTGTGGGTGCTAATTCCCAGACAGCATCACCTGCAGCTATTCTCTGATCTGGTGCTCCTTCATTGAGGAGCGGGAAAAAAAAAGTCCACGATATTATGTTGGACCCAGTCAGATTTTTGCACCCCAGCCCTCCTTCCACAGCAGACAGTAATAAAAAGAAAAGCTCTTTTTCCTTAAACTGCAGCAAACTGCTTGCTACATTTGTTATAAGCATTTGCTACAGTTTATGCACCTAAAATGCTTAAGTTATTAGAAAAACAAATACAAACTTTGGTTTAATTTAGTTTATACCACACAGAGTGGTACAATGTTTTAATTTATCTTAAAAATAAAAAAAAAAATTTTTTTGAACTGCTGCACTATATGTCACATATGAAGTGCTACACTGTTCGGATTTTTCTTAAAATACAATCTTCTTCTTCTTCTTTCGGCTTTTCTCGGTTAGGGGTCGCCACAGCGGATCATCTGTCTGCTCATGAATGGCAGTGGAGTTTTATGGTGTCGAGTTGCCAGCCCAGCGCCCAACCTTCCACAGAGGGCACACACACGCATGCACACACACACACACCTAGGGCCAATTTCCAATCCACCTACTGCATTGTCTTTGGGATGTGGGAAGAAACCGGAGCACCCGCAGGAAACCCACGCGACCACAGGGAGGACATGCAGACTCCACACAGAAGGCACCCCAGCCAAAAATCGAACCGGAGAACCTCTTGCTGTGAGGTGGCAACGCTAACCGCTGCACCACCGTGGCCACCCAAGAAACCAAAAATTTTCTTTTTGAGTCTAGCAAACTGTTTGCTACAGTTGTAGAAAGCAACTATTACAGTTTTTACCACTCATGGAGTACTGCAGTGCTCAGATTAGTTAGGCATGTCTTCTGCAGCTGTTGGTGTGGGGCAGGCAAGAGAGAGAACAACTCTTGATGGTCTTGAGAAAGGAGCAGGGAATGCCTCTCTGCCCAGACTGGAATACCGTTTTCCAGCAGTGTAATGTGTGACAGGGAGTCTCTGTCTGCTTTTACAGAATGTTTTGTTATAAAAGAAGACAGTTAAGCATCTCCCCATCTGTTACCTCACTCAGGAATGAATAACTGGACTTGATTCTGGCTCTTAACCCTTCTACTTTTGCTGTTTCTGGTAAGAAGACAAGGAATTCTTCAATTTATGAAGATATATAGGATACTGAAAAAGAAAACTTGTAAAGGGACAACTTCCGTTTTCTTTCCTCAAGTAAATGATTCTGACTCCAAGGACAGTTATTTATTCTGATAGTCCCTTAGAAGTTGTTTCATTTTCTAAAACCATACCCAGAATGAATCAGTTGCTTCCATGGTAATATAATGAGATTTCATGGACTTTAAGGAAATATTATGATTTACTAAAACTGGAATTTCATGAACCTGCTGTCATTCCTCCTGTTCTTTCAGCACTGGAAGATGGGGTTATTACAACTTCTATCTTGCCTGATGGCTAGCCTGCTGCTAAGTAAACATATAGGTTGTATAAATATGTCATCAGTCTTAGTATTTTCTAATAACAGATCTGATCCTGCAGCGATTTCTTTGGTAAATCCTGCTGCTGCTAAACATCTGGCAAATGCCAACCCCCCTCTGATAAGGGTTGCAAAGCCACTGAAAGAGTTGGGAAAATGTATTCTTCTGGCATACACGTTTTTAGAATGTTTAATTTTAAAGCTTGCATGTTAAAGTTTATGCTTGCTTCTTTTGAAAATGAGGAACATTACAGCTTACTTCCCCACTTATTAGGACCCCCCCTTTTTTTTTGCAATCTTAACTGCTTCTGTGTCTCAAGAGAGCCACCCTTTAAATTATGTTTAAGATTCGGCTGATGCCTCTTTCAGAACTGCTGCTACTGGAAATGTTACAAAGGTTCCTTGTTTGTGTATGCAACATCTACCAGGGGATGTTAGAGCTGAAATTTTGAATTCTAATTTAAACAGAGGTTACTTTTTAACCATCTGCTACTGAGGTCTTGAAAACATGTGATGTCAGTGGGAATTTGATTAAAGGACTTTCAGACTTTTCTGCCTCCCTTCTCCAAGTTGGCCAAGAATACCTCTGTGTCATTTTATAAAAAGCAAAATAAGCATATACAGCAATCTTCTGGCATTCAGTCATTCAAGTTACTATGTCAAGGGGACTTGAAAAAGTAAGCAGTAGCTGTCTATAGAATGTCCTCACCCCCAAGTCCTTAAATCTCCAACATCTGTATCTCCATTTTTTCTTTGGCAATTGATAATCTCAGACAAATTAATTCTGAGAGTGAGTCTTCAGGGATACACATGGCAGATGGAATCCCTTCCTGCTTTTCAGGGGATTTCTCCTCATCCACCAGACCAAACTTTTTTCCCCTTCCTGTCTTTCAGCATCTGCTGGTTCAGGAGGTGATAGAAGCTGCCCACCCCCTTCTCTAACAGGGAAGGGTTTCTATTGAAGAATGTTTCTGGTACCAAACAAAATGCTTTATGGAGTCAAGTCTTATATCTTTCATTTCTAAACTGATTTGTGAAAGATCTAAAGTTAAAAATGTTATCCCTTCATAACCTAATACTAAAAAACCTAAAGGGGGAATGAGAGGTAACTGTAGCTTTAATGGATGTTTACAATCACATTTTTATAAACCAGATTTCAAATTTTTAAGACTTTCTGAGTCTAGATCACACTTTCAGTTCTTTACATTAGTCAATTCTTTGCATTATTCTTTGGGTTATCCATTGCTCCAAAGATATTCACAAATTGTCTAGATCCAGTGACAGCCTACAGCAAGGTATCACATTTTTCCTTTAGGCAAACTCCATATCTTTTAAAAAGATTCTGCAAAGTGTCAGGAATCTCTCTCTTTGATGAAATATCTTCACAGACTTGGGGTTTCAGGGGAACATCTGGAAGTCTTACATGACTCCTCACAGGATTATTTTCATGGGGTGGCTCCTAGATAACTCAGTTCAAACAGCTTTGCTTTCACAGGAAAACGTAGATCTGCATCTAAATCTATTATGGAGTTTTGCCTCTCAGTCCAAGGCCATGGGGATGAACATTTTCAGGATACTAGTATTCATGGCATCTGTGACTGTCATAATGCTTCTAGCAGACTCCACATGAGAAAAATTCAATAGTAGATAAAAACAATAGGATCCCATCATCATCAACTACCACTCCAGACTCCTCTTTTGGGATTTGTAAAAGGGAATCCAGGTCTCCTATTTTCCCTTCTAGCTCCAGTGCAGTCTAACTACAAACACCTCAGATGTTATCTGGGGAGCAGTCTTTATGCAAGCAAAAGGGCTGGGTCTTTGGAACAAACATACAAAAACAGACAAACATAAGAGATGTTTGCACTAATAAATGCTCTCAACCCTATACTGTCTCCCAGGACAGTTACAAGTAGGTACAGACAACACCACAGCAATATGGTGCAAACAGGGAAAAGTTAAATCTTACTTTCTGTACAGACTCTTGATGGTAACCTGAGATATAGCTTTCCAGGACAATCTCATTCTACAGTCATCATGCATCCATTCAGGGCAAAATGTGGTGGCACAGAAGCTGAGCAAGGCCAGGACAGACCCTCACAAATGGAAATTGAATAGATTTTCTTGTTGGTGCTGAGGAAAGAACTAGGGACTCTTAAGGCTAGTATTTCTCTGGTTCTACAATATTTGAGTGACTCGTTATACTCGCGCCTTTCTTACTCCTCTGTCAAGGCTCATGTGTCAGCCATTTCAACATGTGTACCCATGGATCCTCCTCTTTCAATGCATTTCCATGTTAAAATGCTTCTGAAACAGTTGTCACATTCCAGGCCTCCTAGAATATAGATGGTTCCTTCTTGGGATCTCAACTTTGTTTTGGAAAAATTAACTTTTTCTCCATTTGAACTAGCTCATCAGGCTGATTTGAGGTTCAGAAATGGAAAAGTTTCACTCATTGCTCTGACCTCTGTAAGAAGAGTGTACGAGTTGCAAGTTCTCATGGTAATTCAAACTTATCTTATTCTCCACAGAGTTTTCTTTAGAACTAATCCTTTCTTTAAGCCTAACTAGTATCAGAATTTACTTTGAGCGATGCTACCCATCTCAAAGTGTTCTTTCTAGATTTGAAAAAAAAAGAGGGAGAACAGAGTCTTCATACTTTGGATGTAGACAGACAAATCAGATATTATCTTAACAGGACTAAATCCTTCAGAATGACTGATCAGTTATTCGTTTCTTATGAAGGTAAGAAAAAAAAGAACAACCTGCATCAAAACAGACACTCTTTAAATAGCTGTCACATGCCATTACCTTTTGTTTTACCCACTACAACAAGGCAATTACAGGCAATATATCTAAAAGGACCTTGGCTTCATCAGTGATGTTTTGGAAAGAGGGTATACTCCGGTAGCATTCTAGAAGCAGCAACTTGATCCTCAGTACTTTTACAAAAACTATAAACTCTTTCTCCAGATCTAGAGAAGGCTTTGCTAGGACCATTCTCCAGGGGCTCCTGGACCCTCATCCTTCCTCCTCCTCCTCCCAATTTGGATAAGTTATGGTAGTCCACCCATAGCAGCTAAGGCTACTGTAGCTGTGATCAAATGACAAACATAGTACAGCTAAGTACATTTACCATAACAGTAGATGTTCAAATGATCATGGATGCAGTAGCCACTCCCTCCATCCACCCCCTTAGTTTTGTATATTTTTGTTGCCAGGGCGAGGACTTGGAATTGTATTTACCTAGCATTGACCTATTTCAAGACCCCAGCATTTCGTTCTCATTTGGGAAGAAAACTCTGAAGGGACTGGCACCCAACACTTGTATTCTTTGCACCTCTGCTTAAGCCGATTATGGTTTGGCAGCATGGAAGGTGCTCTTAAGCTTTGGAAGCTGGGTGGCTTTTACATCATATGCAGGATATAACCCATGTGGCTAAAGGTTACTGCAGCAGTGATTCTTCATACAGTTACTGTTAAGGTAAGTTTACTTACAAAACTGTACTACATTTGAGGGATTCCCTGTCAGCAGGTAACCTTCATGAACACATCCCTTTTCTAATGAGGCAGTCATCAGTTTAAGTACTATCTAGTTGTTTCCTTACAGTCTCTCCTTTTCTTGTGCCATCTAATATCACCAAAGCACAAAAGGGAATACTCATAAAAGAGTACACTCACACTTTGTTCTTTCCCTCCAAAACTGTCAAAAAAGATGAAAGGAAATTCATCCCACCTCAGCACACAGTAGGTAATACTTAAAATACACAAAGAGAAAAAGGCAAGTTCTAAAGAGATACAGGGAAGATAGCTATTCTGCAGACTGACACTCTCTCAAACGTGTGATGGTACAGTACACTCTAGTTTAACTAATCTAAATCTTTTGGGGGTCTTGGTAAGCAGGATAATTTTCTTGAAAAAGAGCCAAGATGTTAGCTCTTCAGTGGCATACAGGGATAAAACACTGATTGTCACTGGTGACTACAGTTCAGAGACTTGGGCACCAGTAGGAGTTAGCAGAGGTGGATGGGAGTGAGCCGCTGATTCCCTCTCACCCATCCTGTTGGGAGACAGAGGTGTCTCTGGCTCACCACATGGACGACATCTAGTGAGAGCACCAGGTGTCGACCCCACAGAGCCCCAAGTCTACACAGCCTATGTTGCCATGTGCAATCACACTTGAAGCAGACAGCAACTCTCAGAGACCACCAACAGTGCGACTCGGAACAGCAACTGCAGGATAGGGATGGCTGGCCTGCTTCTGATCACCAGACATTTGCTGCGAGTGGGTTTACAAAGGACTTCTAGGCAGGAGGGAAAAATGAGCTGTATGTCTCTCACCTGCCTAGGAATCCCCAGTTCCTATAACTGGGGAACAATGGACTGACTGGGTGCTGGTAGAGGAGACATCATGGTCAGTTCTGCAGAAGTACAAACAAAAAGAAGCTAAGATGTAATTCAAATTGAAAGTGTAAACAGGTGGGAGTAAAGAAACTACTAAAGCAGTACCCTGAGGAGTGCCCATCCAATGTCCATCCTAACCGCAGGAGCAACAGCCAAGCTCTGCAATGTTTAATCAGTACATAGAAGGTGCACCAAACTGAAGCAGCACACATTTTCTGGCTCAAAGAATCCCTAAAAAGACATGGAGAGATATTTGCCCTTCTAGAATGATGTCTGACAGACTCCAGCAGTGACATTTCTTAAGGAGCACCACTTTTAGAAAATTCCCTAAGATGACAATTTGCTTGGTAATTTGTCATTCCTGCCCTTCATAAAGGTAGCAGGCAAGCTAAGGTTCTCCAAGATAATACTTCAATGTTTGTTCACATACAAATGTTATTCTGGTATGTTTTTTTGTCAAAAGGTTACTCCAGACTAACTGGCTGAACATGAACCATGTAAACATCTTAGGAAAGAGTTCTGGAATAGTAGAAAGAAAAAGCTAACTTGACTCTTCTCATCAAAGAGCTTGTAGGCCAATAATCACCCTAGCAGAGGTGATACTACTAGAAGTGTTCTAAAGGATGGGCAACTGAGCTTGCATGAAGCAACAGCCTTGAAAGGGGAAAAGACTGAATACTGCAAAAACGTAGATCAAGTCTCAGGATGCATTCCAATCTCTAAATGGGAGATGTTAATTAGTCCAAGCAAAAGTTAAGTGACATCTAGCAAAATTATGGAAAAGGGCTGTTGCAGTGGCTCAGTGATTCTCCCCTTTTGTTCACTACCAGAGGAATGAGAAAAATTGTATAAAGATACACCTCTTATTTATGGCCTACTTGCACATAGGTATCACCACTTCAAAGAAGAGCTGATCCCAAATGCTCCACTGCTTGTTAATGTACCATAAAATGGACTGGTGGTCTGTGAAAATAGAGAGAGGCTATGGAAGTTTTGCCTTAAAGTTTGCAGGACCAGAAGTACTGCTCATAACGCTTAATGGCTGAAGTGGATGCTCCCTCTGGAGTGACCATGACATTTGCACCATGTGGAAGGCCAGCTGAGTTCTCTACTTTCCAAGTAAAGCATCACTGTTAATTAACTGGGATGGGTGCTGGACAGCCCATCAAAGGACTAGGTGAAATCTGTTTTTCACTTCAGGATTTGGTGACAGGGGACGGACATTAGTATCAGGTCTATATGAGGTTCAGTAGCCAGTAATACCTTAGGGTCCACTATAATACTCACATCAACAATATGCAAATGGTATCATGGAAACTGCGGCTGCCATGAAGCCCAGAAAATGCAATAACTTGACGCCTGTACCATGTTGTATGTCTTTACCAAGGACGCAAAAACATGAGCTCCACAACTCTCAAAATGTAGAAATAACCAGCAATGAGAAGGGTTCAGCTCTGTGCCTATTAAGATTACACTCTGAGGAAAAACACAAAGCACTTTTTCCAGTTTACAGTCACTCCCAATAACTGCAGCCACAGAAGCCCTCACTGATGAGATGGTTCTGACTTAATCCCTATGCAAGGCTACTAAGAAAAAAGTACCAAGGTAGGAGAACAAATGAAGGGTCTTCTCTTTATTTAATTATTTTATTTTACATTTGTTTATCGGGATAGTCTACTGGGATGAAAAGAACCCATTTTCAGTACAGGCCCAGGAAGAAAAGCTCCACAATTAACAACAACATTAGTGCACAGTTACTTACAGATAGGTAAACACATCAATATCATAAACATGAACAGTTCCTTTAGGTCACAGTTAGTGTAAATGAATCGCCAGTAACTTCCAAAATTATTTGTAAACCACAGAAAAAGAGCTAGCTATAAAAACCTCAGCCAAAGTCGTCACTACTGTTTACCAAGAACTACAGAGTTCTATGTCACAAGATGAAAAAATCTTTATTGTAGGTAAGCGCTTTCGTGGTGCTGCTCACACCACTTCAGACCTTTTACCTTTTTCATCTTTTGACATACAACTGTATTTCTTGGCAAACAATAGTGACTTCTTTGGCTGAGGTTTGGATCGCTAATATCATAAACATCTTATAACATTAAGTATAACTACAACTATGCAGTCATGTTCCACATTTACACGAACATGCAATAGAAAGCATAAGTAACATAATAAACTGCAATGTCAACGTCTAGGAGTGCTTTAACTTAGTAGACAAAGTTTTAGGTTTTTATGAATATTTATACAAGTTTTTTTTTTTTTTTTTTTTTAAATGGGGGATAGATTGTGGTGCATTACTGTAAGTCTAGCATGTAGATTCAGAGGTGTTTGATGGTAAAGCAATAGGAGAGAGTAGACATGCATGAGTTTACTATTTAGGTTTAGAGGTAAATGAAGGAAGGAGACAATAGTAGTACAGAAAACTGGTAGGCATGCAGTGAGAAATGGTGAGAGGGAAACTAAACAGGATGAAAATTGAGTGGATATGTAACTGGAGATAAACAGAACTAAGTAATGGTGGGGAGAACAGAATGGGGGAGGGAGGGAAGGAGGGGTAGATCATCCAGGAGTAGTATAAGAGCAATGTCAGTTTTTGGTGAGGTAATCTTTTAGGAGAAGTTTAAACTTGGATGTATTGGCGGTGATGATAATTGTTTGGGGTGTAGAGTTCCAAATTTTAGCTATTTTGTGTGATACAAGGGAGTCCCCATAGCCGTTACTGGATTTGGTTACATCAAGTAAGACATTGTTGGTAGATCTTAGGGATCTACTGTCATAATGGAGGTGTACTAGGTCCCTGAGTGCAGGGCATTTGCTAGGGTGGTTAAAAACACAGGATCATAGGAAGTTACTAGACTAACTGTCCTAGGGCCCTTACAAGCTTAGCCAAGTTCTACCCTTATTTAAACGATCAGAACCTGCTGCCCCTGTCCAAGACAGACACAGGTGGAACCCCCCCAGGATGAATTTAGTTATCCATCCAATTGTTCAGACTGCATTGGAAGAGGGACGATGAGGTGCTCTGTTTGACAAGAAGTGGGAGTCTGTTCCAAAGGTGTGGTAACCTCTGGGAGACCACTCTTTTCCTCCAGCAGGGTCTAGTCATGTCACATACCAGGTTAGGGTCTTTAGAGCAAGTAACCCATGTACCATTTGACTTGCAGATATACAGCATTTCCAATAAAGCAGGGTCAGAGATTGCCTTATATGCAAGGCAAAGATCACCTCTGAATAGTCTGTATGACAGAACAGAGTGACAGAGATTTCAGACGATCCACATCAGACAGATGCTGAAGACAGTACAGTTGTGTACACTTATCATAAATGTAGATGTTCGAGTATATTTACTGTTGCAGTCATCACATTTGGCTTATCCTGCCAGGGGTAGCCCTGAGTCGGCCCGAATACCAGAGGCTTAGTGTTTCTGCATCGGTTGCTGTAGCTTCAGGACTGACATCAGGTCATCAGTGGTATAAAATCAGGCAGCCGACACCATTGCATCAGTTTTTCTTGCCCCAACTGTCAGGAGCCACCAAACAGGGAGCTAGGTTATGGTGGAAGAACACCACCAGTAGAAAGTGAATACCAAAACGTCCCTATAAGGACAGAGGAAGAGATTGAGAGAGAGACAAGGGGAATGGAGGGGGGGGGACCAGGACTGCAACAGTGAATACACGAACATCTACATTTATGGTAAGTGTACACAACTGTACTATGTTCTTCATGTTTCACTGTTGCAGTCATCACATTTGGGTTGATTCCCAAAGCTGAAGAAAAGGGTGGAGGCAATCAAGAAGACTGGGGGCTGGCATGCCCTGCAGGACTGCGGTGGCAAAGCCTGCCCTGGATTTGGAGAAGATAAGCAGGTGGTAATGCTTGGTGAAGGTATGAATAGAAGTCCATGTTGCAGCCTCCAGGATGTCCCTGGTGGGGACAACTCTGAGAAAAGCTGCAGAGGTGGAGGTTGCCCAGGTGGACTGTGTCCTGACCCCCTTTGGGGGCGATTTCCCTTGCTGTTTGTAGCAGAAATGGATGCAGTGTGCTATCTGTTTGGAGAGTGTTTGGATATGGCCTTGCCCTCTGCCCGTGCTGCGAAGCTGACTAGCAATTGGTCAGATTTTCTAAAAGATTTAGTCCTACCCAGATAGATCTGAGCTGTCTGTGCACATTTAGAGTGCAGAATCCTTTCCCCCTTGTTTTGTGGGTTAGGGAAAAAGGTGGGCAAATGAATGGATTGGTTGAGAGCCACACTGTACACCACTTTAGGCATGAAGGATGGGTTAGTCCTGAGGGAGACCCTGTCAGCATGGAAAATGATTACGGGCTCTACAGCCATAAGTGCTTGTAACTCTGATACTCTTCTAGCCGAAGTGTTGGCCAGAAGCAAGGCTGTTTTCCAAGAGAGGAATTTTAACTCTGCTGAAGCTGCAGGTTCAAAGGGGGTAAGGGTGAGTTTTCCAACACAAAGATTAGGTCCCAAGCTGGGGTAAGAGCTCTTCTGGGAGGCCTTAAGTATTAGCCCCTCTTAGGAACTGTTTGATGAGAGGGTGTGAGAAGACAGGTGGCTCTGTGGTGTAATGAGTAGAGACGGCAGAGGCATGAATTTTAACAGAAGAGAAGGACAGACCCCTAAAAATAGTACGTCTGCTAGGTAATCCAGGATGAGAGTTAGGGAGGGCTGTGCTGTTTCGGCTCCCTTAGCCTGGATACAGGTGCAAAACCTTTTCCACTTGTCAGCATAGGATTTTCTAGTGCTGGGGTGTCTGGCCTCACATATAACATCTAGGACTTGTTTGCTTAGGCTGGCACCTTGAGGAGAGGTCAGGGAATAAGCCAGACTGCCAGGATGAGGGTCTGCAATTGGGGATGCATGAATTCTCCATTCTACTGGGTCAGGAGTGTTGGGATCTGAGGTAGGTGCCATGGTGGCAGGGGTGACAGGCTGCGCAGCAGTGGGCACCAGTGCTGGCATGGCCAGTCTGGGGCAATCAGGACTGCCCTCGGCTTTTCCTCCCTTATTTTGAGCATTACCCTTGAAATGAGTGGTAGAGGGGGAAATGCATAGGCCGAGAGGTTTACCCACTGGAAGGATAGAGCATCCACTTTCCAGGCCTTGCTGTGAGGTTCCCTGGTGCAGAAATTGCTGAGCTGATGATTGGAGTGGGACATAGAGAGACCCACTTTCAGGGAGCCCCATTTCTGGGTTACAAGGGTGAAGGATCTGTGGTCTAGCTGCCACTCGTGTGGGTCTAGCAGGTTTCTGCTTAAGTTGTCTGCCAGAGAGTTTATGGAGCTTGGCAGGAATTGTGGTAGCACATGTAGTTGCATGCATGGCTGAGACTGTGTGTTAAAGAGTCATGGCGAGCCTGCAGAGAGGATAAGGAGGAGTCCCTCCCTGCTTGTTGATATACCACATCACTGTGATGTTGTCTGTTTTGATCAGTAGAGACCCCGGGGAAAGTAGGGGTCTGAAAGCTGTCAGGGCGTACTGAACAGCTAGCATCTCTTTTTGGTTGATGTGCAGATGTATTTGATTTGGGCTCCAACGGCTCTGAATGCACCTGCCATCCAGGTGTGCACCCAAGAATAGTCTGATGCGTCTGTGGTGAGGGTCTGGGCTGCGTGAGGTTGTGAGAAGGGAAGTCCCTTGTTGTGGTTGCATGCTGCTGCCCATCAAAGGAAATCTTTCCTTAGACAAGGTATCATTGGTATGATAGTCACCAGGTCTTGAGAGTGCTGACACCAAAGGCTTTTTAGGTACCATTGTAGTCTCCTCATATGCAGTCCGGCATATGGAATGAGTACAATACAGGAGGCCATGAACCCTAGAGCTTGCAGGATTACCTTGCGGATAACTGGGTTCTGGTGGCTAGTTGAGAGAAGTAGCCTGTCATGTAGGCTCATTTCTGTGGAGTAAGGAATGCCATCTGGGATGCTGTGTCCAGGCTTGCTCCCAGGAATACAATTTTTTGTGTAGGTACTAGTTTTGATTTCTTTTCGTTGATAGTATACCCCAGGGAGGTCAGTAGGTCCTTTACAAAGGTCAGGTGCTGTAACAGCGTTTCCTGTCTGCCTGCATCAGGCAATTGCCTAAGTAGAGGTAAATTTGAATATTTCCTTGTCTGCAAAAAGCAATGGCTGGAGCCAGGCATTTTGTGAAAACTCTGGGAGCAGTGGATAAGCCAAAGGGAAGCACAGAGAACTGAAAGTGCATAGATCCTGCCCTGAAATATAGATATTTCCTACAAGATTCCCTGATTGGGATGTGTAAGTAGGCCTCTTTTAGGTCTAGGGTGGCTAACCAAGCATCCTTGGAAAGCATAGGAAGAAGCTGCTGGAGGGTGAGCATTTTGAATTTTGGTATCACCAGAAAGGTGTTTAGAATGGATAGAGCTAGGATTGGGTGCTAGGTGCCCTCTTTTCTGGGTACCAGGAAGAGTCTGGAATAAAAACCTTGGCCTATCTGGTCTGCAGGAACATGCTATATTGCCCTCATGGAAAGCAGGGAAAGCCTCTGTCTACTGGTTTGGTGGAAGATCTGAGAACCCTTTTGGGGGTGGCAGTGTGTGGAAATAAAATTTGCATCCATGGGACACTATGTTTGGACCCATTGGTCGCTGGTAATAGAGGCCCAGTTGTTTGGATGGAAGGAAAGTTTTCCTTCTAGGGTAGGCAGAGGTAAGGGGTGGAAGTGTAAAGTCATTGTGAGTTCTTACCATAAGGGGGTGGCTTAGCACTCCTTGTTTTTGAAGAGGAGTAACTCCATTGCTTAGATCTCTGCATTCCCTGGGGCTGCTGTCTGGGGGGTCTGCTTCCGCTGGGTCTGGGCTGAGCTGGCCTGGAGGGGGCCGGAAAGGACCAGTGCTTGGAGGGTCAATGCCTACTGAACCTCAGAGGCTGGACCTGTAAAAAGTCTGTCTGCATAGCTGTAGCTTTTTTTTCAATCTTTTTTAAGATCTCTTCTGCCTTGGTGCCAAACAAATTGTCTTTGTTCAATGGTGCGTCCAATAATTTTGATTTGACATGGTCTGGTGAGATCTGTTCCTTAAGCCAAGCATGCCTTCTAAGGATGGAACCAGTGACTGCTGCCCTGCAAGATGCTTCTAGGGCGTCAAAGCCACATTGCAAGGTGTGCTAAGTAACTTGGCTTGCAGAATGCATAAGCTCTTGTAATTCTTTATTTTCTGCACAAGCAGGAAAGGAAGATATTTTTTGTTTGAGGAGTTCCATGGTATGCTGCTACTATTTCAGCATGTGGAACTGACAATTTAGTGCTCTAATAGCAAGAGTAGCAGAGGTGTATACTTTTTTACCCCATCTGTCTAAAGCTCGGGAATCCCTGTCTGAGGGGATGGGATTCTTAGCTGAGGTTGATTTAATTCCTGTAGGTCCTTGAGAGATGACCTCTGGGTTAGCAGTAGGATTTTTGAAAAGGAATTTGAGAGAGTCAGGGACTCTATAGTACCGGTCAGCTTTCCTGGGAGCAGGAGGAAGGGTGTCAGGAGTCAAACTGGATTCCATAAAAACATCAACAACATCCAGGACAGGAGGAATGGCCAAAAGTCTGTGCTGTGGTAAATCTAAGAATTCCCTGAGTCTCTTTTTTTGACTGAGGATAGTCCTGACATTCCCATTGGAAATGCTCCCTTAAAGTATGAAGGGTTTCACCAAATGAAAAGTCCTCGAGTGGAGAGGCAGAAGGAATGGATTCCTCTGCATCAGAATCTTCCTAAGCAGAGAGGGGTTGCATGTCTTCATATTCAGAAGTATCAGAGTCATCGGACTCCTGTTCAGATAAAACTACTGGGGCCAAGTCTTTTCCTTTTGGAAGGTGTAGCCTGGCTTCCTCTAATAAGCATAATAAGGTCTTCCACCATTTTAAGCATTTGAGATTGAGGCAAAGAAGCAGGTGCCTGAGCTTGGGTCGTCAGTTTTTTGGGCATAGTTCATACCCTAGGACTTAGAAACTCAGTAGTTTTAGAAAGAACTGAAGACGCGAAAGAAGTCATTGGTTTGTGTCGAGTATCGGTAGTGCGAAGTTCTTCCTCAGAAGCTAGTGCATGCTCAGCGCCTCCGGATCCATCCAAGGTAGAGACATCCGCAGGATTCTTAGTCGAAGAAGAGTCTTGCGGCATACCGGACTCCGAAAGGGTCTCGGTAGCAGCATGCAAAAAAAACGCAGAAGCGGGCATCAGGGGGCTGCAAAAGCACCTCACTGAGGACCGGAGAACTGACTACTAGCTTAACAGAAGCGTCATTGGCAGTTTTGGACCTGTGCGGTCTGTCTCTGTCTTTATCCTTACATTTTTTTCGGAAGATCGGTAGTCGGATGGCTTACCAAAGCCATATCGGAATTCGAGGACTGACAGCGAAAATATCTAGCTACAATAAGGGCCCAATGACGTATAGTTCTGGTGTTGAACAAAGCACAAAAGCAACAGCGAGGGACGTCGTGGTCTGGGCCTAAACAGGTGCCGTAGTAAGAATGGAAGTCTCAGTGTGGTATTTGCTTTTCACAGGCGAGACAATTGTTAACTTTTTCTGACATTGGTTAGAGCAAGAAAAAAGGATCCCCAATGGGGTACTTAGCTTTAGAAGACTTCAACTTCAATACGGAAATGAAAACTCAGGTAGCGGCCAACCAGCACTCATGCAAACTGCTTCTGCTTCGGGCTCCTCGGCAAGAAAGACTGATGTAATGGTGTCGGCTGCCTGATTTTATACCACTGACGACCTGACGTCAGTCCTGGAGCGACAGCAACCAAAGCAGAAATACTAAGCCTCTGGTATTCGGGCCGACTGAGGGCTACCCCTGGCAGGATAACCCAAATGTGATGACTGCAACAGTAAAACACGAAGAACATCTTGAATTTTCCTTGTGAAGAACCTTTGTGGTCTCTCTCCAATTGCTGCAGGTGCTTGGAAAGGTACATACCAAAAGGGGCAGTGTACTCAATTATTGGCCTGATGAGGGAAGCGTACAGGGAGGTTATACTTTCTTTTTTTCAAGAGGCAATGCCCTTACTTATGAGATCAGCAATATAGAATATACCTTTTTTACTACTGTGGAGACATGGTGATCAAAGGTAACTTTGCTGTCAACCTGTGTGCCCAGGTCTCTCACCACTGAGTGCCTGCTTAGGCCGTTGCTATACTGATGTGGTAGTTGGTAGTTAGCAGAACATCACTCTTACTGAAAGGGATAATAATACATCTTTTTGCATTGAGTTTAAGGCCATGACTTTGGCATCAATCATTTGTCTATGTAAGACCCTCTTGTAGAATGTTGCCATCATTTGGAGATTCTATGACCGCTCCTAGTTTGCAGTCATCAGCAAACTTTTTCAGCCACAGACCTTCAGTTTTTGCTGGTGCTTCAAAGAAATAGATTCCAAACAATAGAGGTCTCAGGAATGATCCCTGTGAAACATCACTAGTTAGAGGTCTGCTGTTGGAGGTGAATTCTCCTATTTTGACTATATGTGTTCTATCAGTGAGCCAGTTAGTGACCCATCTAATGATATATGGGTTGATACCTAGGTGGGTGTGTTTGCCAATGATGCCTGAGTAAGGGATAGTATCAAAGGCCTCAGCTAAGTCTAGGTAGGCTGTATGCACAGATTTCCCCTCGTCCAGGGCCTTGGTGACTGCCTCGAAGAAGTCCACCAGGTTTAACAGGGACGATCTCCTTTTGACAAATTCAAACTAAATAGGGTCAAGTGTTTGGAGATTACCTATATCTTTGTTGATAAGGTCCATAATGATTCGCTCCATGGTCTTGCAGACAAGGCCAGTTAGGCTAATAGGTTTACATTTCCCAGGGTCAGTGGAAGCACCACCTTTGTGCAAGGGAATAACGGTGGCCGTTTTCCATTCAGCTGGGATGAATTCAGTGCTTAGACTACGATTGAAGAGAGCAGCCAATGGTGTTGCTAATTCTTGCTGGAGTCCATGTAGGAGACAGCCTAGGATGTTACCAGGTTTCCACAGATGCTGTGTTTTTGGCCTAAGAGACGGTGTTTATGACCTGCTCTTTAGAGATACAAGGTAGGGGACAGGTGGTAGGGATGTCATGGGGTACATGTGGTGGAATAGGGGAGTGAAGATATTATTAACTACCAGTTCGGCATAAATCTGGGTCCTTCCTTTTAGGTTACGGATGTAACTAAAGAATGCCTAATGGTTGTCCTTAGTTGAGGAAGCTAATTTAGATTTGTAATTTGCTTTGGAGAACTTCACAAGAAGTCTTATTTGCTTGTTTAAGCTGAGAAGGGTGTGTTTCTAGTTTAGGGCTCTCTTACTCTTAGACAGAAATTTCTTCCTCTTATTGTAAAGCATGTTAATGACAATTGTCCACCACACAGGTTTACTCTTCCTTGAGGGGCTTCTTTTGGTCCCATCAGGTATGGCCGAGTCAATGCAGTTATACAGGTGTTTGTATAAAGCATTGGTGTAGAACTCAGCATAGTTGCCAGTTCCATTTGAGGGGGGAGGTGCAGTGAAACTACAAAATATGCAGTCATCATCCAGTAAGCCGACAACTCCTCCTTAATATGTTCAGCCCCCTCCTTAGCAGAACTTGTGGGTGAAAGTCAATTGGTTAAAGGTTAACAGATTTTGTAGTTCAAGCCATTTTAGTTGGTGTAGTGCATTACAGTGGTGAGATCGGAAAGGGAAGTGTGTAACAAATCTTGCTATTTTGTTATAACAGGATTAGAGTTAACTTGAGGATTGGGGAGGCATATAAAAGAGTGGAGATAGAGTGATGGCTACAGATTTTCTGGTGGTATCAGTAAGGTAAGGATTAATCCTGTAGAGAGAACCTAGCTTAATATATCCCTTTTTAATGGTTAAGACTAGATGTTTGCTAAATCTTAGATTATTGTCAACTGTAACAGTTTAGAGTGTTCGTCTGATTCTATGACGGCATTGTTACAGGAGTGTATGGAGAAGGATGGAAGATTAGTGTGTTTTTGTTACTGGTGAAGAGCATGTGTTCAGTTTTATTGGGTTTAAGAACAAACTGGGAGTCTGAGACAGTTTTTTATGTTGAGAAAGGCTTTCTGGGTCATTAGCTGAAGTTCTGGTAAGGAGGGGGCTGAACATATTAGGCATGAGTAGTCAGCGTACTGGATGATGACTGTATGTTTTGTAGCTGTGTGAAGTTTATTCTTAAAAATAATGAAGAATAGTGGTCTGAGTATTGACCCATGGATACACCAACAGAGACTGGTAATAGGGGGAGAGTTCATCTTGCCGATTTACTGCCTGTTGACGGTCAGATAGGTAGTTGTAAAACCAGTGAGGTGACATTTGAAAGAGGTTTAAGGAGGCTAACTCGTTGAGCAGTAAGTCTCCCTAAACTGCTCTTGCAAAGCTTCAGCCATCAAAGCACTTTGGTAAAGATGCTAAAAACTGGTACACCGTATGAAAAGTAATTCACATCCACAACAAACCAAAGATAACTCCTGCATGACCACACAATATGTGCCAAAACGTTTTTGCCAAGCTCAGCAGCACTGTCTTGCTATCCTGCAGCAGCACAAGCTAAAGTGCTAAAAGATCACCATCCAGAACCGGATGAGCCTGATACCAGATGCAGTGTCTGAACACAATGAACTTCAAAAATGGTGACAGTCTCATCCCTTCAAGGACCAGGCCAAGAGCAAGATTCTCTCCCCCTTCTGAAAGTGGGGCAGCCTCTGTAGCCCCTTGCAGCAGAAGAGTCTTTTTACATTCCAAGAGATCTTCTGAGTTGGACTGGTCCACCAAAGTTGTTCCTGGGGAAGACAGAAGACCTCAAGGATGCAATCAAATACAACAATATCCAGGACCCACTCATCATCTAAGAATCTCCAAACCAGGGTGAACAGGTACATCTTCCCTCCAGATAACAGACAGATGGTCCAAAGAGAGGAGAAAGGAGTCATTTACAGTAGCCAGTGGTGTCATCCACTTCAGCAACCTGTCCAATAAAGGGGAAGACATGAATGTATGATGCTTCAATGCCCTCTTCAGGCACAGCAGAAGCTTCTTCTCTAAGGGCGGGTGTCACTTATGAAACGAAGAGTTAGACTTGGAGGAAGTCCATAAAGATCCTCCACCATGGTAAGAGATTTTTCCTCCTTAAAGAGCAAGCTAAATAGTACTTCTTACTTCATAGCAGAACCTAGAATTTTGTTTCCGAACTCTTCTTTGAGGAGAGACATTCTCAGTCAAAGCCATCCATCATGGATACAGGACAAACTGTGATCCATGCCAGAACAATACATAGCGAATGCAATGGAATACTTAAATGCTCCAAGCAGTCATAAGGGTCTCAGCTAGATCATCCTTGGGACCAGACAGGGGATTCAAGGTCTTCCAAGTGTTTCTAGTCCCCACGTTATTACAAAGAGCTAAGACATAATGAGGTGAGATTAAGACTTGATGGCTGTGTTTTCTGCTTTAGAGACAACATCCTCTGGGACTTCTGATGGGAGTTCTATAGCCCCCTATTACCTCCAAGTATATACCTGCACCCTCTCGCAAAAGTGGGTGAAGTGTGTAACCAGCACACTGCTTATCTTGTGAGGAAAAAACAGCCCCAGAGACTCATGTCTGCAAAAAGTGGCATTTGATGCACAGACATGCACCAGGTCCAGTGTTTGGGTCAGATGGGCTCCCTGCCATTAGTTGAGCTTGATAATGTTGCAGTCTGTTGAGAGCATTTCAAGAGGTGAATTGTCAGTACCTGTTTTAGTTCCAGAATCACTGTTAGCCTGGCTTCTATTATTGTGCCTGCAATCATTTCAATGTTTTTTTTCTCAAACATCTTTGTAGCTGTACAACTGTGGAGTTAACATTCTTAAGCAAAAATGTGGAGGCAGGAGGAGACCCTGTTAAAATGCTTTATTAATTTTTTGCATTCAGTTTAATTTTCAACTCATTTGTTTCATGAAGCACAGACTGAATACAACTCGTCAACACACACTGCAACCATCAGTAGAACATATCTGACAAAGGGACAACCCTGCACAGACATCACAAGCTCCCATAAAAGGCAAAAAAAAGAAGTTATGTCTTACCATAACATTCCATCTGTGTTATTCATCTTCACCAATCCTTGAGGGTGGGTTCGGCTATGAACCCTCGGAACCTACTCAGACGTTATTTTCCAGCTTGCACTCTCCAAACTCTCAAGCCCGGCTCTACCCATAATGCTCCTCACAGAGATTACCTCAGATCGAGTTTGCCAGAAGGCAGAATATAACCAAAATTTTAGAATATCATACATATATACACATAGACATATATACAAAGATGACGAGGCCATCTATGGATTCCTGATGAGAAACTGGATCAGAATTGGTGAGGCCTACTAAGAGTTTTAGGATGGGGGATGGTGGGAGGGTATGTCAAGGATCGGTGAAGATGAACAACACAGATGGAACGTTATGGTAAGACGTAACTTCTTTATCTGATGTTGCTAATCTTCACCTAATCCTTGACGTTGGGACAGAATCCCCAGAAACTTATGTACCGTGGGAGGTCTCACAGAAGAATATTCTGAAGCACCATACAGCCAAAGGATGCTCGACCTCTCGAGATTTGATCTAGTTTGTAAAGTGCAATGAAGGTATGGTGAGAGGACCAAGTAGCTGCTGCACAAATGTCGTCTAGAGAAGCTCTTGTATGAAAAACCTGTTGATGTGGCAACAGCCCTCGTAGAATGAGCTTTAACTGTTTTGTGAAGTTGAAGTCTTTATGATTGATAGAAGAAAGAAATACAGCCTCTCAACCACTTAGCCAAGGTAAGTTTGGAGACTGCACAACCCATTTTTAAGGAAGAGACTGCCACAAATAATTGGTCAGATTTACGGAATTCCTTAGTTTTATGGAGAAAAAAGCACAACTGTCTATGAACATCTAGCAAATGCATTCTCCTTTATTGGTAAATTAGGGAAACAAGCTGGTAAATGTTGGGTTTAGTTGATATTGGATTCAGTAACCACTTCTGGAAGAAATGAGGGATTTGTTCTTACTTGAACCCTGTCTTTATGAAAAATTAAATAGGGAGATTTGCATGATAGAGCCTGTAACTCAGAGACTCTCCTTGCAGAGGTGATGGCTACTAGAAATAGTCTTCCAAGTCAAAAATTTTAATCAACAAGAATCACCTGGTTCAAAGGGGCTTTGAGTTAATGCTTGTAGGACTGTTGTCAAATCCCATGGAGGAACTGGATCTTTAAAAGGGGGTCGTAGCAAGGACAAACCTTTCAGGAAAGCTCTGGAAAGTTTATGGGACATTACTGAAGAGTCATTGTGTCCAGTATGAAAATTAGAGATTGCTGCTAACTGAACTTTTACAGTCGAAGCAGAAGGAACCAGACTCAAAGAGTATTCAAGAAGTCCAACATGTATTCAACTGGGGCACTGAAGAGATCAAGTCCCTTATTTAAGGCCCATATAGTAAATCTTCTCCATTTGCTCAGGTAAAGTTTTCTAGTTGTAGGTTTGTGATGTGGAATAATAATACATTGGATGGGTGATGACAGAGGGACTTGCCTGGCAATCATGGGAATTGTTGAAGCCACACTGTCAGTTCAAGGTGCTGTAAGTTTGAGTGAACCATGCCTTCTGGGTGAATTAGCAGGTCTGGGTCCAGAGTCCATGGTTTCTGTAGCAGATGAGGCCAAAGGAAGGGAAACCAGACTTGTCGAGGCCAGAATGGGGCAATGAGGATTATGGCATTCTTCGTCCTTTTTGCTTTCTTCAGAAATTGAGATATTAACGGAATTGGGGGAAAGGCATATAATAGACCAGGCGGCCAATTGTGTAGAATAGCGTCCCTGGGTGACTCCCCTGGTGGAGGGATTAGGACAAAGTAACTTCTGCATTTGTTGTTCAGGGGAGAACCAAAGAGGTTGCAGCAAGGTTAGCCAATCGATGGAAAATCTTGTCCGCCACTACTGGATTCAGGGACCACTGGTGAGGCATGAGAATAGTCCTGCTCAATTTGTCTGCTATCACATTGGAACTTTCTGGAATGTGCATTGCTATGAGAAAGCAGTTGGAAGAAATCACCCATTTCCACACTCTGAGTGCCTCTCGACATAGTGGATATGATTTGGTTCCCCCTTGTTTGTTGATGTACCAGACCACTGACATGTCTGTTTGAAATGAACTGTTCCTAGAGGAAGGGAATCTGGGAATGCTTGCAATGCTAATAGCACTGCCCTCATCTCTAGAACACTGATGTGCAGGTTGGCCTCCAGTTGGGACCATATGCCTTGAACTGACTTTCCCAGATAATGCCCCCCCCACCCTATCTGGGAAGCATCTGTGGTCACTATGGCTTGGGGTTGAGGTAGAGTGAAAGGTCGGCCCAGGAGAATCTGATCTAAATGAAGCCACCATTTGAGGTCTTGCTTGCAGAGATTGGTTACTAAAATTTGGTAAGACATTGCTTGGTGAGTTAGAAACTGTGCTTACTTGCTAGTAACCACTGTAGTATTTGCATGTGAAATCTTGCTAGAGAAACCAGAGTGATTGTGGCAGCCACTGAACCCAAGGTTTGAAGATTTAATCTTGCTGGGACTCGTCATTTTGAATGATCTATCTCACTAGAGCCCTGATGCTTAGTAGTCTTTCCGGAGGAAGAGAAGCTATTCCTGAGACAGTGTTCAGCTACACCCCTATGAAATCCAGACATTGTGTGGGTTGCAGCTTGGATTTTTTTAAGATTTATTGAAATGCCTAGGGATGTGCAGAGAGACATGGTATAGTCTCTTGCCATTTCTAAGTGATGCCTGGTGGTAGCAGTGAGGAGAATGTCGTCAAAATATTGGAATACTCTAAAACCTTGCAGTCTGAGATGGGATGCAACTACTGCCATGCATTTGGTAAACAACCTGGGGGTGTGGCGAGTCCAAAGGGTAGTGCTCTGAACTGGTAGTGACTGGCTCCTAGCCAGAAGCATAGAAACCTTCTGGAGCTTTTTCCCATCTTTATGTGGTAATAAGCATCCTTGAGGTCTACTGAGCACATCCAGTCGCCTTTTTCCAAGAAAGGAAGTATGGCTTGGACAGAGACCATTCGGAATTTGGTTTGGTCGACTGATTCGTTGAATCGGCTGAGATCCCAAATTGGTCTCCAGTCCCATTTTTTGGGGCACTAAAAAGAATCTTGAGTAAACCCTGGATCCTATCAGGTCTGGTGGGAATTTTTGGATGACTCTCTTGTCTAGCAGCTTTTGGATTTCTAAAGTGGCTGTCACCCTTTGATAGGATGGCACATCTGGGACTTTTTTTCTGAGGTTTGGGGTTCATGAACAAGGGAATTTGGTAGTCTCTGGATATTATTCTGTGCATCCATTTGTCCAAAGTTATTATTTGCCAGGCTGGAAGTTGCAGGGATAATTGTCCCCTGACTGCCTCCAGAGGAAGACAATTGGCCATCCATTCAGGGATGATGATAGGAAGTACCAGAGAAGGATTCCCTGGACCCCTGATTCTGTAGTCCATTCCAGCCCCTAGGACGGCATCTTCCATCGTTTCTCCCTCTGTCCCAGGGGAAATCTTTACCACGCGAGTCATAGAAAGGCTCTTTGGATTTCTTGAACCATAGTCTCCCACTCCTCTGATTCATTGAGTAGGGTTGCTGAGGGGTAGAGAAACATATGCCCACAGCAGATAGGGTCTTGCCAGCCTGCTCACGTCTGGTTAGAATTTCCTTAACTTTTGGGCCAAAAAGGGTAGATCTGTCAAAAAAGGGTGCATTGACAAATGATGCCCTGAATGGCTCCAACAAAGTCACATAAGTGCATCCAGGAATGCCGTCTGATGGCTATGCCTGAACCGACTGCTCTGGATATCCCTTCGGCTGCATGTGCTATGAGCTTCATGGACGAATTGGAGATGGATTCGAGGGTCACAAGCTGGGTGGAGACCTTATCCTGAACCTCCGCAGCCACTGCTCCTGCCAAAGTGTTAGAAAGTTCCTTAATTAATTCTCTTTGTAACTTGGTAAAGAGTGCCATATAGTTCAAAGACCTTAAAGCAAAGGTTGCTGAAGCATAAACACTCTTCCCAAATCTATCCAAGGTCCTAGACTCCTTGTTAGGAGGAAGAAGTGTGGACTCTCTTCTGCGAGTTCTTTTTTGGTGGCTGTTGATACCACCACAGCATCAACAGGGAATCATATGGACCAATGTGGTTCATCCTTTGGTGTAGAGAAAATACGGTCAGGCATTTTAGGAATAGGCTCTATGGCATCCGGTATCTTCCAAGCCCACTGAGCTATCAATTTCACAAGTTGGTCAGCAGGTGGAGAAATCCAAGAAGTGGAGATTGGGCACAAAAAGCCTCCAGGTATACTGACTCCTCTGTGGAAGGTTGTGTGGATGACCAGTCACCCCTCTGTTTCAGTATTTCAAGGATGTCCCTGAAGGAAACATCTTCAGGGGATGACTTTGTAGAACCTTTGCCTTCATCGAAGTCAGTATCTTCGGTGTAATACTCCTTTGGGGAGTCGGGGTGCTTCCTCTTGCACTTCCTCTTAGCAGAGACTTCTTCAAGGGGGAAGTTCCAGAAAAGTTTCTGAAGAGATAACCACCAGGGTGGGTGTTACCTGGGACTTTTGTGCCCTCTGTCTCGGGGATGAGGTCAATGGCAGCTCTGGCCGAGGGGAAGGGGAAAATATTTGCCCCGACAGGGAAGGCAAAGACTGAGAATCCCCAAGGGATAATGCCTTCTCCATGATATGGAAGGCAGGCCGCCCATAGAGGGGTGGGAGCCTGGAAATGAAAAGGAATGTGTCGGAACCGGGGTCACACCCTGCACCGAGGAGACAGCCTCTGCACCTGGAGCCAGAGTCTGAACTACAAGGGCAGATGCTCTGAGAGGCATGGATGGGCTCAGACAGAGCCAAAAGGGTACCATGCATCCTGGAACTGACCGTCAACTCTGGATCCCGGCAGTCCCCCGGTGCAGAAGACCTGGAAAGACTCAAGGCTGTAGTCAGAACCGAAGATGGGAAGGCTGTCGGAACAGACTCAGTTAAAGCTGGGACTGTCGGAACCTAGGACTCCAAGGGCTCTGATACAGTTGGAGGAGGAGTGTATGTAGGTGTCATGGAATTGCTTGATGGGTTACAGATGGAAGAAGGACCAGGTCTGAATGGTCTTCAGCATAACAGTTTCTTATAACAGGGTCTGTCTAGGCAGGGGACTAGCACCTCTATCCTGGGTGGCTCAATGGAGCTTGAAAGCTGTAGCAGATAAATTTCAGAGATGACCGAAGAAGCCATCTAGACAAAGTCACTTTAGAAACAGGAAGGCCTTTTTTTATCCCATAGGAAACAAAAAAGTTGATCAGATTTTCTAAATTTTTGTTCTGTCCAAATAATATCTAAGTTGACGGTGGACATCAAGATAATGTAGCTTTTGTTCAGCTCTATCTGAATAGTTAGGGGAAAATACAGGAGATCAATGGATTGATTCAAATTGTTCTTTGAAGCGACTTAGGGCAAAAAGGTTTGTTAGTTCTCAAAAGATACTCTGTCTTTGTGAAAAACCAAATAAGAGCATGAAGTTCAGACACCCTCCTGGTAATAGCCACTAGGAATAAAGTTTTCCAAGGAAGATATTTCAGGGAACAAGAAGCAGCTGGCTGGAAGAATCAAAGATGTCAGCACTAAATTTAGATCCCACTGCCTGATTGGAGGCTTTAGTAGGAAAATTCCTTTCAAGAAGGCCCTGCAGAGCCTATGGGACATAATATTATGATCTGCTATCCCGACATGAAAATTGGAAATAGCAGCCAATTGAACTCTGACTGTGGAAGGAGAGCCTGCATGAAAAATCTCTGCTAAGAAATCCAGGACTGCCTGAACAGGGGCAGTAAAGGGATCAATATTCTTGGCCCATTTGCTTGTATAAATCCTCCTGGTAGAGGATTTTATGATGTCTCTAACTGGGTTAGAGATCAAAGGAAGCCTGGCTAAGGAAGGAAGTGGAGCAACCATGCTGTGAGGTTGAGAGAAGGGATTGACCGGTGCAGCTGACATTGGTGAATCAGAAGATCTGGCACTGGGTCCAGATGCAAAGGTGATGATGGAGGAACGGGAACCAAACTTGTCGAGGCCAGTAGGGGCAATGAGAATCAATTTGGCTCTCAAAGCGGTAGCTTTCTGGATAACCTGAGGGATCAGAGGAAATGGAGGGAAGGCATATCCTGGGTCAGAGCATCTCTGGGGATGGCCTGATAGAGGAAGAGGCAGAAGAAGTCTGGACATTTGCTGTTTTCCCATTCCAGAAAAATCTCTTCCGCTATAGATTGCTTGAGAGACCACTCGTGAGGGAATGAGAGCTCTGCTCAATCAATCTCGCTACAATGTTGGTTTTCAGGGAGATGCGTTGCGCTACCACCAACGATGAGAGGAGATTGCCCATTGCCATAGTCTGGTTCCGCCCTGTTGTTGATATAACCAACTACAGACATGTTGTCTGTGTGGACTGCAACTAAAGCACTGCTCTCATCTCCAGGACATTTATGTGCAGATGGTACTGAACCATCCTGCCCTGATAATGACCCCCACCCGATCAGGGAGGCATCCGTGGTGACAGTGGGAACCTGAGGAGATGTGATCCACCAAGCAAGATGCTCTTTGCATGTCTGTGTCACCAGAATCTGGTGTTGTTGGTATGACCATTGTGTGAACAGCATCCACTGAAGAAGGCATGTAGAGATCGAGGCCAGGGGAAGAAGAAATGGCAGCCATGATGACTAATAATAATAGAACTATTCTGGCCTGGCCTTCTTCTTGTTGGCCAGAATGATCCTGACATGACTCTGAATGTCTGAAACTCTTTGATCTGTAAGGGTAGCTGACATCCGAACAGTGTTTAAGTTTATGAAGGTAATAGACTGGCAGGGCGATAAGGATGACTTTTCAAGTTGATCGAGATGCCCAAATGAGAACAAAGGTTTATTGTGCAATCCCTGGCTTGTATAAGCTGATGCCTGGTGGTGGCTGACAGGAGCCAGTGAAACACCTGGAATCCTTGGCGTCTCAGGTGAGCCGTGACCACTGCCATGCATTTGGTGAACACTCTGGGGCTGTAGTGAGACCAAAGGGCAGGGCTCTGAACTGGAAATGACTGGACCCCAGAATCTCCTGGAATTTTCTGTGAATGATGTGATATCCTGAAGATCTATTGAGCACATCCAGTTGTCCTTCTGTAAGAAGGGCAGAATTAGTGACCATTCGAATCTTGTCTTCCTGACAGACTTGTTGAGTCTGCTGAGATCCAATATTGGTCTCCAGTCTCCCGTTTTTTTGGGGGAAAAAAGAACCTTGAGTAGATTCCGGCTCTGAATGGTCTATTGTAATTGGCTGAATGGCTCTTTTTGCAGTAGTTTTGAGACTTCTAACTCTGCAATTTCCCTTAGACCGGTGGTACATCTGGAGGGAAAATTTGAGGAAGGACTTTTTTCGAAAAGGAATTATGTAACCCTTGGATATGATCGACTGTACCCATCTGTCTTGAGTGAGGGAATGCCAGGCTTCTGGGTACAGTGATAATCTTCCTGACTGCCTCCAAGGAGGGACAGCCGGGCAACATCTCAGGGATGCTGAAAGGGCTTGTCAGAGAGGCTCTCTGTTTCCCCCTGTTTGGACCCCTCTGCCTCTGTTGTTACCCCTCTGCCTCTAGGGTAAAACTGAGACTCCTTGGGATGAACCACATTTTGCCACCTTTCTGTCCTTTGGGATAAGGTCTAGAAGGGGTGGAAAACGGACTCCTACAGCAGAAAGAGTCTTGCCGTCCTGTTCGCACCTGGTCAAAGTTTCCTTCACCTGAGGGCCAAACAAAGCTGACCCATCAAAGGGAGAGTTTGTGAAGGGGATCAGCAAAATCACATAGCCATCAGCAGCATAAGATATTAGCCGCATGGAGGAGTTTGCAATGGAATTTTTCTTGAGCTCCTGCAGCTGTAGGATCCTGTACTACTTCACCCAGTTCCTTAGGATATCCCTCTGGAGTCTGGTGTATCCATGGTCCTAGAGTCCTTATTAGGAGGATGGGCGAAGGATCTGCAAGTTCCCTTCTTGGTGGCGCAGCCACCACCATGGCATCAGACACCCTTAGTGAGGAATTGCTTGTCACTGGGGGCAGTGATAAATTTTGAAGGCCTCCTAGGGACTGGCTCTACAGAGTCAGGAGCTGGAGGTGGAGGGCCGAGATCCAAGCGCCTCTAGGTATACTGACTCATCCTCAGAGGGATTGTTGGTGGGCCAGTTTCCCTCTGTTTAAGGAGTTCTAGGATGTCTGAGAAGGAGACATCCTCAGAGGATCTAGGGATCCCTCTGACTCATCAAAGTCAGTATCCAGTGACAGACTCGGGGGAGTCTACATGTTTCCTCTTACAAGTCCTCTTCCTAGGAGGATCTCCCGAAACATCAGGAGAATGAGGATCTCTGGGTCCTATAGCAAGAGAAGTGGCAGAGATGTCAACAGGCACTATGAACAGACTGCTGACTGATACCAGTGGCCAGCACCTCCCAGGCAGGTCCGAGAGAACCCGTTCTGAAGAACTAGGAACTCCAGGGACCACCGAAAGGGAAGTCTCGAGGCAGATGTCGGAGCCGAGCTCACCCCACTCACCCCTCGGAGGAGACCATGGAAGCCCGACCACCGAATCCTCTAAGGAAGGTCTCAAGAGGAGATAAGAGTAGAGGCTGAAGGAACAGAAGGGGTATCTGTCCTCCAGCCATAGCAGTAACCATTAGACTCCAACTCCAAGCTCTGGGTAGAGTTGAAGGAGGAACTATAACGGGTGTGGACCCAGCAGTGTCTGTTGAGAGGGACTATGTAACATTTGGGCCAGTACCTGTGACTTAAGTAATCTGCTGACCACTCTCTAGGTCATGGTCTGAAAGTCTGGATGACCTTGAAGATAGGAGACCTCGACCTCTTCCTGGAATGAGCCATCGAACCGATACTATAGATCCTGGGGCCTTGGAAGATTTGGCTGATTTTGATGGAGTTCCTGCAGGACTCTCTGGCTGAAGGAATGACAAATAGCACAGGAGTCCTGCAGGTGAAGAGGCCCCAGGCAATACAGGCAAAGAAGTGACACGTCTGTCAGAGACATCTTCTGACAGCATGAGTCACACTTCTTAAAACCTGAGACCCTCTCCTTTGACATGGTGCTTCACAAAACACACACACACAGCAGTCAAAAAATTAAATTAAATAAAATACCAAAAGGTATTACTATAAAACAAACACACACACCCTAACAGGGAGGGATGGGATGGGTAAAGTTTGACTAAAAAATTAGAAGAGACAGGGATTTTCTGTCAGAAAATCTATATAATTAACTTATAACTAAAAATTAAAGGTTTTTACAAAAGGGGCTTAAATATCAACAAAGTGAATCACTTACCAGGAGCTGGTAAAGGAGGACCTCATCCTTGCATCATGGGATATGGGGCTGCCTCGAGCTGGTAAAAGTGACTCTCGAGCTTAGCACCCATCAAGCAAGAATGAAGGCGAGATTGACAACTTAACATTGAGCATTTTTAATGCCGAATTGGCTCGAAACCAAAGTTAATCCTCTTGCCACTAGGAGCTGGTCCACTAACCTCTATGTCCTGTTCAGATAAACTTTTAGTAGACCTCACCGATACAGTGGAAGGAGATCTGGACCGTCTGACTTCTACGAATGGGGTGTCCATAAATTGGGTCCACAGAAGGAGAATACAATGTCCTTGGTGCAGTAAATAAATCGAAAGTCTTTGGTACTGACAGCTTAGTCTAAGCTGAGGTTGAGACATCATTGTGTTACAAAGGTGCCTTGCTAGGCATCGATAATTCTCCCAGTGCCGGACAGCTTTGCGGTGGTGAATAAGTTTTAGCAATTTTTCTCATCAGTTCCGAAGAACTCGAAAACGAAGGTGGTCTCTTTTTTTGAATGGTGAATGGTGGGAAGAAGTTCCCACTTCCACAGTTTTCTCTTTAAATCCAGTAATGGCCTCGCTGAAAGGAGATTTTAACAGGCCTTTCAACAGAAGCTTATTCTTTCTTTCCATTAAAGTACGGGGAAAAAAAAAAACGTGACAAATAGCACAAGTCTCTTGCAAATGTATCTCGCCTAAACAATACACACACAGGGTATGCCCGTCAAGAGTTGGGCATTTTCCCTTCACACTTAGTACATCTCTGGAAACCTGAAGAGCCCTTAGATTTCACTGGAGATTGTTTCTTCGCAGACCTATGTGAAGGTAAGAAAAGGCTAGAAGAAGATATAAGTAGAGAGATTTTTTATTTTTTTTTTTGGAAGGCAAGGAGGAAAGAAATACCAACGATGGTAACAAGAATACCCTAATGGTAAGAGAGAGTTATCAACAATGGTAAGGAGAAAAATAACTCACGGTAACAGAAAACAGCAAAAGAGGAGCGGGTAGCTTAGATAAGGCAAAAAAAGTAGATAAATTACAAAGAGGTTTTTAGGTAAAAATATATATAGAATAAGTTTTATAACTCACAAATATTCACCAAGGCTCGAGAGATAATGTAGGCACATCTGGTCTACGACACGGCAAACGAGATCTGAAGGAATCTCTGTGAGGAGCATTATGGGTAGAGGCAGGCTCGAGAGTTTGGAGAGCGGGAGCTGGAAAATAACAGCCGAATCAGTTCCAAGGATTCAGAACCGAACCCACCGTTAAGGATTAGGTGAAGATTAACAACATCAGATCTACTGTTTGATGGCTAGACCTTACGCAACCATATGAGGTAGGGAATTACATATTACTGATCCTACAGGGCTTGAAGGAAACCCAAGCAGGAGTCAGTCTTAGCATCAAGCCTCCCTACCACCAGTCCATAACCTGTTGACTCAAGAGGCTGTTCCTCAGGAATTGGTAGGAACACCTTGAGCTCAGGCTAATCAACCAAAAACTGGGTGACAACAGCACTACAGGACATCCCCGCAAGGTAGGATCAATGGAATACCTTGCTGTGATTCCTTTTTCCTTCACTGAGGCAGAAAAAATTGAAGTTTCATTTTAATTAGCTGGGAACCAGCTCCACACCTGCTGAAAGCCTGTTTTTTTCTTTACATTATTGCAAAAGACTAAGCCTAGCCTTACTTCTAACATTCAGTCTTTGTGGTGATGCTGCAGCACAGGTTTAAGGATGCATAGAGTACCGCGCTTGCTGGTCCCCACATGACTAGCTCTCAACCTCTCATTTTTCCACTCATGTGGACAGCTAATACCTTTTCTTCTTAGATGATGATGACTGACACTTGTGGTAGTGCTCAATGTAATATCCTTCTTCCAAGAAGAAAAGACAATAGCAGTGTAGGTCGAAGTTCAGCACTTAGTAGGTCTGAAAAAATCAAATACAGAACCTGGTCTTCGTGGACTGTGATCTGAACTATGCAAGCAGCAAAACAGAGCTGGGGGGCAAGCTCTGGGATGCATTTCCTTATAAATTTAGCATGAGACATCATATCATGGCATGGAATAGGAGTAAGATTGTTTCCAAGGGCAGGATCTTTTAGAACTTTGCTGAATTCTAACTTAACAGAAAAAGACGACTCCAATTACTTATCCATTTAAAGAGGATTCCCCCAACACTTCTAAATGCTGTAAGCTTCTCAAATTAAGGAATACAGTAAATATGCAATTGTTATACCTGACAGTAGGGGGTCTGTATAATAAGTCCTAAGAGTGGAATAAATCACAAGTAACAGAATACCAAACTAGAAGGTATAAGGCAGCTCAGGGATCAAAGTTTGCACAGCTATGTCCCAAACTAAAAATATTTCAAAGAAAGTCCAACTCAGAAGTCAAAGTCAAGACAGCGATGTTCATAGGTGTGTACTAGGCTAATGGTCCTGGAGCCTTTACAAGCTTAGCCCATAGGATTACCCTAGCATCCCGACCTTAGTTCCCAGTGCCTCTGTTCAGTAGAGCCAATGGAGTGATCCCCGGGGTGAATTTTCTAGTTCCCATCCACTCATCAAGATTTATCTTGAAGAGGGCCAGTGAGGTGCTCTGTTTGACATGTATGGGAAGTCTACTCCATAGCATGGGCAGTCTCTGGGTTATGAACCTGTCCCTTCAGCTTGTTCTGTTGATTGTGGTAATGAAATTGAAGTCTTTGGAGCGGGTGGTGTGGAGGGATTGGGATTTCTATACATGAAGCATTTCTAACAGAGCTGGGTCAGACATGGATTTGTAAGTCAAGCAGAGATTGCCTCTAAGTAGGCGATATGAGACAGAGAATATTTGGAGTTTTTTGAGTCTGTCCATATAGGACAAGTGTTTAAGGCCTAGGATCCTCTGTCAGATACTTTTGCGGCCTCTCCAGTTGTTGGAGGTGTCTAGTGAGGTACATGCCAAATGGGGCACTATACTCAATGACTGGCCTAATGAAGGAAGAGTAGAGGGAGACCATGACCTCTTTCTTCCTGGATTCAAAATCCTTAGTAATGAGATGTGCCACACAGAAGGACCTTCTGACCACACTGGCAATGTGGTAGTCAAAAGAGTGGTTGCTGTCAACCTGTGTTCTCAGATCGCTTATAACTCCTCCTGTGTTCAGTGGACTACAATCAATGTGGTAATTAATGGGAACCAGGTTTTTCCCAAAGGGTATGTCGAAATTTTTGGCATTGAGCTTAAGGCCATGGTTCTGACACCAGTTGTCTCAGTGAGGCCTTTCTGTAGGATGTCAACATCACTTGGGGAGTTAATAATAGCTCCCAACTTGAATCGTCTGTGAACTTTGTCAACCAGAGTCCCTTCATGTTGGCCTGGACTTCTGAGAAGTAGATACCAAACAGGAGAGGACCCAGGACCGAACCCTGTGGGACTCCATTCATGACAGGTTGGCAGTCTGACTTAGAGTCAGCTACTTTCACACTGTGGGTTCTATCTGTGAGCCAAGTCTGCAACCCACCTAGTGATATATGGGTTGATGCCTAGCTTAGTGAGTTTTTCTATGATTCCTGAGTGGGGAATGGTATCAAAGGCCTTGGCCAGATCAAGGTAGGCTGCATGAACCACCTTGCCTTCATCCACAGCTCTGGTGACTGACTCAAAGAAGTTGACCAGGTTAAGCAGGCATGATCTACCCTTCACAAAACCAAACTGTGGGGGATCCAGAGTTTGGAAATTCCCTATATCCTTGTTTATTAGGTCCAAGATGATGCATTCCATAGCTCTGCATATCAGACTCGTCAAGCTAATGGGGTGATAGTTCCTAGGGTCTGTAGTCACCCCTTCTTTGTGGAGAGGGATGACTATAGCAGTGCGCCATTCATTAGGGACAAAGCCTAAGGTGAGGCTGTGAGTGAACAGGGCACAGAGGTGTGGTGCCAGTTCACTCTGTAGTTCATGTAGAACACAGCCAGGGATACTGCCATGTCCCATAGAAGCTGTATTCTTGGCCTTGGACAGTGTTGTTTTATGTTTTAACCTGTGCAGCGGTAATACTGGGTGCCTGGCAATCTACTGGTATTGTGATTGGTCCTTTGGTGGGGGAGAGAGGGGTAAAGTTGGCAGAGAATCTGTTAGCCAGTATATTGGCAATATCTGTTGGCTCGGTATAGGATGTACAATTATGCAGTAGCTCAGAGCAAATCTGGGTATTCCCATGGAGATTCTTTACATAACTTCAGAAGGCCTTGTGGTTGTCTTTACTATCTGCTGCAGTTCTGTTTTCATAGCTAGCTTTAGGGGATTTGATGAGGGATCTCAACTTTTTGTTGAGGCTGATAAGGGAGTTTTTCCACTCTTGGGACTTCACCTTATTCCGCATCAGTTTCCTTCTCCAGTTGTAGAGCTTGTTTATCGCAGGGGACCACCAGATTGGCTTCCTTTTTTTTGTAGGAGTGCTTCTTGGTTCTACTGGGTATGGTGAGATCCATGCATTTGTGTACATGCTCGTACAGTGCACTGATGTATGATTCGGTGGTCATGCAACTATTCTCCATTTGCATGGGTGCCATGAAGTTAGCCACCTCTGTTTTTAGGAGCCCAAAGTTAGCTTTGGAGAAGTTTTTCATGGTGGTTACCTTTGCAGGGTGGGGGGTGGGGATGTGGATTTCCAAGGTGATTAGTTTGTGGTCGATCTAACCAGAGAGGAGTTGACTACTAGTGTAGAGCAACGGTCGCCCAGGTTAGTAATGACCAGGTCAAGGATGTTGCTACCTCTTGTGGGGGTAAGAATGAGTTGGTCCAGGGCATTGGAATTAATTAATTCCAGGAAACGTTGGGCAATTATATTGGTACATGAGTAGTTTTCCCAGTTAATGGAGGGGTAGCTGAAGTCGCCCAGTATGAGTGTGTTAAGTTGGACCCTAATATTCTCCAGAGTGCTTAGGAAAGTGCAGTGTGAATCTTGGAACATGGTTGAGGACCTATAGCAGGCTATGACCTGAATCACTGTTTTATCCAGTGTTAGCTGCACCTGAAGTATCTCTGATGCTTTATGTTGGGCTACCAGTCTGGAGGTGTGCGCATCATTTATGAATATGGAAACACCACTGCCTTTGGAGCTTCGGTCCAAGTTCTGGGGCCAAAAGGTGTGGAATGAGTTATAGCCTGGTAGTGCAGGGGTGCTTTCTGTTGCCTTGAACCAGGTCTCTGTTACAGCACAAATGTCGATGTTCTCCATTTTAAGGAGTGCTTTGAGCAAGTGCATTTTGAGATTTAAGACTTCTAGCATTGAGCAGCATGACCGTCAGATTGCATTTGTTTGTAGCTGTTATGGTGGCAATTTGGTCTTTGGAACACAATCTAAAAAAGGCACTATAGGGGTGGCAAGAGCCTTGGCCAGTATCCAGAAGCCCAGGGGTGACAGGCGCAGGCCATCTCTGGCAAAGCATCGAGGTCCGTCAATCATGTCATCCCAGGCAGACAGATACTGGATCCCCTTATAATGACACCAGAAACTTAGCCAGTTATTGAAATCAATCATTTTCTGCTTGTACTGTGGTATCATTCTGGGTGATGGTAGGAAACTGCTCAGGGCTAGGGTCATACCAGCCTGGGTTATATAATCCGAGAGCTCCTCCATGTCTCTTTTCATATAGTCCAGGGAGGTACGTCTCAGGTCATTCACACCCACGTGTACAGTAACAATGTCATATTTCTATCTGTTGTTGAGGGACCTGAGTGCATGCATTATGTGGTGGATCCTGGCACCTGACAGGCAGCTGACTGTTACTTTCTTCTTAATCAACCTAGAGAGTGGGACATCAGTGTGCCTCAGTATCGAGTCACCTATGACTAGTGCGTTGGGCATGCTGTTTTGCCTTAGGGGCTTTGACTGAGTGGCACACTGTTTAGGAGAGTTGTGTCTCTTGTGATTAGTGTTGTGGTGGTCGAGTACGTTTCTGCCTTGGAGGTCTCTACTGTTTGGGTAGATTTTTATTGAGAGCCTCCGCGAAGGTGGGTGTGTGGTTTGTGTTTTTATGTGAAGGCAGCAGTGATGTGTGTTCTAGAGGGCTGTGTGCTCCATGTGGTGTGGTGCCAGTGTTGACCCTCTCCTCTTGGCTGGAGAGTGTGTGGCTTCCAATTTGGATATATAAGTGGATCTCTCGCAAATCTGAGTGTGTTGGGAGGTAAGAAGAGAGGGTGTCAGTGTCCATGAGGCAGTTGCTACATTGCCTCAGGATGCCCAATTTCACCAGATTAATATAAGAAAGCACTGGGAACTAACCTTTAGACATGCCTGGAGGGGTGGGCATTAATAATAAGTACTGGAGTTGTTTCCTTGTAGAACGGTTAATGCTGGTAGCCCTTTTGTTTGCTACAATAACTGCTACAAGATGTCTGGTAAAGTGCTAGACTAATAAGCGAGTAAAAGTGCAGGACAGGAGAGAACTAGCAACTCTAACTGAAGACCAGACTTTTTGGCACTGCTCAGAAGCTTACAAAGAGTCCTGGATACAGCAAATTTGTATCTGGACTAGACTAGTTACAGAAAAGGCGGGAAACAAGCGCAGACACTTGTGCACCAAAGACCAACAGACAGCACCACAGAGTGGAATGGCCTCTGACTATAGCACTTTAGACCACAAAAGTACATGCAGCTGAAAATCTACTTGGAAATTGTTTGTCTGACAAAAGTAATCCTCTCTCTCCCAGGAACAAATATATCAAAATGAGAAGTTATGTACCTACCATAACGTTCCATGTTAGTTGTCTTCTCTCGCCTTCTTTCTTGCTGGATGGGTTCGGAGCTGATCCTCAGCTCCGACTCGGCCACTTACTAAAGCTCGAGAGCTAATTTTCCGTCTCGAGGCAACCCTATATCCCATGATGCAAGGCGATAACTACCCAGATCTCGTTTGGTAGCTAAGGAAAAATTATGCAATATATTCCTCCAACTGAAGAGGAGGAGGAAGGGGAAATAATCCCTCGAAAAAGACCAATCTGATCTAGTGACACTAGGAAGCTAATTTAGCTGTAAAAATTGAATCAGGACTCTTCAAGGAAGAGGAACAATCTTCTCGGTCTGACCAGGCTAGGGGGATGGTGGGAGGGACGCAAGAAAGAAGGCGAGAGAAGACAACTAACATGGAACGTTATGGTAGGTACATAACTTCTCAATGTTAAGTTGTCAATCTCGCCTTCATTCTTGCTGGATGGGACCGCGTCCCTAGCACCTTTATCCTGGGTGGCTCAACAGAACAGACTCTTGAGAATGGTAAAACCAAAATTTGCTCTGTTTCTGGAGGCCAAGTCCAATTTGTAATGTGAAACAAAGGTATGAGGAGAGGCCCATGTGGCTGCTGCACAAATAGTGTCTATTGGAAGTCTAGCCTGAAAAGCTGTAGATGTAGCTAGTGCTCTAGTTGAATGGGCTTTTGGCCTAGAAGTCAACTCTCTACCTCTGAGTTGATAAATGCATGTAATCACAGAAAACAACCACCTAGATAGGGTTACCTTGGATACCGGAAGGCCTTTCCTGTTCTCTGCATAGGATAAAAACAGTTGATCAGATTTCCTAAATTGTTTGGTTCTGTCCAAATAATATCCGAGTTGGCGGTGAACATCAAGATAATGTAGTTTTTGCTCCGCTCTATTAGAATAATTTGGGAAAAAAACTGGAAGATCAATAGATTGATTTAAGTTAGTCTGCAATGCCACTTTGGGTAAGAAAGACGGATTAGTCCTTAGAGAAACTCTGTCTTTGTGGAAGATTAAGTAGGGAGGACGGAATGCAGAGGGCATGAAGCTCAGATACTCTCCTGGCAGAAGTAATGGCGACCAGGAAGAGTGTCTTCCAAGAAAGAAATTTCAATGAACAGGTAGCCGCAGGTTCAAAGGGGAGAAGAATCAAGGATGTTGAGATTAAATTTAGATCCCACTGTGGTGGGGGGTCTCTAATCGGAGGCTTAAGTAAAAATACACCTCTAAGGAATGCCTTGCAAAGTTTATGGGACATGATGTTGTGGTCCAACAAGCCGATATGAAAATTTGAAATGGCTGCCAACTGAACTTTTACTGTGGAGGAAGAAGATCCTGACTGAAAAATTTCGGCTAGGAAGTCCAAGACCGAATGAATCAGAGCAGTAAAGGGATCTATGTTCCTAGCTTTTGCCCAGAAGGAGAAACGTTGCCATTTACTAGTGTAAATCCTTCTGGTGGAAGATTTAAGGGAAGCTACTATGATATCCCGGACGGGATTAGAAATCATAGGAAGCCTGGCTAGGGACAGAAGTGGAGCAATCAAGCAGTGAGGTTGAGAGAAGGTATGGATTGGTGCAGTTGCCACGACTGGTGGGTCAGAAGATCTGGAACCTGGTCCAGATGCCATGGCTGTACCAAAAGATAATGATGCAGGAACAGAAACCATATCTGTCAAGGCCAATAAGGGGCAATGAGAATCATCTTGGCTCTCAAGGCGGTTGCTTTCTGAATTACTTGTGGTATTAAAGGAAAGGGAGGAAAAGCATAGAGAAGTCCCCGGGGCCAATCTTGGACTAGAGCGTCTCTGGGGGGGTTGGCCTGGAAGGGGGAAGAGGGAGAAGAAGTCGGTGCATTTGCTGTTTTGAGGCGTAGCAAAAAGATCACATCAAGGAAGGCCCCACTTCTGAAAAATCTCTTCCATCACAGATTGTTTGAGAGACCACTCGTGAGGCATGAGAATAGCTCTGCTCAACCTGTCCGCTATGATGTTGGACTTCCCGGGGATATGCGTTGCTATCAGAAACTGCTGAGAAGAGATTGCCCACTGCCAAAGTCTGAGTGTCTCTCGACACAGGGGATAGGACTTGGTTCCGCCCTGCTTGTTGATATACCACACTACGGACATATTGTCCATTTGGACTGCAATAGTCCCCAGGGGAAGAGAGTCGTGGAGGGCTTGCAACGTTAAAAGCACTGCTCTCATCTCCAGGACATTTATATGCAGGTGGCATTCGAAAGGTTGCCAAGTGCCATGGACCATCCTGCCCTGATAATGCCCCCCCCCACCCGATCAGGGAGGCGTCCGATGTAACAGTGGCGACCGGGGCGGGAGGAACAAAGGGTCTGCCCTGATGGACTTGAGGGGACAATATCCACCAGGTCAGATGCCTTTTGCAAATTGGAGTTATCATGATCCTGTGACGCATGGGAAGTTGTTAAAAGGACCATTGGGCGAACAGCATCCACTGTAGGAGATGCATGTAAAAGCGGGCAAGGGGAAGAAGTGTTATGGCGGCCGCCATAAGACCCAATACTTTCAGGGCAAACCTGGCCTGAATTTTGTCGCTCTGGAGAAGCACATGGATGTGGTTTTGAATATCCAAGATCCTTTGATCTGTTAACTTTGCTGAAAGTTGTACGGTGTCCAAATTGGCGCCTATAAAGGTAATAGATTGACAAGGCGACAAGGCAGATTTTTCGAAATTTATAGAGATCCCTAGCCCTCTGCAAATGTGAATGGTGTAATCTCTGGCTTGGAGAAGTTGATGCCTGGTGGTGGCAGTGAGGAGCCAGTCGTCTAGATATGGAAACACCTGGAATCCTTGACGTCTCAGGTGAGCTGTAACCGCTGCCATACATTTGGTGAACACTCTGGGGGCTGTAGTGAGTCCAAACGGCAGGGCTCTGAATTGGAAATGACTGGCCCCTAGCCGAAAGCGGAGAAACCTTCTGGAGCGCCTGTGAATTTTGATGTGATAGTACGCATCCTGAAGGTCCACACAGCACATCCAATTGTCCTTGCCCAGAAAGGGTAGAATGGACTGAAGCGTGACCATCTGGAATCTTGTTTTCTTTACAAACTTGTTTAGTTTGCTGAGATCTAATATTGGTCTCCAGTCCCCTGTCTTTTTTGGTACTAAAAAGAACCTTGAGTAGATTCCAGATCCTATTTGGTCTGCTGGGACTGGCTGAATGGCTCTTTTTGCTAGCAGTTTTGATATCTCTGGTACTGCTAGTTCCTTTAGACCGGGTGGAACATCTGGAAGGGTTCCCTTTTGTTGAATTGGGGTTTGGATAAAGGGAATTTTGTAACCCTCAGATATGATCGACTGTACCCATTTGTCTTGAGAAAGGGAAAGCCAGGCTTTTGGGTACAGCGATAATCTTCCCCCAACTGCCTCCGAAGGTGGACAATCGGGCAACATCTCAGGGATGCTGGAAGGGTTTGTCAGAGAGAGGCTCCCTGCTACCCTGATTCTGCGGACCCCCTCTGCCCCTAGGGCGGCGTCTGTTGTTGTTACCCCCTCTGCCTCTGGGGGTAAACTGACCTCGTGCATCAGGCGTGACTCCTTGAGATTTGTGGAACCACATTTTCCCTCCCTTCTGACCTTTTGGGTAAGGTCTTGAAGGGTTGGAGAAACGGACTCCTACGGCAGAAAGAGTCTTGCCATCTTGTTCGCATCTAGTCAAGGTGTCTTTCACTTGAGGTCTGAACAAGGTCGAACCATCAAAAGGAGAGTTTGTGAAGGACACCTTGAAGGGATCTGCAAAATTACAAAGCCGCATCCAGGATTGACGCCTTAAAGCCACTCCTGTGCCTGCGGCCCTACTCGCTCCATCGGCTGCATATGAAATGAGCCGCATGGAGGAGTTAACAATGGAGTTTAGGATTCCTAGCTGTGAGTTAATTTTATCCTGGGACCCAGCAGCTGACAGATCCTGTAAAACTTCTCCCAACTCTTTAAGAACATCTCTTTGAAGGCGGGTGAAGTGACACAAGTAGTTCAGCAACCACATGGCAAAGGTCGCTGAAGAAAATATCCGCTTGCCGTACCTATCCATAGTCCTGGAATCCTTGTTAGGAGGATGGACAGGTACTGAAGGATAAGCTAGTTCCTTCTTGGTGGCTGCAGCCACCACCATGGCATCAACCGGGACACCTTTTGTCAAAAATTGCCTATCAGGTGGGGCCGTGATGAATTTAGAAGGCCTCCGAGGTGGGTTCCACCGAATCCGGGGCCATCCACGCCTTCCGAGCCACCACGTCCATAAGAGGGTCGAAAGGCGGAGACACCCAGGAGGTGGAGGGTCGAGAACCGAACGCCTCCAGGTATACAGACTCGTCCTCGGAAGGATTAAGGGAAGGCCAGTTCCCCCTCTGCTTAAGGAGTCCAAGGATGTCTGAGAAAGAGACATCCTCAGAGGGGACCTTGGGGATCCCTCCGACTCATCCAAGTCAGTATCGGATGTAACAGACTCGGGGGAGACTAGATGTTTCCTCTTACATGTCCTCTTACGCGGAGGCTCACCTGACGGGTCAAGAGAAGCCTCGGAAGAGGAAGATATTCCCAGTGGGGAAACCTGAGGCATTGGATCTCTGGGTCCGGGAGCAAGAGAGTGGGAAGAGACGTCAGCAGGCACTGTAGTGGGAGGAGCTGATGGAACTGACCGTTGACTACTCCCTGGGGCTAGTACACTCATCACCTCGAAGGCTCCCCCATCAGAGAGGCCACAAGGCTCCCGCTCCGAAGAGATAGAAACCCCAGGCCGCACCGACAGGGACAGCTCCGAGGCTGATGTCGGGGCTGAGCTCACCAGCGCCAAAGCTCCGAGAGGGAGAACGGGGTCGGACAAGGGTCCGATGCCACTCGCCCCCTCAGAGCCGACGAGAGAGACCAGATGCCCGGATCCCTCCAATGAAGGCATCAAAGAGGAGATCGGAGCAGTGGGCAACGGAGTCGAAGGGGGAGGTATCGGCTCCGAAGCCACAACAGTCACGGCTCCGAGGAGCTCTGGCTCAGAGCTCTGTAGGAGAGTTGAAGGAGGAATGTTAGGTGAATGTGTAATAGCTACCGTCTGATGAGACGGGCTATGGAGCATTTGGGCCAATGCCTGAGACTTTAATAGCCTACTCACCACTTTCTCAAGGTCGTGGTCAGACAGCCTGGACGACTGACAAGACCGGCTCTGATGGTTCCGCTCCGAGAGCAGGGGTGATCTCGGAGCCGAATGTATAGACTCCAACGAAGGGGATCTTGATCTCTTTCTGGAGATGGGTGGAGCCGAAGGAGCCGAGGATATGCCGGCTCCAGTCAGAGCCGACAGTGAGTGCCTAGATTTAGCGGTATCGGCGCCGGGTGGAGCCAATACTGTAAGCTGTGACACAGAAGGATCGGCTCCAGCCGGAGCCGATCTAGTCACAGAAGGCGAACCAGCAGCCGATGGCTTAGGGCTTGGAGCCGAAGGCTTTACTGGTTTCGAAGGCTTCCCCAGAGCAGACTTAGTCGGGGAGCTCTCCGGCTTTAACAAGCCCCTCAGTATTAGTTTATTTCTGCGCTCCTGCAGGACTCTTGGGCTGAAGGCGTGGCAGACAGAACAAGAGTCCTGCAGGTGCAGAGGTCCCAGGCAGTAAACACAAGAAGTGTGACCGTCTGTCAGAGACATTTTCTGACAGCACGAGTCACACTTCTTGAAGCCTGAGACCTTTGTGTCCTTCGACATAACGGTGTCGAGGGAGCACCAAGTACCAAAAAACACACACACACAAAATAAACACCCAATCCAAATAAAAAAATAAAACAGGGATACAAACACACCCAAACACCACACAGAATCCCTGACTAAAAATAGGAAAGGGGGAGGCTTAAGGCCTAACTTAGGGGAAGGGATAAATAACTGGATAAGGGGAACCACTAACGGGAGATAGGGTAAAAAATCTAACCGTTAACAGATAAGACAATAACAGTAGTGAACTAAAACGAAAGGGAGTGACTAAAAGTCTGAAAAATTGAAAACTTACCAGGAGCCGGTAAAAATGCACCTCAGTTTAAAGCGGCAAACGAGATCTGGGTAGTTATCGCCTTGCATCATGGGATATAGGGTTGCCTCGAGCCGGTAAAATTAGCTCTCGAGCTTTAGTAAGTGGCCGAGTCGGAGCCGAGGATCGGCTCCGAACCCATCCAGCAAGAATGAAGGCGAGATTGACAACTTAACATCAGCTGTTAACACTTCCTGAACTTGAGCATTTTTTAAGTGAACAACAGTTTGTTTAATTCAATAAGTATCACATCTAGTGCAAGTCACAACATACCAATTTTCCTCTTCTTGGTGGTTGGACCTTACATTACGGTTTAACTATTCTTTTACTTTTCAGTTTTATACAACAGGCTCACCTCGGAACCAAAAATTACAAGACTTTAGTTGCATTTCAATTCATTTCTGCTCACAAGATATTCACAGTCTTGCTCATCAACTAACACTGCCTGTAATAAGCCTTTAGTAGCTTCTCTTCTCAGGAGTTCTCACCACCTTCCACTTCAGTAACAACCTGTCTCTTTGTTCAATAAGCATCTGTCCCACATTTTCCATTTCCATTTCTGAGGAATACAGTACTTGGTTTTAATATCACTATTTTGAATCCCTTAATTTTTTCGACTAACAACTATTTCCCCTATACTAGGGTACTTGTGTCATCTTCCACATCCTCATTATCACTTTATTTGCTACCAGTAAGGTCAGTGTTGATATTGCTTTACACTACCTGGCATCTTGGGGGATTCTACCCAAATTAGTAAATAATCTGATTCTGTTGGCATCTGTCGTGAACCTAACAGTTATTAAAGCTAAATGTTCTGAGCTTCTCAGATTAACGGTCCCCTCAAATCTCCCACCAGTTTCATTGATCCTGGGAGACATCTTCTGAAGGCTATCAGGTGCACGGAAATATTTACAGAGACACTTCAACCCAAAAATCCTAAATTTTCTTAATTTCATTGCCATTCTATGGGCTAGACAAACCTCAGCCTGGTGCTGGTCATTTGTTTCCCTGTTTTGTTTTTTCTTGCCAAGTCTGTTACCTATTTTTCTTTTTCTATTTATTTCTAAGTAGTGCCATATATAACCTGTTTGCTAATCTTCTAATTGTGGCTTCTTGAGATCAAGCTTATGTCGCTAATATGACCAGGTCAGGCCTTTCCTTCTCATTCTTTTGCTTTTCTGTATTGTATTAGACCATGTCATAAATGCTTCTATAACGAATTAGTTCCTTCGGTTGAAGATAAAGGCTATTATGAAATTCTTGCCAATTAAATCTTTCTCACATTTCCCCTACCTGCCTCCAGAAGTGACAGTTTCTCTGACTATCCCATCAGTTTTCTTTTGTTCCCAAACATATTGCCCTCCCCCTTGTCTACTCAGGCCTATAAGCCATACTTCAAATTCCCAGTTGCAAAACACGGTGTTCCTCAATACTTCCTGAAGCATCTCATAGATCACCCCCTATATGACCTTTTGTCTCTCTCTCTCTATTAAAAGTAGCTTGGGCCCACAGATTTAATCTTCCCATCAACCACCTACCTTTTGTTTGATTCAAATAAAACTCCTTCCATTTAGAATGATATTTCTGATTTTGCAGACAGTACACAAGTTATAGGTGTGCTATGCTATGACATTCTTGAAAATGTGGCACTGGTATTTCACCATTTTCAATAGGCAAAATCTTCAACCACTTCTCTCATTTTTTGCCCCATATATACCCTCACTGTTTTTGCTTTAGTCCAAGCCAGAATGGTCTTCCTTGGGTCATATACAAAAACTTTCAAGACATTTAATATTAATGAGACCAGAAATATTTTCAGTGCCTGAATTTTCTGTCCTATATTGCATAATAAAAATTTCCATTTCTTCAGCTGTTACATTTTTATTTCTGTTTCCACATGTTTTCTGGTGCATCTTTTTCTTTCCTTATTAACCATATCCCAAAGTATTTTACTTTGTGGTAACCCCAAAGATGAGGGAAGTCTGGAATAAATTCCATAAAGTATAACTTATACATAACATCCGTCCCTTATTTTCATTAATTTTATACCCTGATATTTTAGTAAATTGTTAATTTTATACATTATTTTAGTAAAATGTATAAAATCAAATACTCCAACTACATGTTTTTCTGGATTTGTTGCATGCATAATTATATCATCTGCAAATAAAGCTGTCCTTTCTTCTATTCTGGCTAGCTCTACCCATTATCTCAATTCCTCTTATTTTCTGTGCTATGAGTCCAAAATAAATTCCAAAAAGAGGAGATGACAGGGGACATCCTTGCCTAGTGCCCTTTCAGGTCACAAATTCCCTTTACCCTGGCATTAACCTTTATTGCTGCTGATGCTCCCTCCCAAATCTTCTGCAACTGACTGAAAAGGACTGCTGAAAATCCAAATTTGTTCATTACTGCCCAGAGAAAATTCCAATGGAACAAATCAACTGTTTTTTTTTTTCTGTATCTAATGATAAAACTACTGTCTCTTTTCCTTTTCTGCTTACTTGTGAACCATTTGTTTTTTAATGAAATTGTCAAGTGTTGGCCTATCTTTGATAAATTTGAGCTGGTCCTCATATTAATTTCACAAGACTTTTCCCTACCTTAGCTGCTATGATCAAAATAAACACTTTATAACTTTGATTCAAAATAGAAATAGGTCTATAAAAAACACTAGGTTACAGGAATCCTTCTCTCCTTCAAATTTACAGTTGTCACTGCCTTCTTCAAAGACTGTTGTATAATTTTTTTGGGTCAATATTCTATTAAATAACCTGTGCCATACAGTGATTATGGTTGACATATTTCTTCCATACATATACTGGGATCCCATTGCAACCTGCTGTCTTTCCTGTCATTGCTCTTGCAATTATACTTCTACTTCTGACTCTATTGGGTCAGTTTGTTTTGCTTGCTATCTCTTACTTCAGGATGAGAAAAATCCCATGGCTCTTCTACTGCTTCAACCCACCATCTAAATTCCTTACACTGAGTATACAACAAACTTTCATAATATTTCTTAAACACTTTGCCTACATCTCTTGGTTCTCTTATGATTCCAATTTAATGTGCATTTCTTATTTTAAAGAGGTTTCCTTCATTTTTTTTGCTGTCTCAACCTATGTGCCAAATAATGTTGTTGTTTGGCGTACATGCATTAAAAATTGTACCTTAACTGCTATGTATTTCTGGTTTAACACTTCTTGAATGCTTGTCCGGGTTTCTTCCAGTTCCCTCAGTTCTCTCAATTTGCCCTGCACAATTTGGTCCACTCTTTCCTGTAGTTTTTTTTTTTCCAGTCTCCATTTTTCTACATTTCTCTTCCGATCCTTCTCACCTTCTCCTAACTCTATCATACTTTTTTTTTAGCTTTTCTTTTTTTAATCCCACAGTTGTATGCTGCCTACAGTACTCGTCTCCTTCCAGTTTACTATCTTACTTTTACGCCAGTCCTTTTTTTCACTTTTGTGGATTACGCAACCAACTTATCTGTAATTGCCACTCTCCTTCTTGCATCCTCTTTCTGGACCATTTAACTCTATTGCTGGTGCATGATTTCTTAATACAGAATGCATCCGCATTCTCTTCAGTAGGTATTCACGCTCCATTGTGACAAAATCTGCCCAGGTACAATGGAAATCCATGTTGTTCAAACTTGTGTGTGTATGCTTAAACACTCTCCTCTCATCCATATTATATACCATTTACCTTCATCATAAAGTGGAGCATTCATCCCTTCTTTTGAAAATTCTGCTCTGGCCGGTTCTCGTCTACATCATTTTTGGAGGAAACTATATTCGATTCCTCCCAATATAACTACTACTTGTACATATGCCACTCCCTCAATCACTATTTCTTTAATCTTTGTTGAATTGGTCTTTGGTGGCACTTAATTCCTCATCATTATTCTATGCTCCATCCAATATCCCCTTATCAACATGCAACTTCACGAGAGATTTCCAAGATGGCCGCACAGTTATCAACAGCTTGACTTCAGCTCTCCCATTGTGAAAAAAGAAACAGATGAGGGTTAGTAATTCTGACTGTTTTACTAAAATTCCATTACTGGCTAGTAGGCACACTGCCTGGATGCCAGCAAAGAAGAAACAGAGAGCCTGAAAGAAAACCAACTAGAAAAGGTGAAGAGAAAACACTAACTTGGGAAGAATCCTGCAGCTGTTTGTCAAAAAGAAGCTCAAGCTCCAGTTTGATACAATAGATGGCTTCCAGTAATTCAGAAGAAAAATAAATCAAATGTGCTCAGAGCTGATTAAAATAAATGAAACAATGAAGGAGAATATAAACTCAAATAACCAAAGGCTGGAAAATGGAAGAAGCTTTAAACAGCTATTCAGATGAACTGACGAAACTGGAAAAATAGGAGGCTGAAATGAAGAAAATGGCTGGCTGAGTATGACACTACTCAAGAAGAGCTGCTTGAAAAAAATGGTACAGTTAGAGGACAGAGCATGCAGAAAAAAAACTGAGATTTTCTGTTGTACAAGAAAAACTGGAAAGAACTGACTGTATTAATTTTATGGAGGCACAAATAAGCAACTTGACTGGTACTACACAACAGGATTTGTTAACTGAAAGGGCACTTTGCGTGTATGCCTCAAATCTGGCCGTGAGAAACCATCAAAGACCTGTATTAATAAAGATGTAATTATATCAACAGAAAGAGTTGATCACAACAAAATGGTGGCAGAGGGGTAAAGTATTACAAACTAGAGACAATAGAGTGTTTGTGGAAAATGACTATTCATTTTACACCAGCCAGAAGAGAAGCAAATTTATCCCGGCAATCAGGGAATGTCGAGATGTAGGTGAGAGATTCAAGCTGTATTCAGAATATTTTTCCTGTAGGATCAAAGTAATTTTTGATGCAGAACAGGCTAAGAAGGAAATACAAAAGTTTGGTCAACAAAAAGTGAACCATCAAACAGAAGGGGACACTTTCTCATTCCTGATAATAAACCCCATAGAGACACGTAGCCAGTGAAACATTTTCCAGTGTTCCACAGGAAAATGCTTGAGACACACAAAAAAGTACAGGAGTCTGGGATTAGAGATGGAAATAAACAAGAGGAACAGCAACACTGAAATGCATGAATAAACGCAAGACTAAAAAGCATTAATCAAATTTGTAAAGTATGGCTTTACAAGAAAAAGTGGCTGGGAAAGATTGGACTTTACTTTGTTAAACTAGTGGGGGGATTGAAAGGCATACACCATACTTCATGTCATTAATGTTTGGAAGAACACTAAAAGGGAAAAAAGAAGGAAAAAGAGTAACTGAGTAAAACAACTTTTGTTATAAAAAAGAAGTTATGTACTCATCATAACTATCCATCTGAGTATTTGTCATCAACCTGTGGGCTTGGGATCCGGATTGGATCACAGACAGCAGCTTCACCAGCATCTGGTTCGAGCTCTGAACTCCTCCCCTGACCCATAATATCCATCCAGCTCCTTCCTTCCCTCATATTGAGTTTGCTACACCATACACATGAACCCAATCAGATATACCTTACCAACAAAGAAGAACAGGAGAGCCGCACAGGCGCTCTCTCCTGTCTACCAAAGTAAGAGGATAATGAGAAGGTCAGCAGGAAGGAGGGAGGGAGGGATGGCTGATGACAAATGAAGTCCAACTACTCAGATGGAACATTATGGTGAGTACGTAACTTCTTTATCTGACGTAGTTGACTTCATTTGATCATCAACCTGTGGGACAAAGTCCCCAGCTACCAAACTCTTGAGTGGCCCTCATGGAAGGATATTTCGGAGCACTGCAGAGCCAAAGGATGCTCCCCCCTAGATATCATGTCCAATTTATAATGAGAAATGAAGGTGTGAGATGAGGACCAAGTAGCTGCCGAACAGATATCACCCAGAGACACCCTAGACCAAAAGGATGCTGACGTAGCCATGGACCTGGCAGAATGGGCATTTATCCTACTCGGAAGAGACATGCCTCTGTCTTTGTTAACCTGAAGGATGCAAAGGGAAATCCATCTGGCAATGTTTACCTTAGAAACCGGTTTGCCCAGAAAAGGTGTAGAAAAAGACACAAACTGCTCAAACTAGCGAAAGGCCTTAGTCCTATGTAAGCAGAAACGTAGCTGTCTACGTACGTCTATTAAATGCAATTTATATTCACCCCTGTTCTGAAAATTTGGAAAGAAAATAGGCAAATTGATCGTTTGATTGATATTTGTTTCAGAGGCCACTTTAGGAAGAAAAGATGGATTAGTAAGAAGTGAAACCCTGTCTTTATGGAAAATTATATTTGGAGGTTTGACAGATAATGCCTGGAGTTCTGACACTCTCCTAGCCGAGGTGATAACAACTAGAAAGGAAGTCTTCCAAGATAAAAAGTTCAGATCCACAGAAGCAGCCGGCTCAAAAGGTGGAGCAACAAGAGCTTGTAAAACTAGGGTAAGATCCCAAGGAGGAGTAGGATCTTTAACCGGGGGGGGCTTAAAAGAAAGGTACCTTTAATAAAAGTTTTGCTAAGTCTGGAAGAAGTTAATGAAGCCATGTTCGCACCTATATGGAAATTGAAAATGGCAGCCAGTTGAACTTTTACTTTAAATGAGCTAGCGCCCTGCTGGAATATGTACGCCAAGAACTCAAGGACTGCTGGGACAGGAGCTGTGAAAGGGTCCAAATCCCTTTGAGAAGTCCATATAGAGAAACGCTTCCATTTGCTACAGTATAGTTTTCTGGTGGATAATTTATGCGCTGCCACCAGAATAGACTTGACCGGAGAAGATAGACCAGGAGTCCTAGCAATCAAGGGAACTGGAGCAGCCAAGCAGTGAGCTTCAGACTGACCAGGTCTGGATGAGGGACCCTCGAGGGGTGGGAGATGAGATCCGGTATTGGATCCAAGATCCATGGAGGAACTATTAGATGAGGCCAAAGGAAGGGAAACTAGACTTGGCGAGGCCAGAATGGGGCAATGAGGATTACTTTGTCCCCAACCTGTGAGCCTTCTGGAGGAATTTTGTCATGAGAGGTAATGGGGGGGGGTAAGCATAGAGAAGACCGGGAGGCCAAGCATGGAAAAGAGCGCCCCTGGGGGATTCCCCCTGTGGGGGGATTAGAGCGAAGAACTCGCTGCACTTCGTGTTGGAAGGAGATATGAAGAGATCCCAGCAAGGCAGACTCCACTTGAGGAAGATCTGCTCCGCTACAGAAGGATTCAAAGATCACTTGTAAGACATCAGGATAGTCCTGCTCAGTTTGTCCACCAGTACATTGGATCAACCCGGAATGTGCATTGCTACCAGAAAATGGCTGGTGGAGATCGCCCATTCCCACACTCTCATTGCCTTGCGACAAAGGGGGTAAGATCTGGTTCCTCCCTGCTTGCTGATGTACCAGACCACTGACATGTCTGTCTGAATTGCAACAGTTCCCAGAGAAAGAAAGGAGTGAAGGGCCTGTAACGCTAACAAGACCAGCCTCATCTCTAGAAAGTACAGTTGTGTACACTTACCATAAATGTAGATGTTCGAGTGTATTCACTATTGCAATCATCACACTTGGGTTATCTGACTGCAGGTAGCCCTCAGTCGGCCTGAATACCAGACACTTAGCATTTCTGCATCAGATGCTGTCGCTCCAGGACTGACGTCAGGTCGTCAGGGGTATAAAAATAGGCAGCCGATGCCATTACATCAGTTTTTCTTGCCCCAAATGTCAGGAGCCCCACAAATAGGGAGTTAAGTTATGGTGGGGAAAACACCACCAGTAAAAAGTAAATACCAATACCCCTGCTGCAAGGGGTGAGTAATAGCCACAGAGAGGAGAGAGAGAAACCAGGGGGCTGGTGGGAGGGAAACCAGGACTGCAACAGTGAATACACTCGAACATGTACACTTACGGTAAGTGTACACAACTGTACTATGTTCTTTGCGTTTCACTGTTGCAGTCATCACACTTGGGTAGACTCCCAAAGCTGAAGAAGGGTGGAGGCAGTCAAGAAGAGTTAGGGCTGGCTAGTATGCCTTGCAGGACTGCTGTTGCAAAACCTGCCCTGGATTTGGAAAAGATAGGCAGGTGGTAATGCTTGGTGAAGGTGTGTACTGAACTCCAGGTAGCAGCTTCCAGGATGTCCCTGGTAGGGACTCCCCTGAGAAATGCTGTAAAGGTTGATGTTGCCCTAGTGGAATGTGATCTGACCCCATGAGGGGTTGGTTTCCCATGGTGATTGTAGTAGAAATGGATGCAGTGTGCTATCCATTTGGAAATTGTTTGTTTTGAAATGGCCTTGCCCTCTGCCCCTGTCGCAAAGCTGACTAGTAACTGGTCAGATTTTCTGAAGGGCTTAGTCCTATCAAGGTAGAATCTGAGCTGTCTGTGCACATCCAAGGAGTGCAGGATCCCTTTCCCTTTATTCTGAGGATTAGGGAAAAAAGTTGGCAAATGGATGGATTGGTTGAGAGCCACACTGGACACCACTTTAGGCATGAAGGAAAGGTTAGTCCTGAGAAAAACCCTGTCAGCATGGAAAATAATGAAGGGTTCCACAGCCATAAGTGCTTGTAGCTCAGACACTATTCTAGCTGAAGTGATGGTCAGAAGCAAGGCTATTTTCCAAGAGAGGAATTTAAAGTCTGCTGATGCAGAAGGTTCAAAGTGGGAAGCGTGAGCTTTTCCAGTACAAAGTTATGGTCCCAAGCAGGTGGTGGGTGCTCTCCTTGGTGGCCTTAAGTTGTTTGCCCCTCTCAGGAACCATTTGAAAAGTGGGTGCGCGAAGAGAGGTGGCTCAGTGTTATAATGAGCCGAAATGGCTGAGGCATGTATCTTACTGGAGGAAGACAGGCTTTTGTGGAGTAGATCTGCTAGGTAATCCAGGATTAGAAGCAGGGAGGGCAAGTTTGTGTCCTCTCCTTTAGATAGAATCCAGGAGCAGAACCTTTTCCACTTATCAGCATAGGATTTTCTTGTACTGGGTCTTCTGGCTTCAAGAATGATGTCCAGCATTTGCTTTCTTAAGGTTGCTGGGGGAGAATTCAAGGAATAAGCCAGGCTGCAAGATTTAGGGTTTGCAGTTGTGGATGCAAAATCTGTCCCTCCTGCTGAGAGAGCAGTGTTGGGTTCTGGTGTAGGTGCCAGATGGCACCAGTGACAGGCTGCGCAGGAACGGGAACCAGTGCTGGCGTCGCCAGTCCGGGGCAATCAGAATTGTACTTGGTCTGTCCTGTCTTATCTTGAGAGAAGGGGCAGAGGGGGAAAGGCATAGATTTAGAGATTTACCCACTGGAAGGATAGGGCATCCACTTTCCAGGCCCTGCTGTGAGGAGTCCTGGTGCAGAATTTGCTGAGCTTGTGATTGCAGGGGGAGGCAAACAGATCCACCTCTGGGGTCCCCAATTTCTGAATCAAAAGGTTGAAGGTGCATGGCTCTAATTGCCACTCGTGTGGGTCTAGGAGATTTTTGCTCAAGTCTGCCAGTGAGTTTTGTTTGCCTGGCAGCAATTGAGCTTGCAGATGGACTTGCATGTCCAAGGCCGTGTTCCACAGGGGCATGGCTAGTCTGCAGAGTGGGTAAGAGTGTGTTCCCCCCTGCTTGTTGATGTACAACTGTGGTGTCTGTTTTTATTAGCAGGTGTCCTGGTGAGAGTAGGGATCTGAAAGCTGTCAGAGCATGCTGCACAGCTAGCATCTCTTTTGGTTGATGTGCAGATGAATTTGACTTGGGCTCCAGTGGACCTGAATGCACTTGCCGTCCATGTGTGCACCCCAGGCATAGTCTTATGCGTCTGTGGTTAGGGTCTGGGCAGCGAGGGGTTGAGTAAAGTGCAGTCCTTTGTTGTGGTTGCATGCGGCTGCCCACCAAAGAAACTCTGTCCTTAGACTGGGTATGACAGGAATGATGGTTTCCAGGTCCTGAGAATGTTGGCACCAAAGACTTTTTAAGTACCACTGAAGTTTCCTCATATGCAGTCTGGCATATGGAATTAGTAGGATGCATGAGGCCATGAACCCTAGGCCTGCAGGATTTTCCTTGCGGATAGCTGGGTTCTGGTGGCCATTTGAGTACAATAGTCTGTCAGATAGGCTTGTTTTTCTTGAGTGAGGAATGCCATCTGAGATGCTGTGTCCAAGCTTGCTCCCAGGAATACAATTTTTTGACTGGGGACAAGTTTTGATTTCTTTTCGTTGATGGTGTACCCCAGGGAGGTTAGAAGGTTTTTTACAAATGTCAGGTGCTGTAACAGCATTTCCTGACTGTCTGCCTGAATCAGGCAGTCGTCCAAGTACGGGTAAGTTTGGATATTTCTCTGTCTGCAGTAAGCAATGGCTGGAGCCAGGCATTTTGTGAATACTCTGGGAGCAGTGGATAAGCCAAAGGGAAGTGCAGAAAACTGATAATGCATAGATCCTGCCCTGAAGCATAGATATTTCCTGCATGAGTCCCTTATAGGGATGTGCAAATAGGCTTCTTTTAAGTCTAGGGTGACTAACTAGGCATCCTTGGCTAGCATAGGTAGAAGCTGCTGTAGGGTGAGCATTCTGAATTTTGGTACCACCAGGAAAGTGTTGAGAATAGACAGATCTAGGATTGGGTGCCAAGTGCCCTCTTTTCTGGGTGCCAGAAAGAGTCTGGAATAGAATCCTTGGCCAGTCTGTTCCGCAGGAACAGGTTGAATTGCCTTTATAGAGAGCAGGCATTGAACTTGATTTTGTGCCTCTGCCCACTGGTTTGCAGGAAGGTCTGGGAACCCGTTTGGGGTTGGCAGTGAGTGGAAGTAAAATTTCTACCCCTGGGATATAATGTTGAGGACCCATCGGTCACTGGTGATGGAAATCCAGTTTTTTGCATGAAGGGCAAGTTTTCCTCCTAGGGGCACAAGTAGTTGGGCAGAGGTGGGGAGTGGAGTTAAGAAGTCATTGGAAATTCTTTCTGTAAGGGGGTGGCTTAGCACTCCCTGCTTTGGAGATGGAGGCACTCCATTGCTTAGATCTCTGCATACCCTGAGACTGTAGTCTGGATGGTCTGTTACCCCTGGGTCTGACTTGATATGGCCTTGACGGGGTTGGAAAGGACCAATTTTCGAGGGGCAATGCCTACTTAATCTAGGAGGCTGTACTTGCAATAATTCTTTAATTGTCTGCATAGATTTAGCTTTTTCTTCCATCTTTTTAAGAACATCTTCTGCTTTGGTGCCAAACAGACTGTGCTTGTGCAAAAGAGCATCTAATAACTTTGATTTGACATCGTCTGTCAAGGTCTGTTCCTTAAGCCAAGCATGCCTTCTCAGTACAGAACCAGTGATTGCTGTCCTGCAAGATGCTTCTAGGGTGTCAAAACCACACTGCAATGCATGCTTGCTGACTTGGCTTGCAGAAGGCATAAGCTCTTGCAGTTCTTTGTTTTCTGCACAGTCTGCAAAGGTTGCTATTTTTGGTTAATAAGTTCCATAATATGTTGTTGGTACTTCAGCATATGAAACTGACAATTCAGAGCCCTAATAGCGAGAGTTGTAAAGGTACATACTTTCTTACCCAATCTGTCTAAAGTTCTGGAATCCTTGTTCAAAGGGGTGGGATACTTAGCTGTAGTAGCTTTGATACCTTTAGGCCCCTGGGAAATGATCTTTGGATCAGCAGTAGGATTTTTCAAAAGGAATTTGTGAGAATCAGGTACTCTGTAGTACCTGTCTGGTTTCCTAGGAGCAGGGGGTAAAGTATTAGGGGTAAGGTTGGATTCCATAAAGACATCAACAACTTCCAGGACTGGGGATATTGCTAAAGGCCTATGTTGTGGCAAATCTAGAAATTCTCTGAGTCTCTTTTTGGACTGAGGATAGTATTGGTATTCCCAATGGAAATGCTCTCAAGGTATGTAAGGTTTCACCAAAAGAAAAATCCTCTGGAGAAGAGGCAGAGGGAATAGATTCCTCTGCATCAGAATCCTCATAAGCAGATAAGGGCATGTCTTCATAATCAGATACCTCAGAGTCGTCAGACTCTTGGTCTGTTGAAGCTGCAGGGGACTGGTCTCTTTTCCTCTTAGCAGGGGAAGGCTGGCTTCCCCTAATCAGCATAATAAGGTCTTCTGCCATTTTAAGCATTTGATGTTGTGGCAAGGAAGCAGGTGCACGCACTTTGGTCAGAGGTTTCCTAAACGTAGCGCGTACTCTTGGCCTTAGAAACTCGGTAGTTTTAGACAGAACTGAAGACATGAAAGAGGTTGTCGGTTTGGTCGAACATCGGTAGTGCAATGAACTTCCTCAGAAGCCAGTGCCTGCTCAGCAGCTCCGTACCCATCCAAAACAGAGACATCCACAGGTTCCATAGTCGAAGAAGAGTCAAGTGGCATACCAGACTCCGAACAGGTCTCAGTAGAGGCCTGCGAATCCACTGAAGCGGGCATCAGGGGCTGCGCAAGTTCCTCACTGAACACAGGCGAACTGGCAACTAGCTTAACAGAAGTGTCGTTGGCAGTTTTGGACCTGTGCGGTCTGTCTTTTTTATCCTTACGTTTTTTCAAAATATCGGTAGTTGGATGGCTTACCGAAGCCATTTTGGAATACACAGATGGAGAACAAAAGTATTTAGCGACAATAAGGGCCCAATGACAAATGGTTCAGACGTTGAACAAGGCACAAAACCGACAGCGAGGTACATCATGGTCTGGGCCTAAACAGGTGACGCAGTAAGAATGAAAATCTTGGTGTGGTATTTGCTTTCCACAGGCAAGACAATTGTTAACTTTTTCTGACATCAGTTAGAGCAAGAAAAAAGGATCCCCAACGGGGTACTTAGCTTTAGAAGACTTCAGGATGATTCAATTCGTAAACTAAAAACTCAGGTAGTGGCTTTGGGCTCCTCGGCAAGTAAGACTGATGTAATGGTGTAGGCTGCCTGTTTTTATACCCCTGATGACCTGATGTCAGTCCGGGAGTGACAGCAACCAACGCAGAAATACTAAGTCTCTGATATTCGGGCCGACTGAGGGCTACCTGCAGGCAGATAACCCAAGTGTGATAACTGCAACAGTGAAACACAAAGAATATCCTAGCTGTCATTACCAGCAACACAAACACCCAAAAAACTATCTGAAAAACACCTACCAGGCCTGGACCTCTGAGACCACGCTGCTTGGCAAAGACGCGGCATACGACATCTGAGGGAAGGAAGGAGATGGAGGGGTATTATGTGTGTGTGGAGGAGCTTGGAGCTCGGATCAGATGCTGGTGAAGTTGCTGTCTCGGATCCGATCCGGATCCGAAGCCCACAAGTTGATGATCAATTGAAGTTAACTACTTCAGATCAGTATTTTATACAGTAAAGCATTTTCAGTGACAGCTGAATGTGATAAAAATGCTAAAGTAAACAGGTACCTTTTTCTTTTTTAGTTTTAAGAAATCAAAAATCAATTCAAAGTCAAAAGTAAACTTCATTGTCATTTAGCCTACACAAGTGCAGTCTAAATGAAATTGCGTGCATCAGGCCTAAATTGAGAAGACACATGCATACATACAATAACACATACAACGGACATATATTCATCACTTCACATTAGACAGGTTATTCTCCCTACATATGACTACAGTTTACCTTATCTATAACTTTCAGCAGATGAATGATTTCTTATTGTACAAGTTTCTATTGCACTGTGTGATTCTCACACTGAATAACAGGATCTAGTTAGTACAATATTGCACATTCGCTGCCATTTATGTATTGTTAAAGTTTAGAATCTGAACAGTGTCACTTAATTGCAACAAAAGAGTTGGCGGTCCCATATCTTGTCAGTGTCTGGCTTCCCTGAGATCACTGTCAAGAATGAGTGCCTCACCACTTGAGGGAAGAAGCTGTTTCTGAACCTGGGCATTTTACAGTGCACCCTGCGGTATCTTCTGTCAGACAACAAGCAAGTGAACAGTTCATAAACAGGGTGTGTAGGATCCTTGATTATTTTTGTATCTCTGTTGTAACATCATGTTGTGTATAACTCCTGTAGTGCTGAAAGTTTGGTGCCTGTTATCTTCTCTGCCACTTTCATTATCCTTTGTAGGGCTTTTTGGTCTGCAACTGAGCAGCTCCAAAACCACGTGAAAAGCTGCATGTTAGGATACTTTCTATGGTACCCCTATAGAAGGTGGGAAGGATAGGGGGTGGCAGGCTCGCTTTCCACAGTCTCCTCAGAAAATGCAGACATTAATGAGCCTTCCTTACTATATGACTGGTGTTTACTGACCAAGATAGATCCTCTGCAATGTGAACCCCCAGGAATTTTGTGCTCTTTACTCTTTCCACCATCTCAACATTAATCATGAGAGGAGAATGAGCTAGTTGCGTTTCCCTAAAGTCCATTATGACCTCCTGTTTTTGCTGACATTAAGTTCAAGGTTGTAATCGGTAAACCAGTCAATCAGTGAGCTCCCTTCCAACCTATAGTCTTTTTCATCTCCTTTACTGATGAGGCCCACAACTGTAGTGTCATCCGCAAACTTGATGATGTGCTTGCTGTTGAATCTAGCTTTACAGTTGTGGGTTAGTACAGTAAACAGCAGTGGACTCAACACACAGCTTTGAGGTACTCCTGTGTTGACTGTGATGCTTTTCAGAGTTACTGCCCACACATACCCTTTGAGGTCTTTCAGTCAGGAAGTCCAGGATCCAGATGCACATATGGACGCTGATACCTAGATGAACAAGTTTTCTGATTAGCTGTTTTGGGAAGACAGTACTCAATGCTGAAGAGAAGTCAATAAACAGCATTCTAATACAGCTGTCCTTGTTCTCAAGGTGTGCCAATGAGAAATGCAGTGCAACCAAAATGGCATCCTCTATGGAGCGACTGGCATGACATGTGACCTGCAGCGAATCAAGTACCACTGGAAGGCTTGCTGTCAGGTGTTTTTTTATTAACCTTTTGAAGCTTTTCATAACAGTGGATGTTGAGGACTACTGGCCTATAGTCATTGAGGCTTGAGGGAGATTTCTTTGGCAGTGGAATAATATTTGTGTTTTTGAAGTACTGAAGAAATGGAGGTATTACAATGTATAAAGAGAAGAAAGGCTAGATAAAAGCATGTTCACATTAATGTCCTGTAATCTTGGGCCACTGGGATTGGGATAGGGTATAAAAGTACACTGATTACAACATATGTAGAGTTCAGATGTTATCTCTTGCTTTTGCATAGGTGAACATCTGGATTAATGGCCTTGGCTTAAACTAGTAAATTTCTTGTGTGGGATTATGTTCTGCAGAAATGACAGAACACTACTGATGCGGTGAAAAATGTTTCTTTAGCAAATAAATGTTTTGTGAGAGTTGAAATGTTTGCAGCTGGCAGCAAGTGTGCATTCCGTTTTTATGTTTCCATGGAAACAAGCTGACTAGATGTCCATGCAATAAACCTCAAAAGCTCTGAACATTGTTTGCTGACAGAAAAAAGTAGTTATGTACTCACCATAACGTTCCACATCTGAGTAGTTATACTTCATTTTCTGCAACCTGTGGGTATTCGGATCCAAGCCGGCAACTTTTTTTCTAGCATCTGCTCCATGCTCCTCCCCCTACCCATAATGCACTACCATCTCCTACCTTCCCTCAGATCGAGTTTGCTGCAACTAATTACATAAGCAACTCAGCCCAATGAACCAAAACCTGTAAAAAAAGGACAAGGTCCAGGGGACGGAGGGAGGGAAGGTTGTAGAAAAATGAAGTATAACTACTCAAATGGAACGTTATGGTGAGTACATAACTTCTTTACCTGAAGTAGTTAACTTCATTTTATCTGCAACCTGTAGGACAGAGTCCCCAGCTACTCCAATCCTGGGAGGCCCTTATGGAATGATATTCCTGAGCACTATAGAGCCAAAGGATGCTCTACCCCTAGAAATCAGATCTAATTTGTAATGGGAAATTAAGGTTATGTGAATTGGCCCAGGTCGCTGCTGCACAAATGTCGTCCAAAGGAACCCTAAACCAAAAAGCAGCAGAAGTCGCCATGGACCTGGAAGAGTGAGCTTTAACAATACCAGGAAGAGATAAACCTTTTGCTTTGTAGGCATGCGAAATGCAGAGTGTGATCCATCTGGCCAAAGAAACTTAGAAATAGCTTTTCCCAGAAAAGCTTTGGAAAAGGAAACAAACAACTGGTCAGTCTTGCGGAATGATTTTGTTCTATGAAGATAGAAGCGAAGTTGTCTATGAACATCTAACAAATGAAGTCTGTATTTACCTTTATTTTGAAAGTTAGGGAAGAAAACAGGCAGATTAATAGACTGGTTTATGTTTGCTTCAGATGCCACTTTGGGTAAGAAGGAATGATTAGTACAGAGAGAGACCCTATCCTTATGGAAGACCAAATAAGGAGGCATGGCAGACAGAGCTTGAAGCTCAGAAACCCTCCTAGCAGATGTAATGGCGACTAGGAAAGCTGTCTTCCAGAATAAAAATTTCAAATCCACCGAAGCTGCAGGTTCGAATGTAGGAGCCACCAATGCCTGTAAGACAAAGGTAAGGTCCCAAGGAGGCACTGAATCCTTGACAGGAGGATGCAACAGAAATGTGCCTTTAAGAAAAGTCTTACACAGCCTAGAGGAGGCTAAGGCAATGTTGTCTTCACCAACATGAAAATTAGAAATGGCTGCCAATTGTACTTTCACTGTGGAGGAGCTAGCTCCTTGCTGAAAAATGCCAGATAAGAAATCCAACACCGCTGGAACAGGGGCTGTAAAAGGATCTAGTTTTCTCTGAGGCCCAAATGGAAAAACACTTCCATTTACTGCAATAAAGTTTCCTCGTGGAATCTTTAAGAGAAGCCACCAGAATGGATTTTACCTGGGATGAAAGACCGGGAGTCCTGGCAATCAACGGAACTGGAGCAACCAAGCTGTCAGCTTGAGGCTGCCAGGTTGGGCGGATGGGCACCCGACGATGGGAGATTAGATCCGGGCAGGGATCCAGAACCCACGGAGGAGCTAAGAGATGAGACCAAAGGAATGGGAACCAAACCTGACGAGGCCAGAACAGGACAATGAGGATAACATTGCACTGCAGTTGGCAAGCTTTCTAAAGAAACTTTGGAATGAGTGGCAATGGTGGATAAGCATACAGAAGCCCGGGGGGGCCAAGCATGGACAAGAGCGTCTCTGGGGACTTCCCCTGGTGAGGGAATCAGAGCGAAGAACTCGCTGCACTTCGCATTGGAGAAGGAGATGCGAAGAGATCGCAGCATGGCTGACCACATGCAAGGAAGATCTCCTCCGCTACTAACTGTTTCAGAGACCACTCGTATGGCATCAGAATAGCCCGACTCAATCGGTCCGCTAAAATGCTGGAGCACCCCAGGATGTGCGTTGCTATCAGAAACCGACCGGTGGAAATCGCCCATTCCCACACTCTCATGGCCTCGTGACATAGGGGGTAGGATCTGGTCCCCCCCTGCTTGTTGATATACCTGACAACAGACATGTTGTCTGACTGAATTGCAATCAATCCGAGAGGAAGGACAGCGTGAAAGGCTTCCAATGCTAAAAGCACTGCCCTCATCTCTAGAACATTTATGTGCAACTTGGTCTTGGACTGGGACCACGTGCCTTGGACTGTCCTTCCCAAACAGTGTTCCCCCCACACGAGTTGGGAGGCGTCCGTGGTCACTGTGGCTTGGACTGGAGATGACGCGAAGGGGCGTCCTTCTAATAACTCTGGTGAATTTAACCACCAAAGAAGGGACGTCCTGTAGACGTGACTGATCCTGATTGGAAATTCCATGGGCAGGTCTAGCCAAGACCAGTGAACAGCCAGAGTCCATTGAAGAACCCGCATATGAAGGCGTGCACAAGGGAGAATCGATATGGAGGCGGCCATGGAGCTTAGTGCCCGGAGAACCTCGCTCACCTTTGGAGACTTGAAGTTCACTATCTGAGCTATGTGGCACCTGAGGTGCAAGATCCTGTCTGGAGTTAAGAATACCCTCATCTGCAAAGTGTCTAGCCGTGCCCCAATGAGTCTAGAACTTGTACTGGTTGCAATTGGGATTTCTGAACATGGATTGCAATTTCCCAGTAGATCTGCCAACCGAATGAAGTAATCTCGGGCCAGACAAAGGTGATGCTTGTTGGGTGCAGCGAAGAGCCAGTCATCCAGGTAAGGAAACACCTGAATACCCTGAAGCCTCAGGTGAGCCGCTACAACTGCCATTACCTTGGTGAACACCCTGGGGGCTGTGGTGAGACCAAAGGGTAGGGCTCTGAACTGAAAATGACTGGCTCCCAGCCAGAAGCGCAGAAACCTCCTGGAGCTTGTGTGGATCTTGATGTGGTAGTAAGCATCCTGGAGGTCTAAACGAGCACATCCAGTTGCACTTTCGGAGATAAGGTAGAATGGACTGTAGGGTGACCATCCGGAATTTCTGTTTGGCTACAGACAGGTTCAACGTTGACAGGTCTAGAATGGGCCTGAGGTCCCCTGTCTTTTTTGGTACTAAAAAGAACCTTGAGTAGATGCCTGATCCGGATTGATCGGGGGGAACCTGTTCGATGGCTCGTTTGAGAACAGCTTTGAAACTTCTAGAGCTGCGGCCTCCTTGTGAGTGGGTGGAACATCCGGGAGGTGTTTTGGAATATTTAGAGGGGCAACAAATGGGATAGTGTAACCTCTGGATATAATCTGTAACACCCAGCGATCTGTCGTAATGGACTCCCATGCCACTGGGTGTAAGGACAATCTTCCCCTGACTGCCTCCAGAGTAGGACAGCTGGGCAACCCCTCAGGGCTGCTGACTGGGTCTATCAGAAAAAGGTTCCCTAGACCCAAAATTCCTGGGACCCCCCCCTCTACCTCTGGGTTGGCGTCTATCCTGTCCCCCTCTGTCTCTGGGGGAATAATTGTCCTGAGAATCCCAGGAAAACTGAGATTTTCGAAACTACATGTTCTTCTGCCCTCCTAGTGAAGGACCGCTGAGGGTTAGAGAAGCAGATCCCGATGGCAAAGTCTTCATGTCCTTTTCGCTATGGACAAGTGTGTCGCGTACTGTCTTCCCAAAAAGGGAAGAACAGTTGTAGGGAGCATTAATAAACGACGCATTGAAAGGGTCCGCGAACTGACACAGCCTGAGCCAGGCATGATGCCTTATGGCTAAGCTTGTCCCAGCTGCCCTAGCTGCTCCTTCCGTGGCATGGGAAAGGAGCCGCATAGACGAGACTGACTTCAGAGTAGACATTTTCGCAGAGAACAACTGTTTGTCCTGTGGCGATAAAGACTCTGGGGGCGACTCAGCGAATTCCGATGCAAGGTCTCGCTGAAGCCAGATCACATGTGCCAAATAGTTTGGCGCACGGATTGAAAAGGTCACTGAGGAATAGACGCGCTTCCCAAACCTATCCACCGACCTGGACTCCTTGTCTGGAGGGTGGACTGAGGAACTCTCCTGTGCTAGTTCCTTCTTGGTGGCTGCTGCGACCAACATAGTGTCAACTGGGGCTCCTTTTGACCAAGGTTGTCTGTCGGAAAGGGGGGATAACATTTTGTCAGGGCGTTTGGGGATGGGCTCTACGGTGTCAGGCTCCTTCCATGTCCACGTGGTGATAAGGTCAACTGGCGGGGACACCCAGGAAGTAGATGGGCCCGTGCCAAAGGCCTCCAGGAACACTGACTCATCCCCAGAAGGTTTTGGGGCTGACCAACCTCTCCTCTGGTGGAGGATCTCCATGATTTTTCCGAAGGAGACGTCTTCAGGAGGTGACCTGGGGGAACCTTATCCTTCATCTAAGTCCGTGTCCGTAGTGAGGAACTTGGGGGGAGTCCAAGTCCCTCCTTTTGCACTTGCGCTTATGGTGACCCTCTTCAGTGGGACTCTCATAAGAGGATTTGTGAGCTGCAGGGGGTTCCTCGGGGAAAATAACCTGGGGATCCTCTGGCATGGGCTGTCCCTGAGACAGGATGAAGGGAGTCATCGCCAAATCCAGGGGTGTCTGGGTGGAATCCGAGGGGATGGGCTAGGGTCTCAATCCCTGGGAGAGAACCCACTCCACCACTTCAAAGGCTGAAGGAGAGCAGACCTCCTTGGCACCCAGCAAGGAAGTTGCCCTCCCTGGATCCGAAGCGGGGACCAGAACCGAAGTAAGGGTAGCCTGAGGTCCGAGGAAACGGGTTGGATCTGAAAAGGGCGGAGCCGAAGAATCCATTCCTTCGGGTCTGACTCCCTGACCGTGGCTCCGAGAGTCACTCGGATCCGAACTAGTCGGATCCGAGGAACTCAAGGTAACAGCTGGAGTCGAGGATGAAGGAACCGTCGGCGCCGAGCTACCAGCTCCGAAAATCCTCGGATCCAAGAGCCCCGAAGCCAAAGCTCGGATCGGGGAACGAGAGATGGGGTCGAAAAAGGGCATGGAGGTCCCCCCTCCAGAGGGAGAGGGGCCTGGTAAGACTCCCATCTGTATTTGGGTCTGAGTCTCCACATCACCCTGTAAATGTCCAAGTCCGATATGCTCCTAGTCGATCGCAAAGAGGTCACCGACTCAGATTTGGCTGGTCTGCGCAATGACGGGGAGGAAGGCCTCGGATCTGAATGTTCCAATGGCTCCGATGAGAAACAAGGAGACTGGAGCCATGGAGAAACTGGCCTCATGGCCTTAGAAGGGGGACTAAGAAAGAGTTCCCTGTCCGGGGATCTCTTGCGAGGTGTGTCCTTTCTCTTGTCCCTATCCTCTTTGTGCCTTTCTCTGTCCTTTTCCTTATCAGCCACGCTGACTGTAGATTTGTCTTTACTTGACCCAGCACCAGAAGAAGAGGGAGTTTGAGTCCCTGTTTGGGTGGGAGGTTGAGCACTAGGTACCGAGGCCATGGCAGATTCCAGTATGGATGCAGGGAGAAGGCCTTTAGCTACTAATTTGGCCTTCCGATCCCTGAGGGCCCTAGGATTGAATGCGGTGCAGATAGCACATTGTGTGGACAAATGTGCTACTCCCAAGCAAATAACACAGAGTGTGACCATCAGCCGGGGAGAGCTTATGGCCACACTCATTTCTTGAACACAGATTTTGGCTGATCAGTCATGGTCCTGCATCAAAAAACCACTAGCTACTAAAAAACACCACGCACAAACACAGGTAGGGAAAGGGCAGGCCTAACAACTACTCTACCGAGTTAACAAAAACTTTTTTTTTTTGACTAACCGACGAACAAGCGATATACTAAAGGGGAGGAAGGGAAACAATCAACTCAGACACACAAAGACACTAAGTATTAATAAAACTTACTATCCCTGAGCTCAGAGCGAAGGAGACCACGATGCACACTACTGGCGTGGCAAACGAGATCTGAGGGAAAGTAGGAGATGGTAGTGCATTATGGGTAGGGGAGGAGCTCAGAGCTTGGAGCAGATGCTAGAAAAAAAGTTGCCGGCTTGCATCCGATACGGATCCGAATACCCACAGGTTGCAGATAAAATGAAGTTAACTACTTCAGATCATAAAATTAAAAGGTAAAAGGGCAAGCAGCTTAGTAAAGTTTATAATAACTGGAAGTGAATATGCAATTTTACATATAATATATTATATTATACATAAATACCATGATGTATTTACTAGCACAGTGTATAATTTAGTTTTATTTAAAGATAACTAGTGCATTTTTTCTTAAGGCTAAAAGTCGATGTTTTCTGAACGCATATAGGCTGCTTTTCACATCTGAGAGGGGAATAAAGCTAAGCTAAGAATAGGCAGCATTTACTTTAAGTACAAGCACAGGATGTAAAATGCACTTTAACATGGATAACCTTAATTTTAGGTTAGGTACTGCCTGTCGTTGCAGCTGTTGCTTTGGTCCTATCAGGAGGTTTAAACTTCATTATTTGAAGATGTACATACATTTTCTGTCTGTTTTAAGGTAACATATTCTGGGAGTGTGTCTGGATTTTTGTTTGATGGTTTTAATTAAAACAAAGTCTTGTAAAATGTGACACAGGTTAAAATGGAATGACAAGAAACAAGTGTATAAAGGATTAACCTGCCAAACATTAGTAGGTGCATGTAACAAAAAAGTTGGAAGCAGACATTTAAAAAATCTGACACGTATACTAGAAGCGTACAACTTCTTATGATAATGGCTACACTACCCATATTATTTTGGAAAGTGGGTGGCCTCACAGGTATAAACTAAAAGGTAAGAGTATAAAATTAGAGTAAGAAATGCAGAGTGCAAATAATGCTACAGGAGACTGATTTGGAAAGAAGTTAGCACAAATTTCATAAAGAAACAATTTCAGGATGGATATTCAGCAAAATATCAAGGACAGAGGAAAAGGGGAGTGCTTATACTGAAACATGCATGTCCACAGCTAGTGAAGTTTAGATTTACTGGCCTGAATGTATCTGTAAAGACTTAAAAAGAAAAAAGTCACAGACATTCAGAAGCCTTATACCTGAAGCACTTGATGTCCTTAAGAGGTAATTTGCATATATCCCATGGGTCTCTATTACAGGACATTTAAGGTAACACACTGTGAAAACGATAGACTGGCTATATTTTTCATGTAGTTTGTACTAATTGTTTTCTCTGTGGGCTCTTTTTACTATTTGGTTTAATTACTAGAAGAGATTCAATAGTGACAGAAGAGGAAAAAAATTATAATAATGGCAGATTTATGGCAGTAAGATGCTACTAGCAAGGGAGGAGGATTATGCTGGTATGTATTTACAGTGGATATAAAAAGTGTACACACCTCTGTTAAAATGCCAGGTTTTTGTGATATAAAAAAATGAGACCACAATAAATGATTTCAAAACTTTGCCCACCTTTAATGGGACCTATAACCTGTACAATTCAATTGAAAAAAAAATCAGTTAGGGGAAAAAAATATAAAAACATACAAAACGTACAATATGCTGGTTGCATGAGTGCACATTCAAACTAATACTTTGTTGTGTGCACACCCTTAAACTAATACTCTGTTTTAGCACCTTTTGATTTAATTATAGCATTCAATCTTCTTGGGTACACAACTGCCATCAATTAGAGAGACTCTAATTAACCCCAAATAAAATTCAGCTGTCCTAGTAGGATTTTCCTGACATTTACTCAGTTGCCTGGTAGAGCAAAAGTCATGGTTTGCAGAGAGCTTACAAAGCATCAAAAGGATCTCATTGTTGAATGGTATCAGTCAGGAGAAGGGTACAAAAAAATTTCCCACCGTCAGATATACCATGGAACACAGTGAAGACAGTCATCAAAAAGTGGAGAAAATATGGGACAACAGTGACGCTGCAAAGAACTAGACGCCCCTCCAAAATTGATGAAAAGACAAGATGAAAACTGGTCAGGGAGGCTACCAAGAGACCTACAGCAACACTGAAGGAGCTGCAGGAATTTCTGGCAAGTACTGGTTGTGTGCTACATGTGACAATCTCCCGTACTCTCCATATGTCTGGACTATGGGGTAGGGTTGCAAGAGAGAAGCCTTTTCTTACACAGAAAAACATCCAGGCCCAGCTAAAATTTGCAAAATGATAAATCAAGTCTCCCAAAAGCATGTGGAAAAATGTGTTATGGTCTGATGAGACCAAGGTTGAACTTTTTGGCCACAATTCCAAAAAGTACGTTTGGTGCAAAAACAACACTTCGCATCACAAAAAGAAAAACATCTCCACGGTGAAGCATGGTGGTGGCAGTATCATGCTTTGGGGTTGCTTTTCTTCAGCTGGAACTTGGGCTTTAGTCAAGGTGGAGAGAATTATGAACAGTGCCAAATACCAGTCACTTTTGGCCCAAAACCTTCAGTATTCTGATAGAAAGCTGAAGATGAAGAGGAATTTCACCGTTCAACATGACAATGACCTCAGGCATACATCCAAACCAACAAAAGAATGGCTTCATCAGAAGAAAAAAAGAAGTTATGTACTCACCATAACGTTCCATGTTTGTTGTCCATCTCGCCCTTATTCTTACTGGTTGGATTCGGAACCGATCATCGGTTCCAACTCGGCTGTATACTAAAGCTCGAAGAGTTCCACTTGTCTAGTCACTGAATCCCTATCCCATCATGCACTGGTGGTGTAATTCCCCAGATCTTGTTTACTGATAACGATAATAATGAGTCTACATGTATAATATTCTGTAGAATATACAGATAAGAAAGAAGTCAGAGAACTTCCTTGCCAAAGGAAAGAAAACTGCTAAGACCTCCAGAAGCTTTGGGCTGGGGGGAATTTGGGAGGAACATAAGAATGAAGGCAAGATGGACAACAAACATGGAATGTTACGGCAAGTACATAACTTCTTTATGTTATGTTGTCCTATCTCACCTTCATTCTTCAAAAAGAAAAAACAAGGCCATGGTAATCTCCAAAAAAGGTTTATGCAAACACTTTCATTCACATGCAGTACATGAACTTCTTCAGACAAATGTAACAAAAATTCAGCTTAAATAATGAACTGAACATGACATTATATAGTAATTAAAGTCTTAAAGAGACAAGCTTCCAACACTCCATATCAAACTGGATCCATAAAAACCAATCCTAAAAATACACTACTACTAAATATTCATGTTAAAAATCAGTATCCTATAAAAAAAATATATCAAAAGCCATTCTTATACAAATTATATTTCTAAAGCCTTAAGTTTTAAAATACATTTTAAAGAACATTGATCATTAAAACCAGGGTAGGCATAAGCATTCAACTTAAGCTGCCAGAAAAGTTCTTGTTCTTCTAAATGGAGCTGACAGGGACCACCCCTTAATTCCCTAGTCACTTGTTCTGTAACTAGGTAAGAGAAATGGTGCCCACAATTCTCCATTATATGTCTTGCCAATGCATTTGTGTTATTTTGCCTACCAATATTGTACTGCTGCTCATAAATCCTCTCCTTAAAATGTCTTTCAATTTTACCTATATAGAACCCAGTACAATTTCTGCATTGAGCAAGGTAAACAACCCCAGCAGTTTCACAATTAAACTTTCCTTTTATAAAATAGGTACAATTACCAATGCAAAATTTGTTTGTTACTTCAATGTACTGGCACAATTTACATCTAGCATATTTTAACATCCCTGTTCTACCAGATGTACAATTTCCTTTTCTCTCCAGTAAATTTTTAATATTAGTTCCACACCTAAAAATTACACCAGGTGGGCCAATAATTCTTTGTCTAATTAATGAATCTTCCAAAAGAACAGCCCAGTTCTTAAGAAAATCTTCCTAAAGGCTTCAGCATCAAGTGAAAAGGGTGTACTAAATTTCAAAGCAAAGTCACTCAACAGAGGGCGTAGGGACCTGGTTCCTCCCTGCTTGTTTATGTACCAGACCACCATGTCTGCCTGAATTGCAATTGTCCCTAGCAGAAGAGAGTTCTGAAGTGCTTGCAATGCCAAGAGGACTGCTCTCATCTCTAGAACATTGATGTGCAAATGGGCTTCGTGTTCTTGCCAGATGCCTTGGACCGTCCTCCCCAGATAATGCCCCCCCCCATCTGGGAGGTGTCTGTGGTCACTGTCGCCACAGGTTGTTGTGGGATAAAAAGTCGGCCTAACGTCACATGATTGGAGAGAAGACAACATCGTAGATCCTTCTTGCATGACACTGCAAATCCTGACCTGGTGAGACATGGGAAGTTCTTGTAACAACCATTGAGAAAAAAGGAGCCACTGAAGAAGTCTCATGTGCATACAAGCTAGGGGAACCAGGGTTATCGCTGCTGCCATGGTTCCTAGGACTTTTAGAACTGTTTTCACCTTTACTTTGGTCTTTGGCAGAAGACTGAAAATCTGTTTTCTGAGCACAGAGACGCTTTCCGCAGGTAGCTTTGCCATCATGGAGACTGTGTCCAGATCTGCTCCTAGAAAGGTAATATGCTGAGATGGCAACAAGGCAAAATTTTCTGAATTTATCATTATCCCCAAGTGGGAGCAAAGGTGTAATAAGGCATCTCTTGCCTGCTGTAGTAGATGCCTGGTGGTGGCAGTCAGAAGCTAGTCTAGGTATGGGAACACTTGGAATCCTAGCCACCTCAAGTGAGCCGTGACTACTGCCATGCATTTGGTGAACACTCAGGGGGGCTGTAGTGAGACCAAAGGGCAGAGCTCTAAAATTGATAATGACTGGCTCCCAGCCAGAAGCGCAGAAGACTCTCTGATGGCCTGTCTATTTTGATGTGGTAGTACGCATGCTGGAGGTCTATTGAGCACATCCAATTGTCTTTCCCTAATAAGGGAAGAATTGACTGCAGTGTCACCATCCGGAACTTGGTCTTCTTTACAGATTTGTTTAGTTTGCTGAGATCCAAGATGGGTCTCCAGTCCCCTGTTCTTTTTGGCACTAAAGAATCTGGAGTAGGTTCCGGATCCTATTTGGTCCACGGGGACTCTCTGGACGACTCTTTTGTCCAGCAACTTTTGAATCTCTATAGTTGCTTGTTCCCTTTGACTGGGTGGAATGTCTGGGATGTTTTTGACATTTGGGACAGGAAGGCACAACGGCATGGAGTAACCTCTGGATATTATGCTTTGTACTCAACTTGCCGCTTGTGATCTCTCACCAGGCTTCTGGGTACAAAGACAAACGACCCCCGACTGCCTCCAGAGGAGGGCAGGCGGGACTCCTTCAGGAGCGCTGGAAGGGTCAGCCCTGAAAGGAATCACGGTCACTCTGGTTTTGTGGACCTTCTCTGCAGCGTGGATGGTGTCTGCCATTATTACTTCCCCCTCTGTCTCTGGGGGAGGATTCACCTCATGCATCTTGAAAAACTCCCTGGGATTTTCTGAACCACATTTTTCCCTCCTTCTGACCTTTGGGGTAGGGTCTACAAGGTAAGGAAAAACATACGCCAATGGCAGAGTTTTACCTTTCTGCTAGCATCTGGTGAGTGTCTCTTTTACTTTGGTTCCAAAACGCGAGGAACCATCAAAAGGGGCATTGACAAAGGTAGAATTAAAAGGTTCCGCAAAGTGACACAAGCACATTCAGGAGTGTCTCTTTGGGGAAACTCCTGAACCCGCTGCCCTACCCACTCCATCCACTGCATAAGAGATCAGTCTCATGGAGGAGTTCACTATGGAGTTTAAGGTAGATAGCAGAGAGGGTACCTTATCTGAGACCCCTGCAGCTAGTGCACCTTAAAGAGTATCTCCTAACTCTTTCAGGAGATCTTTTTGAAGTCTCGTAAAGTGTGTCAAGTAATTCAGCGATCTAAGGGCAAAAGTCGCTGATGAAAAAATACACTTCCAATATCTGTCCATCATTCAAGACTTCACTACGGAGTTTAAGGTAGATAGCTGAGAGGATACCTTATCTGAGACCCCTGCAGCTAGTGCACCTTGAAGAGTATATCTCCTAACTCTTTCAGGAGATCTTTTTGAAGTCTCGTAAAGTGTGTCAAGTAATTCAGCGATCTAAGGGCAAAAGTCGCTGATGAAAAAATACACTTCCCATATCTGCCAATCATTCAAGACTTCTTGTTTGGTAGATGAACAGGTGATGATGTTTCGGAAAGTTCCTTCTTAGTGGCTGCTGCCACCACCTCAGCATCTACAGGGACGCCTTTTGTGAGAAATTCCTTGTCTGTTGGAGCTGTAATAAACTTATCTGGCCTCTGAGGGACTGGTTTCATTGCGTCTGGTGACTCCCACGCCTTTCGACTAACTAGTTCCATGACTTCTTTGAAAGGCAGAGACACCCAGGTGGGCTTAAGGTTGAGATCCAAAGGCCTTAAGGAAGACTGACTCATCAGAAGGGTTGATGGGTTTCCAGCTGCCTCTCTATTTAAGGATTTCTAGGGTATCTGCAAAGGAGGCATCCTCAGAGGGCGACCGTTGGGACCCTTCTGACTCCTCGAGGTCAGTGCCTGAGGTGATTAACTCGTCTGGGGAGTCCAGGTGTTTTCTCTTGCAGAGTCTCTTCCGGGGAACCGCCTTAGAAGGGTATTCTGGAGAGGTCTCAGAACACTGTAGTTCGCCCGATGGGGGATCCTGAGGCCCAGAATCTCCACTGTCCTGTGGCTGGGGTGGTGCAGAGACCGAAGCCGGTGCTTGAGGGGGAAGAATGTCAGAACCTTTGTGTACAGCTGTACGGGAAGACAGCACACTCATTGCTCAAAAGCTCCTCCCCCTGATCCGAGGACACCTCTGGTTCCGAAGAAGCAGAGGAGACCCCCGGAGCTAAGGGGACCACCTCCGAAGCTGACTTAGGAGCCAAGGCCCTGAGAGGCAAGCTCAGAACTGAAAGATCTTGGGTCTGAGCGTCCCCTCCGGACCCGACCGGAGAGCTTTGGCTCCTAGACATCTCAGACGGCACAGAGGATGTTGAAGCAGACAAAGGGTTCGAAATCCTCATGGTGGGTCTCGGCACTGAAGTATCTAGTACAATTGGTTCCGGCCATTTTGGCTCCGATGTTCCAGACTGGCTCAGAGGAGAAATCAAAGTGGATGAAAACGTCTTTGCTGGCTCTGAAACCGACTGGGCTGGAGCAGACAGGAGTTTGACCAGTGCCGGCGTTTTCAGCAGTCTACTCACCACCCTATCCACATAGTCATTCAATAGGCTTCTGGAGGACCTATAGGAAAGGGTTGGTGAGCGAGACCTCTCTAAAATGGGAAACCACAGGGCAGTGGAGACCGGTAAGAATTCAGGCGACTGGCTCCGAATCGGAGTCTCTCTCGGCTCCGAACTTTGTAGCACCGAGGATGTTGATTTGTCTGGTCCAGTAGGGTTGGGATCCGATGGAGTTGTCTTTGCTATTTTCTCTGGCGGTTCTGAGTGGCCAGAAGAAAATGAAGATCATCTTTTGGCAGGTTTGTCAGTTTTAGCAGATGGGGACTTGGACTTACTGCAGGTGCTCTGACCTTCTAAGGTTTCAGAAAAAGGAGTCTTTAGAAGTCCTCTTACGATCCATTTGTTTTTCCTCTCTAGTAAAACCCTAGAGCTAAAGGAATGGCAGAAAGTACATGACTCTTGCAAATGGATGACTCCGAAACAGTATACGCATATACTATGTCAATTGGTTATGGACATTTTCTGGGAGCATTTCTGGCATTTCTTAAACCTGGATGGCTTTGTTTCCTTCTGATGCTTAGACATGATCACAAAGTGGACAACAAAACACAACTACTTTTTACACTAACTGAAGACTAATACCACACTTTAAGAGTATATAATTCAAACAACTCTCTTAAGAGAATATATATATATATATATATATATGCACACCACACACTAATATAAAACATCTAAAGATTTTCAAAAAGTACAATGCACCTTAATGAATGCAGAGGAAAAGTGGGGGGGGGGAGTAGCTTTGCACTCTAACTTAAATGGGCATTTGGCCCTCTAATGGGCACAAGCTAAGCTAACTACAAGCTTAGGAGGAGGATTAGAAACAACAGTGAGTTGGACGCAGTTCTAACAAACAGTGTTCCCATGGAAAAGTTTAACAAAACCCTAAAAACATGGGTTAGGAAGTTCAGACAGGATAAAAAGAGAAAGGCCTGACAAGAAAAGAGCGACGGCCAACCACAAATGCAATAACAGCTAAATATACGTAAAAAACATGCACAATGAAGTAACACACTACAGAAGCTATATAACTAACTAACCATATAAACAAAAAACTAGGAATACAGACAATTTCTTTGAAAAAAATTCAACACTTAGCCACAACCAAGATGAAGAGCCTCTGATCTGTTTTGCAGCAAACGAGATCTGGGGAACTACACCAGTGCATGACGAGATAGGGATTCAGCCACGAGCCAAGTGGAAGTCTTCGAGCTTTAGTATACGGCCGAGTCGGAATCGATGATCGGTTCCAAACCTACCCAGTAAGAATGAAGACGAGATAGGACAACATAACATTTCAAGTTTTGGAATGGCCCAGACACAGCCTAGACCTAAATCCAAGAGAAAATCTGTGGGGTGACCTGAAGAGGGCTATGCACAAGGGATGCCCTCGCAATCTGATAGATTTGGAGTGCTTTTGTAAGGAAGATTGGGCAAAAACTGCCAAGTCAAGATGCACATTGCTGATAAGACTCCTACCCAAAATCAAAAGGTGCTTCAACAAAGTATTAGTTTAAGGGTGTGCACATACAACAAATTATTAGTTTTAGGGTGTGCAGACTTACGCAACCAACGTATTGCATGTTTTTTATTTTTTATATTTTTTCCCCTAAAAGATTTGTTTTTCAATTTATTTGTACAGGTTATAAGTCACATTAAAGGTGGAAAGAGTTTTGAAATTTATTGTGGTCTCATTTTTTTATATCACAAAAAACTGGCATTTTAACGGGTGTGTACACTTTTTATATCCACTATATATTCCACTTAAAACTGCCATTATGCAGCTTAAGAAAACGTTGGGAGAAATAATCAGCTTTCAAGAGGGAATATTACTTATAGATGGGGTCTGGAACAGTCACTAGGGAACCTATAAGGGAAAACATAACAAATGAAATAAATTTCTGAAGAAATATATTAAAATATTTGCTATGGAAGACATGAACTCAGTAGTAGGAACTCAAGGAGAATTTAGATATTGTTCTCCAATACAATAACAGGGTTAGACTAGACAGAAATTATACTTCACAGGAACATGTGCACATAACTGCTTTCGCATACATTCAATAATTTTCAGATTATACACCAGTAAAAAGCAAGATAAACATGCAGGGTAATGAATTAAAAAATGAGAGACCGGCACTTCCATACCTATCTGTTATAAAGAAAGGAATTTAAGGAATGGGTAGGGGAAATTATTTGAGAATTATTAGGGAAGAAAGAAATTTCTTTACAAGTTACAGATAGCAAGTGGGATATTTATTTGCTAAAGGAAAATGTTTCACTGCATTGGCAGTGTTCTTTTATTCTTAAAGCCCACATTCTTACACACACACACACAAAAAAAAAAACATTGCGTCAAAGGCATTAATACAGGCATTCACCTAAGCAAAAGTTTGAGAAAACATCTCAACTCAGCACATATTATAACCAGTGCACTTTTACAAACCAACCCACACCCCAACAGCACAATATTACAGCATATTAAACATGTTTTTGTCCAGACTTTCTTCTGCTTTAAAACTGCAGTGCCTATACTTGTTGAAACTAACAAAAATACTTGTTCAATTTAGTATCTTTATCACATACAACAATCAGGGAAAATGCTTTAGTACATAACATTTATTTATTTATTTATTTATTGACTGGGCTTGTCCAGGTGAGCTGATGGCCATTTTTCAGCGGAGGCCTGGTGAGAAAAGCTCCACAAAATTACAATAAAATTGTAAGTGAAAAATAGTATTACATACAGTCATTAACATTTTCAAGTTGGTACAGTAAAAGCATAAACATTACTTGCACAGAATGTTTGGGGGAGAAAAGCTCCACAAACATATTATAAAATTGTAAGTGTAAGTGAAAAGTAGTATATACAAACATCAACATTTTCAAGTTGGTACAGTACAAGCATAAAAAAAAATTCCATGCAATTTATATCATAAAATGCTTTATATAATTATTATCAAAAACACAAATTCTAGTTACTTTTTTTCACTTTTCTGCATTTTAAATGTGTTCTTTCAAACGTTAATGACATGAAGTGGGGTTTATGCCTTTCAGTTCCCCTAGAAGTTTAACAGAGTCAACATAAGTTCAATCTTTTTCAGCCACATTTTGTTGTAAAACCACAATGTGCTTGATGCTTTATAGTCTCACATTTATTCACTAATTTCAATGTTGCAGGTTGTCTTCATGTTCATCTCAATCTTCCAACCCCATACAGTGGTTCAAGTCCAAAGTACTTCCGATTGTTGTAATCAATGCCTGTTTTTTTTTTCAGTCTGTCAAGCACTTTCTCTTGAAACATTCAAAAAGGTTTCACTGGCAAAGCCTCTCTAAGGGCTTTATTATCAAAAAAATGAGAGGCAGAGTCCCCTTCTATTTGATGGCTCACTTTTTGTTGGACAGACTTTTGTATTTCCTCCTTAGCCTGTTCCACAATGAAAAATGACTTTGCTCCTCCAGGAAAAAAAAAATCTGAAGACAGCTGGATACAGCACCTTGAATCTCACTCCTGACACTCAACTTTCATGGATTGTTGGGATAAATTAGCTAGTCTTTGCCATTCTGATTAATACTTTCTGAGGCAGCGTGACTGCATCTTTACTAATACAGGTCATGACTGCTTACCTATGGGCCAGGTTTCGAGCAAAGACTCCATGTACCCTTTCAGTTAAACTGTGGAATAGTAGTCCAATTGCTTGTTTGTGCTTTCATTGTGTTCCTTCTAGCTTCTCTGGCACAGCAGAAAATCTCTCGTTTTCTCTGCGTGCTCTGTTCACTAACTCTTACCATTTTTTGAAACAGCTCTTCTTGAGCAGTGTCATACTCAGCCGACCTTTTCTTCATTTCAGCTTCTGATTTTTGCAGTTTTACATGTCACTGATACAGTTTTATCAGTTCAGCTAAGTCAGGGCAACCAAGTGCTCCAGATTGTGCGGAATGCTCCGCATTTGTGGTTGATTAAGCCTACTGTTAAGCTGTTCCGAATTGTGCAGCAGTTGCTCCGCTTAAGCGCTTTCATTTTATGTTATGTCTTAGCACTAGTATTTCAAAAGTGTCTCGGGTTATTTCCAGATTTATCCCTGATTGGCTGAGAGCTATGCAAATAACTCCAAAATACACAGTATCAAATCCCGCCCACTGCTGAATCTAGCCAGTCTGTCTTTTAAAAATGCACACCCACTGCTGAATGATATTCGCAGGCTGGATAGTGTGCATGTATTTACATAAATATTTTTATATGCAGGCCATATAGCTTCTCCGGTTTGGTTCGTATGCTTCTCAACTGTCCCCGTTTTTTTTTTTTTTTTTTTTTTGCTCAGCATTTTACTGTATTCCTCCAAAAATGATGATTTCGGGAGATATGGTGGATTACAATAAATGGAACAATCAGAGAGTTACAGACTTTGTTTACTTCAGAATATGCATGTTAAGATGCATTTCCATATTCTCTCAGGTTAATATTACTGGACTGCTCATGCTCTTACCTCTAGAATCGGGGACAAATCCAGAAATATCCTGGGAAACTTTTTTTTTTTTTTTTTTTTTTAATATTAACTTGACTGTAATGTTTTAATCTTCAAAGTGTAAACAGCCTTTCCCTTTTCTGTTAAAAGGCCCTTTTTGCTCCATCTCCACAGCTAGCCTTTAGCTGATTCTGATGTTATAGACACACAAAAAAAAAAAAAAAAACGCATTCAGCAGCAGCACTAAGACGCCTCCATATGCTCTCTTACCCTACTAGATGAGTTACAGGGGGCCAGCTGATTTTCATAGTCATTCTTTAACTCAACTCAGTCTTCAAAATTTGTCTCCAATCACTTCAAATAGTTCAGACACGAGAACAAATATGTATTCTTGTAAATCAAGTATTCCTTTGCTAGACACAATCAAACCAAATAATAAGTATACTTACAGCTAACAAATTTCAGTCTTTTCATCCCTTGACATTTTCTCCACTAGAAGCACTTCCATTACCTTGCAGACAGACACATCTATGTTTGTAATGCTATCCTCTGACAATAAAATCACCAGACATCCTTTTCATTCCTTTTGGTTGTCCCTTTATCCCTTAAACATAATACTGTAGTACTGAACTACCATAACATATACCCACCAGTCCTTTATGGTTGTATGGAATTCTGGAAAGTACAGAGGGCTGTCAGCATACAATAGTAGAAAGAGGACAGTATTTTAAAGGTGGCATTCACATATATTTTGGTTGAAAACCCATGGACATGGTCAGGTACGCTTTTTGCGCAGTGCGTAAATAGGGTGTTCCACATTTTGGCTGTTTGTCACACATTGCAATGGTCTGTGCTCCACATTGGTCTCTTATCAGGTTGAGACCTATGACCTAAGTAGCTGTTTAAAGTTTTTTCTATTTTTCTAGCCTTTTATTATTTGTGTTGCTATACTACTTCAATGTTTCATGCATTTTAATCAGCTCTGAGCGCATTTCATTTATTTTTTCCTCTAAATTACCTGAAGACACCTCTCGTATCAAAGCTGGAGCTTGAACTACTTTTTGCCAGACAGGTGAAGGATTCTTCTCAATCAGTGTTTTCTGTTCACCTTTTCTAGCTTATTTTCTTTCACACTCAACCTGTTTCTACTTTGCTGGCATCCAGGCAGTGTACTTACTAGCCAGTAACTAAATTTTACTGAAACTGTCAGAATTACTAGCACTTATCTCTCAGTTTCTTTTTTCAATATGGGAGAGCTGAAATTAAACTGCTGATCAGTGTACAGCCATCTTACAGGTTCAAAGGTACATAGGAGATTACTAGGCCTTCAGTCCTAGAGCCTTTACAAGCCTATCCATGTTAATACCAAGTATCCCATTTGTTCTTTTTTTTGGACAGTTCACAGAACAAATTTATTAACAGAGCAGGTCTGCTGTGATCAACACCGCTACCCCTGTCCATAAGGGTCATGGGTGCCACCCCAGGTGTGAATTTCCAGCCTACCATCCAATTATCTAGGTTGTGTTTGAATAGAGTCAGTGAAGAGCTCTGTTTTACGTGAACAAGGAGTGTATTCCAGAGAAGCGTCAGTCTCTGGGAGACGTAGCCGTCTCTCCAGCATGACCTGGCAATGTCACAAGCTAAGTGGAGATCCCCACACCAAGTTACACTCGAGCATTTGATTGCGGATGTGCAGCATTTCCATCAGGGCAGGGTTGGAGATTGCCCTATAGGCCAGGTACAAATCACCTTTCTGCAGCCTATAATATACAGAGTAAAGTGACAGGACTTTCAGCCTGTCCACATAGGTCATGGTTTGGAGTCCCTGTATTTTCTTAGTGAAAAACATCTGAGGTCTATCCAGCTGCTGCAACTGTCTGGTGAGGTACATGCAAAAGGGTGCATTATACTCTACTAGTAGTCTGATGAGGATCAAGTACAGTGGAGTTATAACATCCCTTGACCTGGATGCTATGCCCTTGCTTAGCTGGTGCGCTAAGTACAAGGCTTTCCTTACCACTGTGGAAAATTGGTGGTAAAAGTTCAGATTGCTATCAACCTGTGTTCCCAAGTCTCGCATCACTGAGCTGTTGGATGCTGTCAATATTGTAATTTGTAGGGAATTCCGTTTGGCCAAAGGGAATAATAATGCATTTTTTGCATTTAGTTTTAGACAATGGCTTTGGCATCAATCATTTGTTTGTGTTGGCCCTTCTTGTAATATGTTGGCATCGTTGGGGGACTCGGTGATTGCTCCCAGTTTGCAATCATCAAAAAACTTGGTGAGCCACAGGCTGTCTACTTTGGTCTGGTCTTCTGAGAAATGCATGCTAAACAGTGAGGGGCCCAGCAAAGACCCCTGCTGTACTCCACTGGTGATGGCTCTACTGGTGGAGGTGGAGTCACCAAATTTTACAGTGTGTGCTCGGGTTTATATTAAATCAGCGAACACTTAAAATAGCTAATGCTGATTTATCAACCCTTTTAGAGAGGAAGCTGACAATCCTGAAGACACAAACAGGGATTTTTTTCCCCAGGGAAAAAGTTATTGGGCCGTTTTTGGGACTTTGTCATTTCCTCCACTGTGGTGCGATCTCGGAGTTGGTATATTTAAATGGGGGGGGGGCAAAGCCCCCCACTTTATTTTGTGTTTTGAACTTTTTGTTGTGGAACAGTGATTGTGTTCCCTGGGGAAAAAAAACCACTGTTCTGGGTCGAGATTTTCAGCTTTCGCTCTTAAAGGGACGATAAATCAGCATTCACTATTTTAAGTGCTCGCTGATTTAACATAGACCCGTGTGCTCTGTCAGTGTGCCAATCAGCTACCCATCTAGTAACATAAGGGATGTTAAGTTGTCAATCTCGCCTTCATTCTTGCTGGATGGGTTCGGAGCCGATCCTCGGTTCAGACTCGGCACTTGCTAAGCTCGAGAGCTAATTTTACCAGCTCGAGGCAACCCTATATCCCATGATGCAAGGCGGAGACTACCCAGATCTCGTTTGCCGCTTCGCTTACGAGGTGCCTCTTTTACCAGCTCTAGGTAAGTTTTCTTAATAATAAGACTTTTAGTCTCACCCCTTTTAATTTTCATAACCTTAGTTGTTTTGTGAACCTTAACGTTTATTTTAACCCTATTTCCGTTAGTGTTCCCTTTTTTTTGGGTTATTTATCCCCTTCCCTAGGTTAGGCCTTAGGCCTTCCCCTTTCCTAATTTTTCCTGTCAGGGATTTTGTGTGTTTGAGTGTGTTGTATCCCTGTTTAGTTTTAGTTTATTGGATTGGGTGTTATTTGTGTGTGTGTGTCTGTGTTTTTGTGTTTCCTCGACACAGCTATGTCGAAGGACACAAAGGTCTCAGGCTTCAAGAAGTGTGACTCGTGCTGTCAGAAGATGTCTCTGACAGACTGTCACACTTCTTGTGTTTACTGCCTGGGACCTCTGCACCTGCAGGACTCTTGTGCTATCTGTCATGCCTTCAGCCCAAGAGTCCTGCAGGAGCGCAGAAATAAATTAATATTGAGGGGCTTATTAAAGCCTGAGAGCTCCCCGACTAAGTCGGCTCCGGGGAAGCCCTCGAAACCTGTCAAGCCTTCGGCTGCAAGTCCCAAGCCGTCGACTACTGGTTCGGCTTATTCAGTGTCGAGATCGGCTCTGGCTGGAGCTGATCCTTCCATTTCAGAAGTCACAGTATCGGCTCCATCCGGCGCCGATACTGCCAGATCTGGACACTTAGTGTCGGCTCCGGCTGGAGCCGACCTATCCTCGGCTCCTTCGGCTCCACCTACCTCTAAAAAGAGATCTCGATCCCCCTCATTGGAATCTATACGTTCGGCTCCGAGATCACCCCTGCTCTCGGAGAGGAGCCATCGGAGCCGTTCTTCTCGGTCGTCCAGGCTGTCTGATCACGACCTCGAGAGAGTGGTGAGTAGACTATTAAAGTCTCAGGCATTGGCCCAAATGCTCCATAGCCCGTCTCAACAGACGGTAGCTATTTCACATCCACCTAACATTCCTCCTTTGACTCTCTTACAGAGCTCGGAGCCGGAGCTCCTCGGAGCCGTGACCGTTGTGGCGTCGGAGCAGATACCTCCTCCTTCGGCTCCATCGTCCTCCGCTCCGATTTCCTCCTTGAGGCCTTCATTGGACGGATCCGGGCGTCTGATCTCTCTCGTTGGCTCCGAGGGGGCGAGTGGCATCGGACCCTTGTCCGACCCCATTCTCCCTCTCGGGGCTTCGGCGTTGGTGAGCTCAGCCCCGACATCTGCCTCGGAGCCTTCCCTCTCGGTGCGGCCTGGCGTTCCTATCTCTTCGGAGCGGGAACCTTCTGGTCTTTCTGATGGGGGAGCCTTCGAGGTGATGAGTGTACTAGCCCCTGGGCTTAGTCAACGGTCAGTTCCATCAGCTCCTCCCACTACAGTGCCTGCTGACGTCTCTTCCCACTCTCTTGCTCCCGGACCCAGAGATCCAACGCCTCAGGTTTCCCCATTGGGAATATCTTCCTCTTCCGAAGCTTCTCCTGATCAGTCAGGTGAACCTCCGCGTAAGAGGACATGTAAGAGGAAAGTACAGTTGTATAAATGTAGATGTCCGATAGGAATGCATCTGCAGTCCTTACAAATGGGTTGTCCTGTCGTCAGGCAGCCCTTCGGTCGGCCGGATTCCAAAGTCCGGGTCTGGCTTCGGCTGGTGTCGCACTTCACCCGACGTCATAGCTGCAGTTATTCGGGTATAAAGGCATCAGCCGACGCCATTTTCCTCAGTGTTTCTTGCCCCAGATGCCAGGTGCCCCCTTGGAAGGCTAAATTTGGATAAATGCCAATGATTCCAAATAGTAGAGAGCAAACACAAAAAATAAGCATGTATGTACATATATACAAACAAATACACCATAATAGATCCCCCCCAAGCTAGCTGAAGGCTGGCAAATACCCTAGGAGTACCTCAGAGGGGAAGGTGGGTGGGTAATCCTGACTGCAGATGCATTCCTATCGGACATCTACATTTATGGTAGGTACAAAACTGTACTATGTCCTTCAAGGATGCATCTGCAGTCCTTACAAATGGGTAGAATACCATAGCTAAACAAGGGGAGGAGGAAAGAGTAGAGATTATGGTGTAGCTAGGATCCCTTGCAAAACAGCAGTGGCAAAACCTGCTCGGGATCTAGAGTATAAAGGTAAATTGTAATGCTTGGCAAATGTATGCACGGAGGTCCAAGTAGCAGCCTCTATAATGTCCTTGATAGCCACTCCTCGTAAGAAAGCTGTGGTAGTGGCTGTAGCCCTTGTGGAGTGAGGCTTGATGTTCTCTGGAGTTTTCTTTCCATGGTAGGAGTAACAAAATCTAATGCAATTTCCTATCCATTTGGAGATTGTCTGTTTTGAAATTGGTTTTCCTTCCTTTCCTGTGGCATATGCTACCAGAAGCTGGTCAGTTTTTCTATTGGACTTAGTCCTGTCCAGGTAGTAGCGTAACTGTCTGTGTACATCCAAGGTATGCAAAGTCTTTCTCCCTGTTCTGTGGGTTTGGGAAGAATGTAGGTAGGTGGATAGCCTGATTTAATGACACTCTGGATACCACCTTAGGCATAAATGTAGGATTTGTTCTCATGGACACTCTATCTTGATGGAAGATCAGGAAGGGTTGCACTGCCATTAATGCCTGTAGTTCAGAGACCCTTCTTACTGAAGCTATTGCCAGCAGGAAAGCAGTCTTCCAGGATAAGTATTGTAATTCTGCTGTTGCTGCTGGCTCGAAAGGAGGAAGTGTCAATTTTTCTAGCACAAAGTTCAAGTCCCATGCTGGCAATGCTGGTTTTCTGGGAGGTTTTACATTTTTAATTCCTCTCAGAAACTGTCTGAGCAGGGGATGAGAAGACAGGAGGATCCAAGCTGTATTCTGCTGAAATAGCTGATGCATGTATCTTGATGGAAGAGTAGGACAGGCCTGTGTGGAAGAGCTCTGCCAAGTACTCCAGGATGTTGGCCATGTTTACTAGAGTCACATCTTCTCCCTTTGCAGTACTCCAAATGAGATATCTTTTCCATTTTGCTGCATAATTCTTTCTTGTTGAAGGTCTGCGAGCCTCCAGGATTATGTCTTTAACCCTTTGGGATAAATTTGGGTTAATTGCTGTTATGTAATGTTCCAGGCAGTTAGCTGCAGAGTTTTCAGGTTTGGATGCAGGATGTTGTAGTTGTTCTGTGTTAACAGTAATGGGATCAGGGTAGTGTCCATATTTGTTCCCGAGACATGCTCCACATCAATGGGTACCAATGTTGCCTTGGCCAGTCTGGAGCTATCAGAATGATCCTTGGCCGGTCCTCTTTGACCTTCAGAAGCAGCTTGTGCATCAAAGGAAGTGGTGGGAATGCGATGCTGTCAGGTTTTCAACTGAAAGATAGGGAGTCCACCTTCCAAGCAAGTGGGTGGTACGTCCTTGTGCAGAATTTCTTTAGCTGGTGATTGAATGGGGATGCAAACAAGTCTATTTGTGGTAATCCCCATTCCCTTGTGATGGCTTTGAAGATGTCTGGATGAAGCATCCATTCGTGGGCATCTGTGGTTGTTCTGCTTAATATGTCTGCTAGAATGTTTTCTTTTCCCGGTATAAAAATTGCTTGTAACTGAATGTTGTAGCTCAGGGCCACATCCCATAGGTCCAGTGCCAGCCGGCATAGAGGATATGAATGGGTGCCTCCCTGTTTGTTGATGTACCACATAACTGTGGTGTTGTCTGTCCTTATCATCAACTGACCTTCTTGGAGAAATGGTCTGAATGACTTTATTGCCAATTTTACTGCCAGCATTTCCTTTAGATTTATGTGTAGGCGCAGCTGGTCTTGAGTCCATAAACCTTGTATGCACTTGTCCAGCATGTGTGCCCCCCAACCGAGGTCTGAGGCATCTGTCGTGATGGTTTGGCTTGGTTGACTGTTGCAGAAGGGCAATCCTGTGTTTGATTGACAGGCCTGAGCCCACCATAGGAACTCTTGTTTCAGGCATGGGATTATTGGGATTTTGGTTTCTAGGCTGTGCTTGTGTTGGGACCACAAATTCTTTAGATACCACTGTAGCTTTCTCATATGCAGTCTGGCATGAGGGACCAGAATTATGCAGGATGCCATGAAGCCCAGAGCTTGCAGTACTTTTCTTGCAGTTAGGTGGTTCTGCTTTGTTAATGCCAAGAAGTAGAGAGGTAGTTGCTCTTTCTTTTCTGCAGTTAGGAATGCCATTTGTTTTGATGTGTCCAGCTCTGCACCCAGAAAGGTTATTCTTTGGGATGGAATCAGCCTTGACTTTTTTATATTGACTGTATATCCCAAGGCTTGCAGCAGGTAAATGACTCTTTGTAAGTCTTCTGTCAGCTTGCTTTTGTTGTCCGCTTGTATCAGGCAGTCGTCCAGGTAGGGATAAATTTGGATTCCCTGAAGTCTGCAATGAGCAATTACTGATGCCAGGCATTTCGTGAACACTCTGGGCGCAGTAGATAAGCCAAAGGGCAATGCTGAAAATTGATAATGCTCTGATCCTGCAAAAAATCTGAGGTATCTTCTGCAAATTGGTCTTATGGGGACGTGCAGGTATGCCTCCTTGAGATCTAGAGTTACCAGCCAAGACTCCTTGCCCAGCATGGGAAGAAGCTGCTGTAGGGTCAGCATTTTGAATTTTGGAACAATAAGGAATGTGTTTAAAGCGGACAGGTCTAGAATGGGTCTCCATATTCTTGGTACCAGGAAGAGTCTGGAGTAAAATCCCTTTCCTTGCTCCATAGATGGTACCTTTTCCACAGCTCTCATTCTTAATAGCTGAGATATTTGCTTTAGAGCTTCTGTCCTCTGAGTAGGTGGTAGGTTTGGCATTCCTCTCTTCCCTGGTAGAGTATGGAAATGGAACCTGTAACCTTGGTCTATAGTTTGCAAAATCCATTTTTCCCTTGTGATGCAATGCCAGTTTTTTGAGAATAAGGTTAGTTTTCCGCCTAAGGGTGCTTCTAGTTGTTCCCTGGTAGGCGGTGTCACTGTCAAGTCACTGTGATTGAGTTGTTGCAGTGGTGGTGGCTGCGTCCGTGCCTTGCTGGTTGTTACCTTGCCATTGGCGTCCCCTGTAGGCACCCCTGGATTGGTTTCTGCCTCTTGAACGCCTATTCCTTCCTCTCTGAGCCTTAGAGGAGTCCGGAGAGGACCAATTCTTGGAGGGCCAGTTCCTGCTAAACCTTGGGGGTTGAACCTTTAAGAAATCTTTCACCGTTTGTACAGATTTCACCTTCTCTTCCATTTTTTTTAGTACCTGCTGAGCAGGGGAACCAAATAAATTGACCTTGTCCATGGGTGCATCCAAAAGCTTTGATTTGACATGGTCTGGTAATGCCTGTTCTTTCAACCATGCATGTCTCCTGATAACTGTGCCAGTCATGGCTGATCTAAAGGAAGCCTCCAGTGCATCATAGCCACATTTTAAAGAATGGTTACTAACCTGCTGTATGTTATGTACCATTTCCTGAACATATTTTTTATCTAAAGATTCTTCAGAGGAAAGCTTTTTAGTTAACTGGTCAAGCATAAACTCTTGATATTGAATCATATGAAATTGGCAGTTCAAAGCCCTAGCTGACAAGGTAGCAGAAGTGTAAACTTTTTTACCCCATCTCTCTAAGGACCTGGATTCCCTTTCAGAGGGGAGGGGGTTCTTAGTAGAAGTAGCAGCTACTGCTTTAGGGCCCTGGGAGATAGTCTCTGGATCTGCAAAAGGAGCCTTGTATAAATGGTGATGAGTGTCCGGGACCCTGTAGAACCTATCGGGCTTAGCAGGAGCCGGAGGTAATGAATCAGGAGCAGTGCAAGCATCATTAAAAGCATCATCTACAACAGAAAGAACTGGAGGTATAGCTAAAGGCCTATGTTGTGGTAAATGTAGAAAGGTTCTAAGCCTTTTTCTGGAGTCTGAGAAATCTTGGCCCTGCCACTGAAATTGTTCCCTCATAGCATGCAAGGTTTCCCCAAAGGAAAATTCCTCAGGTGGAGAGGCTGAAGGAATGGACTCTTCAGCATCAGAGTCTTCGTAGGGAGAATAAGAAGCCTCGGGAGGGTCTGTATGATCTGATTCATCAGAGGAACCATCAGAGGATACTGGTTCAGGGGGCTCTGCTCTAGGTCTCTTTTCTGGAGGTGGGAGAGAGGACCTGTCTGGATGAGGCTGGGATCCACGAATTAAAGAAATTAAATCCTCAGCCAAAGAAAGCATATGAGAGCTAGTGCTGGGCCTGTGTGAGGGGGGTTTGACAGGCACAGTTTTTGAAGCTTTGGCTGCTTTAGCCCTAGCAAAGGCCTTAATAGACATGGCTGCAGGAGGCCTAGCAGCTCCACGTGCAGGGGTTGAAATATCCAGGGGAATTGTGTCTGATAACTCCTGAGAAACCGCAACAGAAGGCTGGATTTCAGAAGCCGATTCTACCAGGTTAGAGGAGGCCTCGGTAGAAGTCATGGTTTCGGCTGGAGAAAGAACCGCTTGCTCGGTTTCGGCTGAAACAGAGACACTCGCGGTTTGCTTAATGGCGGTTTCGGCCGAGACCGCGGACCACGAGTGTCGGTCCTTTTCTTTTCGTTTTTTGGAAATTTGCGTTGTCGGAGGATCCGACGGCATAATGTAGGCAAAATCAGAGCCGAAAATTTGTTCAGCAAACTCCGACCGACGTCTAAGCGTCCGTCGGTTAAAAGAAGCACAGGCTAGACAAGCTGCTACGTCGTGGTCTGGGCCTAAACAATGTATACAGTAGGAGTGGAAATCTTTATGAGGTATTTGTTTCCCACAAGATAAACAGTTATTCACTTTCTCCGACATCGGCTGAGGCAAGAAAGATTCCCCAACGGGGTACTTAGCTTTTTAGAAGTCTTCGAAGTAGTATTCGGTAGTAGTAATCTCTGGATCTGACCGACCGGCACTTGCGAACAGCTTCTGCTTCGGGCGCCATGCGGCAAGAAAGACTGAGGAAAATGGCGTCGGCTGATGCCTTTATACCCGAATAACTGCAGCTATGACGTCAGGTGAAGTGCGACACCAGCCGAAGCCAGACCCGGACTTTGGAATCCGGCCGACCGAAGGGCTGCCTGACGACAGGACAACCCATTTGTAAGGACTGCAGATGCATCCTTGAAGGACATACATCTAGACTTCCCCGTGTCTATTACATCTGATACTGACTTGGATGAGTCGGAGGGATCCCCAAGGTCCTCCTCTGAGGATGTCTCTTTCTCAGACGTCCTTGAACTCCTTAAGCAGAGGGGGAACTGGCCCTCCCTTAATCCTTCCGAGGACGAGTCAGTATACCTGGAGGCGTTCGGATCTCGACCCTCCACCTCCTGGGTGTCTCCGCCTTTCGACCCTCTTATCGATGTGGTGGCTCGGAAGGCGTGGATGGCCCCAGATTCGGTGGAACCTATTCCTAGGAGGACTTCTAAATTCATTACGGCCCCACCTGATAGGCAATATTTGACAAAAGGTGTCCCGGTTGATGCCATGGTGGTGGCTGCAGCCACCAAGAAGGAACTAGCTGATCCTTCAGTACCTGTCCATCCCCCTAACAAGAATTCTAGGACTATGGACAGGTACGGCAAGCGGATTTTTTCTTCAGCGACCTTTGCCATGCGATCGCTGAACTACTTGTGTCACTTCACCCGCCTTCAAAGAGATGTTCTTAAAGAGTTGGGTGAAGGTTTACAGGATCCGTCAGCTGCTGGGTCTCAGGATAAGATTAGCTCACAGCTAGGGATCCTAAACTCCATTGTTAACTCCTCCATGCGGCTCATTTCTTATGCAGCCGATGGAGCGAGTAGGGCCGCAGGCACAGGAGTGGCTTTAAGGCATCAGTCCTGGATGCGGCTTTGTAATTTTGCAGACCCCTTCAAGGCGTCCTTCACAAACTCCCCTTTTGATGGTTCGACCTTGTTCGGACCTCAAGTGAAAGACACTTTGACTAGATGCGAACAAGATGGCAAGACTCTTTCTGCCGTAGGAGTCCGTTTCTCCACCCCTTCAAGACCTTACCCAAAAGGTCAGAAGGGAGGGAAAATGTGGTTCCGCAAATCTCAAGGAGTCACGCCTGACGCACGAGGTCAGTTTACCCCCAGAGGCAGAGGGGGTAACAACAACAGACGCTGCCCTAGGGGCAGAGGGGGTCCGCAGAATCAGGGTAGCAGAGAGCCTCTTTCTGACAAACCCTTCCAGCATCCCTGAGATGTTGCCCGATTGTCCACCTTCGGAGGCTGTCGGGGGAAGATTATCGCTGTACCCAATAGCCTGGCTTTCCCTTTCTCAAGACAAATGGGTACAGTCGATTATATCCAAGGGTTACAAAATTCCCTTTATTCAAACCCCAATTCAGCAAAAGGGAACCCTTCCAGACGTTCCACCCAGTCTAAGGGAATTAGCAGTACCAGAGATATCAAAACTGCTAGCAAAAAGAGCCATCCAGCCAGTCCCAGCAGACCAAATAGGATCCGGAATCTACTCAAGGTTCTTTTTAGTACCAAAAAAACAGGGGACTGGAGACCAATATTAGATTTGAGCAAACTAAACAAGTTTGTAAAGAAAACAAGATTCCGGATTGTCACGCTTCAGTCCATTCTACCCTTTCTGGGCAAGGACAATTGGATGTGCTCGGTAGATCTTCAGGATGCGTACTCACACACAAAAATTCACAGGCACTCCAGAAGATTTCTCCGCTTTCGGCTGGGGACCAGTCACTTCCAATTCAGGGCCCTGCCCTTTGGACTCACTACAGCCCCCAGAGTGTTCACCAAATGTATGGCAGCGGTTACGGCTCACCTGAGACGTCACGGATTCCAGGTGTTTCCATATCTAGACGACTGGCTCCTCACCGCCACCACCAGGCATCAACTTCTCCAAGCCAGAGATTACACCATTCACATTTGCAGAGGGCTAGGGATTTCTATAAATTTCGAAAAATCTGCCTTGTCGCCTTGTCAATCTGTTACTTTTATAGGTGCAAAATTGGACACCGTACAACTTTCAGCAAAGTTAACAGACCAAAGGATCTTGGACATTCAAAGTCACGTCCAGGTGATTCTTCTCCGCTACAAAATTCCAGCCAGATTTGCTCTGAAAGTACTGGGTCTTATGGCGGCCGCCATAACACTTCTTCCCTTCGCCCGTTTTTACATGCGTCTTCTACAATGGATGCTATTCGCCCAATGGTCCTTTCAACAACTTCCCATGCGTCACAGGATCATAATAACTCCAACTTGCAAAAGGCATCTGACCTAGTGGATATCGTCCCCTCAAGTCCATCAGGGCAGACCCTTTGTTCCTCCTGCCCCGGTCGCCACGGTTACATCGGACGCCTCCCTGATCGGGTGGGGGGGCATTATCAGGGCAGGATGGTCCATGGCACTTGGCAACCTTTCGAATACTATCTGCACATAAATGTCCTAGAGATGAGAGCAGTGCTTTTAACGTTGCAAGCCCTCAACGAGACTCTTCCCCTGGGAACTATTGCAGTCCAAACGGACAATATGTCCTTAGTGTGGTATATCAACAAACATGGCGGAACCAAGTCCTATCCACTGTGTCGAGAGGCTCTCAGACTTTGGCAGTGGGCAATCTCTTCTCAGCGGTTTCTGATAGCAACGCATATCCCTGGGAAATCCAACATCATAGCGGACAGGTTGAGCAGAGCTATTCTCATGCCTCACGAGTGGTCTCTCAAACAATCAGTGACGGAAGAGATTTTTCAGGAGTGGGGCCTTCCTTGCTGTGACCTTTTTGCTACACCTCAAAACAGCAAATGCCCAGACTTCTTCTCTCTCTTCCCCCTTCCAGGCCATCCCCCCAGAGATGCTCTAACCCAAGATTGGCCCCGGGGACTTCTTTATGCCTTTCCCCCCTTTCCTCTGATACCTCAAGTAATTCAGAAAGCAACCACCTTGAGAGCCAAGTTGATTCTCATTGCCCCTTATTGGCCTCGACAGATATGGTTTCCGTTCCTACATTGTTATCTCTTGGTACAGCCATGGCATCTGGACCCGGTTCCAGATCTTCTGACCCACCAGTCGGGGCAGCTGCACCAATCCATACCTTCTCTCAACCTCACTGCTTGGTTGCTCCACTTCCATCCTTAGCCAGGCTTCCTATGATTTCTAATCCCGTCCGGGATATCATAGTAGCTTCCCTTAAATCTTCTACCAGAAGGATTTACACTAGTAAATGGCAACGTTTCTCCTTTTGGGCAAAAGCTAGGAATATAGACCCCTATACTGCTCCGATTCATTTGGTCTTGGACTTCCTAGCTGAGATTTTTCATTCAGGATCCTCTTCCTCCACAGTAAAAGTTCAGCTGGCAGCCATTTCGAATTTTCATATAGGCCTTTTGGACCACAACATTATGTCACATAAACTTTGCAAGGCATTCCTTCGAGGTATCTTTTTACTTAAACCTCCGATTAGAGACCCCCCACCACAGTGGGATCTAAATTTAATTTTAACATCCTTGATTCTCCCCCCTTTCAAACCTGCGGCTGCCTGTTCATTGAAATTTCTTTCTTGGAAGACACTCTTTCTAGTCGCCATTACTTCTGCCAGGAGAGTATCTGAGCTTCATGCTCTCTGCATTCGTCCTCCCTACTTAATCTTCCACAAAGACAGGGTATCTCTAAGAACTAATCCGTCTTTCTTACCCAAAGTGGCATCGCAGACGAACTGAAATCAATCCATTGATCTTCCAGTTTTTTTCCCAAATTATTCTGATAGAGCGGAACAAAAATTACATTGTCTTGATGTTCACCGCCAGCTCAGATATTATCTAGACAAAACTAAACATTTTAGGAAATCTGATCAACTGTTTCTATCCTATGCAGAGAACAGGAAAGGCCTTCCAGTTTCCAAGGTGACTTTATCTAGATGGCTGTCTTCTGTGATCACTTACATTTATCAGCTCAGAGGCAAAGAGTTGGTTTCTAGGCCAAAAGCCCATTCTACCAGAGCTCTAGCTACATCTACAGCTTTTCAGGCTAGACTTCCAATAGACACTATTTGTGCAGCAGCCACATGGGCCTCTCCTCATACCTTTGTTTCACATTACAAATTAGACTTGGCCTCCAGAGATAGAGCGAAATTTGGTTCCACCGTTCTCAAGAGTCTGTTCCATTGAGCCACCCAGGATAGAGGTGCTAGGGACGCGGTCCCATCCAGCAAGAATGAAGGCGAGATTGACAACTTAACATTAAGAAGTTATGTACCTACCATAACGTTCCATGTTAGTTGTATTCTCTCGCCTTCTTTCTTGCGTCCCGCCCTCCATCCCCCTAGCCTGGTCAGACCGAGAGGATTATGCCTCTTCTCTTAAGAGGCTTTATCCTTTTTCTAGCTAATCAGCTTCTAGTGTCACTAGATTAGGTTGATCCTTTTCAGGGGATTATGATTGCCATTTTTAGTATTGTTACTTTTTCTTCCTCCTTTACAGTTGGAAGAATATATTCCATAATTTCCTTAGCTACCAAACGAGATCTGGGTAGTCTCCGCCTTGCATCATGGGATATAGGGTTGCCTCGAGCTGGTAAAATTAGCTCTCGAGCTTAGCAAGTGCCGAGTCGGAGCTGAGGATCGGCTCCGAACCCATCCAGCAAAAAAGAAAGCGAGAGAAGACAACTAACATGGAACGTTATGGTAGGTACATCACTTCTTATTTATCCCTACCTGGGACAGTTTCTCAATGATGCCAGAGTGAGGAATTGTGTCAAAAGCCTTGGAAAGGTCAAGATAGGCAGTGTACACTGTCTTACCTTTGTCCATGGCTTTGGTGACATTCTCAAAGGAGTCGACCAGGTTTAATAAGCATGATCTACCCTTAACAAAGCCAAACTATGTTGGGTCCAGAGTCTGGAGGTTGCCTATATCCTTCTTGATAAGGTCCATGGTAATTCTTTCCATGGCCTTGCAGAAGATGCTGGTTAGACTTATGTGTCTGTTGTTCCTTCTTTCCACGGCCTTGCAGATGAGGCTGGTTAGACTTGTGGATCTGTAGTTCCCAGGGTCAGTAGACAGCCTCCCTTTGCTCAAGGAGGATTACTGTTGCTGTTCTCCATTCTGCAGGAATATAGCCAGTTCTCAAGCTATGACTACACAGAACACCAAGTGGGTCCACTAGGTCTTGGTTTTAGATTGGTTTAGTGAACAGCCTGGGATATTATCTGGTCCGATCGAGGCTGTGTTTTTGAATGACAAGCGCAGAGATGACCTGCTCTTTAGAAATACTAGGCAGAGGACTGGTATCAGGTATGCTTTGGGATACGGTAGGTGGGGATAGGAGGGTGACGTTTGCACTGAATCTGTCAGAAAGCAGGTTGGCGATATCTTCCGGTGTAGTATGACTGATCCCATCCACAACCAGTTCGGCACATAGATTTTAGACGTAGTTAAAGAATGCCTTATGATTATCTTTGGCTAGAGATGAGGTTTTAGTTTCATAATTTGCTTTAGAAGATTTTACAAGATTTCTAATTTTCCTGTTTAGGCTTAGGAGGGAACTCTTCCTCTCCAGAGTGATATCCCTCTTTTTTTTTGGACAACAGTTTATCCCTCTGGTTATATAATATGTTTACACTTGAAGTCCACCACAGTGGCTTGTTTTTACAGGAAGACCTGGTTTTGATCTGGTCAGGTACAGCAGAGCTTATGCAGTTGCTTAAGTGTTTGTACAGGGCATTTGCATACACGTCTGCATATTCAGCACTGGTGTCTGCAACTGTGGGTGGTATGAAGCTTTTTATAACATCATTTAGTATGCTGTAGTTAGCTTTGGTGCAGTTTTTTTTATAATTTTTGTTCCTGTGAGGGTGTCAGTTCCAGTAGTTACTTCAAATGAGACTGATTTGAGGTCTGAACTAACCAGGGAGGGTATCACGCATGGGGAAGTACAGTGACCCCCAAAATGTTGGTGAACACTATGTCCAGAACATTACAGCCCCTAGTGGAGGTGCAGACTATCTGTTCCAGAGCATTTGTGTTAAAGCCCAAGAACCTCTGGGTGAGCGTGTTTTTGCCCATGTATGTCCCCCAGTCTATGGAAGGATACTTGAAATCTCCCACTACTAAGGTGTTGGGCTGTACAGCAAGGGATTCCAGTAAATCAAGGAAGGCGGCATGCTTATCTTTCTGGGGAATCTATAGCTAGCAATGATGTATTATGGTACTTTCCCAATAGTTAACTAGACAGAGTAGTTTGAGACAGTCATGCTATTTGACCAGTTTTGAAGTGTACTTGGTTTTAATGAAGATGGATACACATCCACCTTTGATTCCTTCATGCTCATTTCGAGGTCTGAATATGTGGAAGGCATTGTACCCTTGCATGGCTGGGATGCTCTTAGTGGCCTTGAACCACATCTCAGTAAAGTACAGTTGTGTACACTTACCATAAATGTAGACGTTCGAGTGTATTCACTGTTGCAGTCATTACATTTGGGTAATCTGCTGGCAGGTTGCCCTCAGTCGGCCTGAATAACAAAGTCTTGGGTCCTGCGTTGGTTGCTGTCCCTTCTTCCATGACATCAGGTCGTCAGGGGTATAAATCATGCAGCCAATGCCATTTTCATCAGTTTTTCTTGCCCCAGATATCAGGTGCCCCTCAAATGGGGAGCAAAAGAAAAAAAATATATATATATATATATATATATATATATATATATATATATATATATATATATATGTATGTATACATGTAATTTAGAGCACAAAAAATATACCTCCAAATAAAAGCAAATACAACAAAAAGGCTTTTGAGCATAGTAACAGAAAGAAGAGGTATAAAAAGAGAAATGTAGTGGGCTGGCGGGTGGGTAACCAGGACTGCAACAGTGAATATACTCCAACATCTACATTTATGGTAAGTGTACACAACTGTAATATGTTCTTCGTGTTTCACTGTTGCAGTCATTACATTTGGGTAGAATCCCAAAGCTATGGTTGGGAGGATGGAATTATACAGCATTAGGAGCAGCTATAAAGCCCTGTAGGACAGCAGTGGCAAAGCCTGCTCTGGATTTAAAGGAGAGAGGTAAATGGTAATGCTTGGTAAATGTATGAACTGAGCTCCAGGTAGCAGCTTCCAGAATGTCTCTGGTAGGAACCTCTCTGAGAAAGGCTGCAGAAGTAGATGCAGCCCTGGTGGAATGGGATCTGATCCCCTTGGGGACAGGTTTACCATGATGCATGTAGCAGAAACAAATGCAATGGCTTATCCATTTTGAAATTGTCTGCTTTGAGATAGCCTTTCCCTCTGCCCCTGCAGCAAATGCAACCAGTAGTTGCTCAGATTTTCTTAGAGATTTTGTCCTGTTCAAGTAGAATCTTAGTTGTCTGTGTACATCCAATGAATGTAGAATCCGCTCCCCATTGTTCTGTGGATTTGGGAAAAAAGTTGGCAGATGAATGGTCTGATTAAGAGCCACACTGGATACCACTTTAGGCATAAAGGATGGATTGGTCCTGAGCGATACCCTGTCCGGGTAGAAAATAATAAAAGGCTCCACTGCCATGAAAGCCTGTAGTTCTGAGATCCTTCTAGCTGAAGTGACTGCTAAGAGAAAAGCTTTCTTCCAAGAGATATATTTTATGTCCGCAGTAGCAGCTGGCTCAAAAGGAGGCGGGGTGAGTTTTTCCAAAACTGAGGTCCCATGCAGGAGTTGGTGCGCTCCTGGGAGGTCTTAAATTTTTGGCCCCTCTGAGGTACTGCTTTAGCAGAGGATGAGAAAAAAGGGGAGGCACTGTGTTGTAATGAGCTGAAATGGCCGAGACATGGATTTTTATGGAAGAAAAAGATAGGCCCTTGTGAAGCGGAAGAAAAAGATACACCCTTGTGAAGCATCTTCCGTTAAATATTGTAGAATTTGAGGAATATTGGGCATTGCTGTGCTTATTCCTTGTGCCTGATTCCAGGCACAGAATCTTTTCCATTTATCAGCATAAGATTTTCTAGTGCTAGGCCTTCTAGCCTCCAAAATTACATCCATCACAGGTGTGCTGAGAGATGTAACTGGTGAAATTAGTTGATTAGCCATGCTGCAAGATTCAGAGTTTGGAGCTGAGTGTGTAGAATTTGAAAGTTCTGCTGAGACAGTAAATAAGGTGTCTTGAGGCAGGTACCATGGAGGAAGGTGTGACATACTGCGTAGGAGTGGGTACCAGTGTTCGCGAGGCCAGTCTGGAGCAATCGGAATCATTTTTGTTTTTTCCTGTCTGACTTTTAGTAATACCTTGGAGAGCAAAGGCAGAGGGGGGAAAAGCATAGACTGATAGGTTTTTCCAGCTGAAGGATAGAGCATCCACTTTCCAAGCTTTTTTGTGATGGAGTCTTGTGCAGAATTTGTCCAACTGATCATTTTGGGGTGAGGCAAAAAGATCTAGGTCTGGGCTCCCCCATTTGCGTGTCAACATGCTGAAGATTTGCAGATCCAGTTTCCATTCGTGTTGGTCCATAACATTTCTGCTTAGTTCGTCTGCCAGAGTATTTTGCTTTCCTGGCAGGAATTGAGCTTGTAGATGTATTTGGTAAGACAAGGCTGTGTTCCACAAGGCCATGGTTAGTCTGCAAAGGGGGTAGGAGTGGGTACCCCCCTGCTTGTTTATGTACCACATGACTGTGGTGTTGTCCGTCTTTATCAGTGGTTGTCCTGGATGAAGAAAGTCCTTGAAAGCTGTCAGAGCATTTTGTATAGCTAGCATCTCTTTCTGGTTGATAAGCAGGTGCATTTCATTTGGGCTCCATTCACCCTGAATGCATCTCCCTGCCAGATGTGCCCCCCCTAAGCATAGTCTGATGCGTCTGTAGTCAGGGTTTGAGTGGCAGGGGGTGGAATGAATGACAGTCCCTTGTTTTGGTGACAGGCCTCTGCCCACCATAGGAACTCTTGCTGCAGGCAAGGAATGACAGGAATAAGAAGTTATGTACTCACCATAACGTTCCATCTGAGTAGGTAAACTTCATTTGTCAGCAACCTATGGGTATCGAATCCATATCGGATCTGAGCCGGCAGCTTCCAACAGCTAAGATCCAAGCTCCAAGCCCCTCCCCTTTACCCATAACCCCCTGCTATCCTTTCCTGACCTCAGATCGAGTTTGCTCATAAGCAGAAACATATAGAACCAAAGAACCACCTCCAAACTCCAACCTAAAGACAATCCGCCAAGACAAGCAGCATTGCTTTGAGTATCCATATGGATCAGGGGAAAGGAGGGGGGGTCGGTTGCTGACAAATGAAGTTTACCTACTCAGATGGAACGTTATGGTGAGTACATAACTTCTTAATCTGAAGTAGTTAACTTCATTTGTGCATCAACCTATGGGACAGAGTCCCCAGCTACCTAATTCTTGGGAGGTCCTCATGGAAGGATGTTCTGGAGCACTGCAGAGCCGAAGGATGCTCTCCCTCTAGAGACAATATCCAATTTGTAATGGTTTATGAATGTATTAGGTGAAGCCCAAGTGGCTGCTGAATAAATGTCATCCAACGACACCCTAGATCGAAAAGCAGCAGAGGTAGAGATTGATCGAGTAGAATGGGCATAGACATCTTGAGATGCAGACTGGCCTGAAGTCTCATAAGCCAGAAGAATACATTGTGAAATCCATCTGGACAAGGTGACTTTTGATACAGGTTTTCCCAAAGTGGGTTTAGCAAAGGATACAAAAAGCTGGTCTGATTTCCTGTGATCAGCTGTCCTGTGCAAATAAAACCTCAGTTGCCTATATACGTCTAGAGGGTGTAGCTTGTATTCACCTTTACTCTGGTAATTTGGAAAAAATACTGGTAAATTAATAGATTGGTTGATATTGGACTACGAAGCAATTTTGGGCAGAAATGAGGGATCGGTCCTGAGTGAAACTCCATCTTTGTGAAATATTAAGTACGGTGGCTTGGCACAGAGGGCTTGAAGTTCCGAAACCCTTCTGGCCGAAGTGATGGCAACAAGAAAAACTGTCTTCCAAGTTAAGTATTTCAGATCCACTGAAGATGCAGGCTCAAAAGGAGGAGCTGTCAGAGACTGAAGAACAAGGTTTAAGTCCCAAGGAGGGACTGCATGCTTAACTGGAGGCCTCAAAAGGAAAGTGCCTTTTAGGAAGGTCTTACATAATTTAGACGAAGTTAAAGGGCCGAGATCACTTCCGACATGATAGTGAGAGATTGCAGCCAGCTGGACCTTGACCGTAGAAGAACTAGCACCTTGGTCAAATAAGCCTGATAGAAAATCTAACACCGCTGGCAGCGGAGCTGTAAAGGGATCCAAGTTTTGAAGCTCCGCCCAAATAGAAAAACGCTTTCATTTGCTATTATAAATTCTTCTCGTAGATGGCTTGTACGCGGCTACTAGTATAGCCTTGACAGGGGACGAGATACCGGGAGTCCTAGCTATCAGTGGAACTGGATCAACCAAGCTGTCAGCTTGAGGTTGTCCAGGTTCGGAATTGACAGGCCTGATGGGTGAGAGATCAGATCCGGGATGGGATCTGGAATCCATGGGGGATTCACTAGATGAGACCACAGAAAAGGGAACCAAGGTTGACGAGGCCAGAATGGGGCAATGAGGATTACTCTGCCCCCCAACCGTCGGGCTTTCTGTAAGAACTTTAGCATCAGGGGAAGAGGAGGGTAAGCATAAAGTAGACCGGGTGGCCAAACATGCACCAGAGCATCTCTGGGGGATTCCCCGGGTGGGGGAATTAGAGTGAAGTAGTCGCTGCACTTTGTGTTCGAAGGCGAGGCGAAAAGATCGCAGCGAGGTTGACCCCACTTGGAGAAGATTAACTTCGCTATTCTGGGGTTTACAGACCACTCGTACGGTGAGAGAATGGTTCGACTCAGCCTGTCTGCCAAGATGTTGGACCGGCCCGGAATGTGCGTCGCTATGAGAAAGCGGTTGTTGGATATCGCCCATTCCCACACTCTCATGGCCTCCCGACAAAGTGGATAGGACCTGGTTCCCCCTTGTTTGTTGATATACCAGACAACTGACATATTGTCTGTTTGAATCGCAATTGTCCCCAAGGGAAGAAGGCTGTGAAGTGCTTGCAACGCCAAAAGCACCGCTCTCATCTCTAGGACATTGATATGCAAAAGGGTCTCCGAATGGGTCCACGTGCCTTGGATGGTCCTGCCCATGCAGTGCCCCCCCCCACTTGAGGCGAGAGGCGTCCGTGGTCACAGTGGCTAGGGGATGGGACATAGAGAAGGGGCACCCTTTCTGGAGGTCCGGGGACTGGAGCCATCATAAGAGGGCTTTCCTGCAGACCCTGCTGAAGGGAACAGGGAAGCTCATGGGATGCCGCAGGAGGGACCACTGGACTTGCAAGGTCCATTGAAGAACTCTCATATTCAAGTGCGCCAATTGGAGAAGGTTGATAGATGCCGCCATAGTGCCTAATGCCCTCAGGACCAATTCCACAGAGGGAGCTGGGGATTGAAAAAGGGCCAATATGTGGAGTCTTAGAGTTCGAAGCCGGTCTGGAGTCAAGAAGGCTAGAAGCTGGTTTGTGTTTAATCTGGCTCCAATAAAATCTAGGATTTGGGTTGGAAGAAGGGAAGATTTTTTGATGTTGATCGTGCTCCTCAGCCGGGGAGCTAAATGGAGGAAGTAGTCTCTGGCTGCGCATAGTAGATGCCTGGTGGAGGCAGTCAGGAGCCAGTCGTCCAGGTACGGAAAGACCTGAATTCCTTGGAGTCTCAGGTGGGCCGCTACAACTGTCAAGACTTTGGTGAACACCCTAGGGGCTGTGGTGAGACCAAAGGGGAGGACCCTGAACTGGTAATGGCTGGCTCCCAGCCAGTAGCGGAGAAACCTCCTGGAGCATCTGTCCATCAAAATGTGGTAGTACGCATCCTTGAGGTCTATGGAGCACATCCAGTCGTTCTCCTGTAGAAGTGGGAGAATGGATTGGAGAGTGACCATCCGGAACTTTTCTTTGGCTACTGACAGGTTTAGGAAGGACAGGTCAAGGATTGGTCTTAAGTCCCCTGTCTTTTTTGGCACCAAGAAGAACCTGGAGTAAAAGCCTGATCCGGACTGCTCTGGGGGGACGTGCTGGATTGCTCTTTTTTCTAGCAGCTGGAGGATTTCCTCGGCTGCCGCCTCCCTTTGATTGGGTGGGACATCGGGGAGTGGAGGGGGGACAGAGAAACGGTATCCTGTAGCCTCTGGATATGATCTGAAGCACCCAGCGATCTGTTGTAATGGACTCCCAAAGCTGCTAGGTGCCTCGAGAAACACCCCCCCGACTGCCTCCAGAGTGGAGCAGTCGGGTAACCCCTCAGGGTTGCTGCGTGGGCCGATCAGAGAAAGGTTCTCTGGACCCGAAGTTCTTCGGACCCCCTCTGCCTCTAGGGTGGCGCCCACTCTGTCCTCCTCTGCCTCTGTAGGACGAGGGGTCCGGAGCGAAACGGGATTGTTGAGACTTCCGGAACCACATCTTCTTCTGTCCCTTTTGGTTCCTCGAGAAGGACCTCTGGGGAGCAGAGAAGCAGACTCCGACGGCAGACGTCTTCCCATCTTTCTCGCTCAGGACCAATGTGTCGCATATGGTTTTGCCAAAAAGGGCAGAACCATCAAATGGGCAATTTGCGAATGACACCTTGAAGGGTTCCGCGAAATCACAGTGACGGAGCCACGCCTGTCGCTGTAGGACGACGCCCGCTCAGCTGGCTCTAGCGGCTACTTCCGTGGCATGGGATAGTAACTGCATAGAGGTATTAGAGATAGATTTGAGAGTGGCCATTTTTGTTGAGAACACTTTCTTATCCTCCACCGACATGGACTCTGGGGGTGACCCAGCGTATTCCTTAATGAGATCCTGCTGGAGTTGTATCACGTGTGCCATATAATTCAGCAACCTCACAGAGAAGGTGGCTGAAGTGAACACCCGCTTCTCCTGACGGTCCATCGTCCGAGACTCCTTGTCTGGAGGATGGACCGAGGAACTCTCCTGGGCCAGTTCCCTTTTGGTGGCGACCGCCACCAACATGGCATCTACCGGGGCTACCTTGCTCCAACATGACTTATCCGAAGGGGGGCTGTGGATTTTGTCAGGCCTCTTTGGGATGGGCTCCACAGTGTCCGATTCGTTCCACGCCATGGTAGTAATCAGGTCTACCAGGGGGTTGGCAGGAGGGGACACCCAAGAGGTAGATGGGCCTACGTCAAACGCCTCCAGAAACACATTCTTGTCAGATGAAGGTTTTGGGGCTGACCACCCCCCTCTGATCCGAAGCATTCCATGATGTCTCCGAAGGAGACATCTTTGGGGGTGACCTTCCCCTTCCTCCAAGTCTGTGTCCTCTGTCAAGGACTCAGGTGAGTCCAAGTGCCTCCTTTTGCACTTGCGTTTGTGAGGGACCTCCTCGGGGGGGGGGGGGGGGGGGGGCTGTCCGAGAAGGCCTCACCAACTACATCCTGTTCCGGCAAGGGAACAATCTGGGACATTTGCGCAGGCTGTCCCTGGGACCGGGTGATGGAAGGTAGACCTGTCTGAGAGGGAGTGCAGGGTGGAGCCATAGCTGAAGCTGGGGACCTGGAGTACCTCGACAATACCCTCTCCACAACGTCGAACGCTGAAGGAGAGCTGCTCCCTATCGGATCCGAGAGCAGACCCTCCCTCGGATCCGACGTGCGGATCGGGGCCGGTGCCGAGGCAGTCTGATCTGTAGGGCCAGCATTGCTCCAACTGTGATGGAGCCGAAGTCATGCTGACATCTCCGGATCCGAAGCTCAGCTCTCTGCTCTGAGAGCTCAGATCCGAAGAAAAGGGACCCGATAGACTCGAGGTCACCATCGGAGCCGAAGTACCGGAGACTATCGGTGCCGATGCTCCCCCGGCTCCAATGCTACCCGGCTCCGAAGGCTCCAAGCCCCGATAGTGGGTTGGAGAAGGAGCGATCGGGGTGAAAAAGGGGGTCGAGCTCCCCCCCGGTGGGGGGGGGGGAGGCAGGAGCACTCACATCTGCATCTGGGCCTGGAGGAACCTACGCATCATCTGGTCCAAATCTGCATCGGAGATGCTACGGGTAGACCTCAACGAGGCCACGGAGGCGGGCCGAGAATGCCGCCTCCATGACCTCGAAGGCGACCGGGTCTCCTCCTCCTCCGGCGAGAAACGAGGAGAACGGAGCTGGGAAGGAGAAGATCCAGAGGCCATAGGAGGAGAAGCTCGCTTAGATGGCGGAGCCGAGGAAGAGGTCTCGGCTCGCCTCTTGTGATGCTTCCGCTTCTCCTTCCTAGCTTCCCTCTGTTCTTGGCCAAGGGTGGGAGGGTGAGTCCCAGCCAGAGGGAGAGAAGGTGGTGCTGCCGAAACCTCAGCAGAAGCCACAGAGGGGCCGGAGGACGAAGCCGAGTCTGAGGGCAACAGTCCCGCCAGGATCAGCTTTGACCTCCTGTCCCTGATGGCCCTGGGGATGAATGCTGCACAAATAGAGCAGCCCGAAGTGAGATGTTCAACCCCAAGACAAATAACGCACAGTGTGGCCATCCGCTGGGGACAGCTTATGGCCACACTCGGTACATTTGGAAAAGAAAGATTTGGGCGCCTCAGACATTTTCTTAACCCATGCGCTACGCCCAAATCACAGACACACCTTAACACACACACGGGGAGGGAATACACTAACTGTGACTAACAAAAACAGTTGTAAGCTAAGCTAACTACGTAGACACACTCACACAACAAGATTTTTAACAAAATATGAAAAAAGGAAGATTTTCCTCACAAAACTCCTAGGCTACGCCTGGTATCTTGTTTCAAAGCTGCTGTTGAGAACCACGGCAAACGAGATCTGAGGTCAGGAAGGGATAGCAGGGGGTTATGGGTAAAGGGGAGGAGCCTGGAGCTCGGATCTTAGCTGTTTGAAGCTGCCGGCTTGGATCCGATACCCATAGGATGATGCACAAATGAAGTTAACTACTTCAGATTCATTGTTTCCAGGCTCTGACAATGTTGACTGCATAAGCTTTTTAGGTACCATTGAAGTTTCCTCATATACAGACTTGCATATGGAATTAGGAGAATTGTTTGTCTGGCGTGAGGTAAGCCATATGGGCAGTTGTATTCAAGCTTGCACCCAGGAATGTAATTTTTTGAGAGGGTACCAGTTGTGATTTCTTTTCGTTTATGGTATACCCTAGGCAAGTTGAAGCCTTTTTACAAATGACAAATGCTGTAGAAGAGTGTCCTTGTTTTCTGCCTGAATTAGACAATCGTCCAGATAAGGATAAATTTGAATGTTCCTTTGTCTGCAGAATGCAATTACTGGTGCCAGGCACTTTGTGAAGACCCTGGGCGCAGTAGATAAGCCAAAAGGGCAGTGCAGAGAACTGGTAATGCAAATAGCCTGCTTTGAAGCGGATGTATCTTCTGCAAGATTCCCTGATTGGGATATGCAGGTAAGCCCCTTTTAAGTCTAGAGTTACCAACCAGGCATCCTTGCCTAGCATAGGCAGTAACTGTTGCAGAGTTATCATCTTGAATTTTGGAATGTCCAGGAAAGTATTTAGAATGGATAAGTCCAGAATTGGACGCCATAATTTGTCCTTTCTGGGTACCAGGAAAAGTCTTGAATAAAAATATTTTCCTTTTTCCTTTTCTGGTACTGGTTGAATAGCCCCCATATCCATGAGGGACATAACTTGTTTCTGGGCCTCTGCCCACTGATTTGGAGGCAGATCTGGCCATCTGTTTGGAATTAGCAATGTGTGGAAATGAAATCTGTATGCCTGGGATACTATATTTAAAACCCACTTGTCCTGGGTAATTAGATGCCAATTTTGTGCATGAAGTGCTAGTTCCCCCCCCCCCCAAAGGGGCTGCTAAAAGATAAGTGCTTAGAAATGGCAGAGGAAAGTCATTGAGACTGTTTACCGTAGGGGGGTGCCTTGCTACTTCCAGATTTTGAAGGTGGAGGAACCCCATTGTTTTGTTCTGTAAGTTCATTGTGACTGAAACCTGGAGCCTTTGGAGTGTCTGGGTTTGACCTGAGCGGCTCTGGTGGATACCGGAAAGGACCAATTCTTAGTAGGCCAGTGCCTACTGAACCTGGGTGGCTGCACTTGTAGGAAATCTTTTACAGTTTGCAGAGATTTAGCTTTGTCTTCCATCTTTTTCAAAACTTCTTCTGCCTTATTACCAAACAGAGTGTCCTGTTGTAAAGGAGCATCCAACAATTTTGTTTTAACATAATAAGGCAGATTTTGCTCTTTGAGCCAAGCATGCCTTCTTATCACAGATCCAGTTACAGCGGCCCTGCAAGAGGTCTCCAAGGAATCAAAACCACATTGGAAAGTATGCTTTCCAACTTGTTTAGCTGAATGCAATAAATCCTGTACTCTATTTTCCACACAGTCAGAAATCAACATCATTTTCTGTTTAAGTAAGCCCATGACATGCTGCTGATATTTAAGCATATGAAATTGACAGTTTAAAGCCCTGATTGCCAGGGTTGTAGATGTGTAAACCTTCTTACCCCATCTATCCAGCACCCTGGAGTCTCTATCAGAAGGGGTAGGATTTTTAGCAGTAGAAGCCTTAACACCCTTGGGACCCTGAGAAATTGTTTCACGGTCAGCAGTAGGGTTTTTAAAAAGAAATTTGTGGTAGTCAGGAACCCTGTAATATCTGTCTGGCTTACTAGGAGCCAGAGGCAGGGAATCAGGAGCCATGCTGGACTCTGAGAAAACATCATCAACAATGTCTAGAACAGGAGGTATAGCCAAAAGCCTATGCTGAGGAAGGAGGAGGAAATCCCTAAACCTCTTTTTGGATTCTGAAAAATCCTGACTCTCCCAATGAAAATGTTCCCTTAAGGTATGCAAAGTTTCTCCAAAAGAAAAATCCTCAGGAGAGAAGCAGAAGGGATGGATTCTTCTGCATCAGAGTCCTCATAAGGTGGAATAGATAATTCCTGATCAGAAGAGGAATCAGAAGAAATGGAAACCTGATCTGAAGATTCATAATCAGTGCCTTGCCTAGGCCTCTTAGCAGGAGGGGGTTAGGAACCCCTGATCAAGGTTAATTAAATCCTCAGCCATTTTGATCATTTGCTTTTTAGGCAAAGGGGCCTGAGCACGTGATACATGCGTCAGTTTTTTAGACATAGAAGTTGGTTTTGGCCTTGTTTTTGAAGATGGCGTTAGTTTAATATACAAATCTTTAGGCCTGAAAACACCCTCAGAAGCCGGTGCCTGCTCAGCGGCTCCGGACCCATCTAAGGGAGAGACATCCACGGGTTTAATACTTAAAGTGTCTTGCGGCATACCGGACTCTGAATGAGTCTCAGTAGAGGCCTGTGAATCAAAAGTAGCGGATATCAGGGGCTGCAAAAGCGCCTCACTGAGTACCGGCGACTGGCTTAGGAGAAGCTTCGTCATCGGTTTTGGACCTCGACGGTCTGTGTCTTTTCTTTACGTTTTTTGTGAATTCCAGTAGTCGGATTACTAACAGACTTTTCTGGATAGTTAAATCTTGAGCCAAAATATTTAGATGCAAAAATATACAGACGCTTAATAGTGTGTTGATTAAATTTAGCATAAAACTGACAGCAAGGCAAATTGTGGTCAGGGCCTACACAAGGAATACAGTACAAATGAAAATCCTTATGAGGTATTTGCTTCCCACAAGTAATACAATTATTAACTTTTACTGACATCGGTAAGGAGCAAGAAAAATTTCCCCCAATGGGGTACTTAGCTTTAGATTGAAGACTTCGGTTCTGAAACTCGAAAACAAAAATTTCAGGAGCCAGCCAACCGGCACTTGCGAACTGCTTCTGCTTCGGGCACTGCACGGCAAGCAAGACTGATGAAAATGGCTTCGGCTGCATGTTTTATACCCCTGAAGACCTGACGTCATGGAAGAAGGGACAGCAACCAACGCAGGACCCAAGACTTTGTTATTCAGGCCGACTGACAGCAGCCTGCCAGCACATTACCCAAATGTAATGACTTCAACAGTGAAACATGAAGAACATATGCACAAATGTCAGCATCTCCCAAGGAGCAGAGTGTTTCCAGGGAGTGCAGATTTTTGTTTAAACTCCTAGCATTAAGCAGCACGACCCTGAATGTCTTGATTAGATTTTGTTACTTTGGAAAATTTGTTTTGACACTGCCTAAAAAGGCACTATAGGGGAGGCAAGGGCTTTTGCCAGCATCCGAAAGCCTAGGGGGAACAGGTGTAGACCATCTCTAGCAAAGCAGTGAAGTCTGTCTAACATATCCTCCCAGGCTGATGGATACTGGATCCCCCTACACTTACATCAGAAGTTGAGGCAATTGTTAAAGTTAATCATTTTTGTTTATATTGTGGCATCATACTGGATGAGGGAAGATACTGCTTAGGGCTAGGGACATACCTGTCTGGGACACAAAGAGTTCCATCACATCTCTCTTCATATGTTCCAGACAGGTACTTCTCAAGTCATTCAGTCCAACGTGGACTATGACAGAGTCATAACGGTGCTTGATGTTGAGTGACTTTAGTGCATGCCTGATTTGTCTGATCCTGGCACCTGACAGGCAGCTGTGACCTTCTTGTCCAATCTGATGAACAAGACATCTGTGTGCCTCACTATGGAGTTGGCTATGACCAAGACATTTGATATGTTTGGTCTTGGGGGCTTATTTATTGAGACATGGATGTGTGTGTTGATATGTGTAGTGGTTTCTTTACGCTTAGTGGTGAGTGTGGGTTGTATGCGTTTGGGAGGTCTCTGCTCTTTTGGTAGGCTTTTAGTGAGTACCTCCATATATGTGGGTTTGTGTGTCATGACCTTGTTTTGTGTGAGAGGTGAAATTTAAGTGAGAGGTGAGGGGCATGTGTTGAAAACCTGTTTGATGTCTAGTTTGTTTTTACGTGAGATAACTGACTCCAGTTCCACACTGTATTTGCATCTATCACATAGGATGTTAGTTTGCTTTAGGAGTCAAAGGGTTGTCAGTATACATGAAGCAACTGCTACACTGCCTCAAGATGCCCATATCAATCAAGCTGGCAGGAGAAATGATACGAAACTGCCCCGTCCATTGTATCAGGATTTTTCTGATTGTGGTATTTTGGAAGGAAGTGGGCTAGCTGGACTTGGTCACAAACAGCAAAAAAGATGCAGCAATTCAATTAAATACAGTTAAAACAGTGCAGTGTTGGCTTAAAATATACTTATTTTTCAGTTGAGTGGATGCCTTGGATTTCAATACAGATGCATTCCAGACCTCTTACTAAAGGTGTCAAATGTTAAAGCAGCTCCGGTAAATTGAGCAAAAGCCTGCACAAATGTGAGGCTTGTACACAAGCAAATTTAAACACTTGTAAAACAACTGCCAATAGGAATGCCCCAAACTGATCCTTTCTGCAACAATCCGCAACTCAGATGGGTCCTCAGCTACACACTTCCGCCACAAGGATGCAGGGAGGCCCTCAATGTAAAATGGCTGGTTTAAGAGCACAGTGATACCAAAAGTCTAGTTTCAGCACATCTGAATCTAGCCTATGCTATATAAGGCAATAAAACACAATTTATAGATGGGAAAGAGTAAAGGAGAGCCACTTAAAGGTCAAAATGAGAGTGTTTATTAGTATACTATTAGATAACCTGCAGTTGTACCACCCTCTGCACAAACTGGCAGCTCTTCGAGCAGCTGTGAACAGTGGGAGACTATGGAAAGCGTTTCCTATAGAGGATTTTAAACTGGAGAGGTTAGCTTATATGCAAGCACAGATGGGTTGAATTTAGCTCTCTGCTCCCACCAGAGTGCAATAGAACCCTTCCAATGTAAAACAAACTGGCTTTGAGCTCAAGTGCAGTAACAAATGCTTTAGAACAGAAGATTTCCTGCAATATCAGGAATCCTTGGGGATTGCTGTCAATATTGTAATTTGTAGGGAATTCCGTTTTTCCAAAGGGAATAATAATGCATTTTTTGCATTTAGTTTTAGACAATGGCTTTGGCATCAATCATTTGTTTGTGTTAGCCCTTCTTGTAATATGTTGACATCGTTAGGGGACTCAGTGATTGCTCCCAGTTTGCAATCATCAAAAAACTTGGTAAGCCTCAGGCTGTCTACTTTTGGTCTGGTCTTCTGAGAAATGTATGCTAAACAGTGAAGGGCCCAGCACAGACCCCTGTTGTACTCCAATGGTGATGGGTCTACTGGTGGAGGTGGAATCACCAAATTTTAGTGTGTGTGCTCGGGTTTATATTAAATCAGCGAACGCTTAAAATAGTGAACTCTGATTTATCGACCCTTTGAGAGAGAAAGTTGACAATCCTGAAGACACAAACAGGGATTTTTTTTTTCCCAGGGAGAAAATCGGGCCGTTTTCGGGACATTGTCATTTCCTCCACTAAAGCTCGATCTGCAAGTAATGAAAGCTAAAAATCGTAAACAGCCACTTAAGCAAATTTTTCATCAGGAAAAGAATTTGCCCTTTTGTCCAATGTAGAGCGATCTCAGAGTTGGTATATTTAGTTGGGGGGGGGGTGATTTTGGTTTAAGTGTTTGTTTTTTTCATATGGCCAAGCAAATTCTTTCCGTGTGTGGAAGAGGCCGTTCGCAGTTTTTAGGTTTTGATATTTACAGATCAAGCTTTAGGTATCTGACTACCTAAAGTTTCGATCTTATAATATAGACTCAATAATTCTAACATACTAATAGTTATGTAGGACTCAATGCACTTCCTTATGACACTTTGATGAGCACTCATTCTTAAAAGGTGCTTTGAGTACAGAACACTTGCAGCTCTTTCACTCACCCATAGTGGCCTGCCTTTACATAGTCTGCTTCCATCTCTTTGCTTCTTTTGTTAAGCACCTCAGTTTAACCCATTCAATCTGTTGTTATTATTTAATTAGAGAAGCTTATTAGGATAATGGCCCTACAGCCTTTTTAAGCCTAACCATTCATGCCCCAATTTTCCCAATGATCAATGTTGACTGGCCCTGATGGCTTTGGTATATGCCTGCGCCTTAGGGCACCTACATACTGCCCCTGTCAATAAGGACCAGAGATGACAAACCTCGGGTGAATTTACGATTTCCCATACGTTGGTTCAAACTGCATTTGAATAGGCTTATTGAAGAGCTCTGTTTCACATCATTTCCTTGGGGCCTTGAGAAATGATTTCAGGGTCAGCATTATGGCTTTTGTAAAGAAATTGGTGAGAGTTAGGAACTCTGTAGTACCCATCAGGCTTGACTGGGGCAGGAGGCAGGGAATCCGGATTAAGGCAAGCCTCCGAATAAACATCATCAAGTATGTCCAAGACAGGAGGTATCACCAGAGGTCTGTGTTGAGGTAACAAAAGAAATTCCCTAAGTCTTTTCTTGGAATCAGAAAAGTCTTGGCCTTCCCAATGGAAGTGTTCCCTCAAGGTGTGCAAGGTTTCCCCAAAAGAAAAATCCTCAGGAGGAGATACAGAAGGAATGTACTCCTCTGCATCAGAATCTTCAAAAGGGGAGTAAGAGTGTTCCTCTACATCAGAATGTTCTGAAAAAATGGAGCCCTGATCAGAAGAGGGAGAATCTTCCTCCACTCTGGGTCTCTTGTCTGGAGGGGGTTGGGAACCCCTGATAAGAGTAATTAAATCTCTCAGCCATTTTAAGCATCTGCTTTTTAGGCATGGGGCCTGGAGATGGGCCCTGTGTAACAGGCCTCTTGGGATGCCTGGCTGATTTGGACTTGGTAAAGGCCTTAATGGAAAAGGAAGATGAGGGTCTAAAGACACCATGGGTGGAAGTGGACCTGTCCACATTAGGAGGCTCAACGCTCACAGTGGCTTCGGTGGTTGTAGTCTGGGTCGAGGTACCTGCGGTCTCGGTTACAGAAGACACCGCCAAAGAAGTGTCGTCGGTAGTCAGGGACTGCATAGGCATCTCGCTGAGAACCGGACCACGTGTAGCCGGTTTTGGCGTGGTGTCGGTGGGGACCGCGGACCTCGCGTGTCGGTCCTTGTCCTTACGTTTTTAGGACAAAACGGTAGTCGGAGTCTCCGACATTTTATAATCAAAGGCTGTACCAAAAAAGTGTTGGGCGAACTCCGCCCGACGCTTAATAGTGCGTTTATTGAAAGTAGCGCAAAAGCGACAGCCCGAGACGTCGTGGTCTGGGCCTAAACAAGGTATGCAGAGGGAATGGAAATCCTTATGCGGTATTTGCTTCCCACAAGAAATACAATTGTTAACTTTTTCTGACATCGGTCTGAGGCAAGAAAAGTTTCCCCAACGGGGTACTTAGCTTTAATGAAGACTTCGGTTTCCAATTTTTCGTAAATTCAGGAGCTGGCCGACCTGCACTTGCGAACTGCTTCTGCTTTGGGCACCGCGCGGCAAAAAAGACTGAAGAAAATGGCGTCGGCTGTGTCTCATATACCCCTGCCTCACTGACATCAGGAAAGAGAGAGACAACAATCGACGCCGGACCTAGACTTTGGAATTCGGCCGACCGAGGACCCGCCTGATGGCAGAAAACCCATCTGTGATTACTGCAGCTGTATGCACGATGAACATCAAGTCTCCTTTGTTTTGCGAATGTGTAGGTGATCCATCAGGGCTGGACTGGAGAATGTCTTGTAGGACAAGCATAAATCACCCCTCGGTAGTCTGTAGGAGACTAAGTACAGGGGGACAGGGCTTTGAGATGGTCCACACAGGACATATTTACACCCTCTATTCTTTTAGCTACGAACTTCTGTGGCCACTCCAGCTGTTGCAAATGCTTGATCCGGTACATGCCAAAGGGTGCACTGTACTCGATTACTGATCTAATGAGGGCTGAGTATAGTGGGACTATGATCTCCTAGATCTGGATGCCATGCCCTTACATTTAAATTGTGCTACATAAAAGTATTTTCTCATTGCCATGGACACATGGTTATCAAAGTGTGGGTAACTGTTAACCTGAGTTCCCTAGTCCTTTACCACTGGCTCTACTCTTAGGGGAGGGTTATCAATATTGTAATTTTCAGGGGTGGTCTTTTTCCCAAAAGGTATAAGTATGCATTTTTGTGCATTCAGTTTTAGGCCATGGTTCTGGCACCACTTATTTGGCTGTGTCAGACCCTTCTGGAGGAAATCTACTTCTTTGACAGATTCACAGATTGCACCCAGATTGCAGTCAGCAGCAAATTCCATCAGCCAAAGGCCCTCTACTTTGACTTCAGAGAAGTATACCCCAAACAGGAGAGGTCTCAGTAACAAGCCCTGTGGGATGCCACTAGTAACAGGCCTCTTAGTGGAGGTGAATTCCCTACCCTAACTTTGGTTGCCCTGTGTGTGAGCTATTTGGCTGTCCATCAAGTGACACAGGGAGCTGTGCCCAAATTTGTGAGTTTGTCTATAATACCTAGAGGGAGGTACTATGTCGAATGGTTTTGCTAAGTCAAGGTAGGCAGTATGTACCATTTTGCCCTCATCCATGGAAGTCCACCAAGTTTAGTAGGCGTGACCTGCCCTTGACAAAACTGAGCTGGCATGGGTCCAGAGTTTGAATATTTCCTATGTCTCTGTTTATAAGGTCAATGATAATCATCTCTACAGCCTTGCATATAAGACTAATCAAACTTATGGGTCTGTAGTTCCTCAGGTCTGTTGATGGTTTGCCTTTGTACAGGGAGATGACCGTTGAAATCCCCCATTCCCAAGGGATGAGGTCTGTCTGGAGGCTGTGGTTGAAGAGATATTCTAGTGGGCCCGACAAGTCATGTTTAAAGCTATTTTGGAGGCATCCTGGAATATTATGAGGATCCACTAAAGCAATGTTTTTAGCTCTGAACAGTGCAGTCAGGACTTGTTCTTTAGTGACAGTTGAGGAAGAAATGGTAGAGGGCATTTCTTAAGGGGGGGGGGGTGAGGGAAGAAATTACAGATAAATTTTTCGGCCAGCAAATTTCCTATATATGCTGGTTCAGTACAGGAAATTCCATTTACTATTAGTTTAGCACAGTCAGGTGTTCCCTTTACGGTTGCATACATAACTGAAAATGCCTTATGGTTATCCTTAGCCTTGGGAGGCTACTTTTGCCTCCAAGTAGGCCTTCCTGGACCTGATTAGTCTCCTGAGTTGCTTGAGACTGATGAGGGGAGTTGCATCTTTTTTCCATGGTCCTTCCTATTTTTGCACAGGATTTTCTTCCTTTCTTTTGATATAAAACCTATTTATACTGGGGGTCCACCAAGGGGGCTTGTTTTGGGTCTGCCCTAAATTTATTTCGGCTTGGTCCTGTTGTTTCTATGCAGTGATTTACATAATTGTACAGGGCTTCTGTAAACATTTCCACACATACCACCATGTTCTCTGAGTTTGGAGGGCTTGAAATTTAGATATGCCATCGTTTAATAAGAGGTAGTTAGTATTGGAAAAGTTCTTAAAGGTTCTGGGGTTGGCTGGGAGTTCAGCATTTATATTTATTTCAAAGTTATTTGATGTAACTAGTGAGGACATTACACAAGGCAATATTTTCTCATATTTGTGAGTACCACATCCAAGATATTTGTAATCCTAGTAGATGTGCAGACTAGCTATGCCAGGGTTTTTACATTGACAAAATCCAGGAATCTTTCAGCCTTATTGTTAGTGATTGTGTATGTATCCTAGTTTATAGTGGGATTGATGAAATCACCCATGAATATGGTGCTGGGCTGAACTATGAGTGAATCCAGTACATTCAAGTACATGGAGGGGTTATATCCTAGGTCATAGATGGGGACTATAGCTAGCAAGGACATGGCATAGGACTTGTATCTAAATTTAGCTGGACATGGAGTAGCTGAAGCATGTCATTGTTTGACCAGTCTTGAGGATTGTTTACTTTTTATGTAGACTGATATATCTTTACCTCTTGTTCCCCCTTGTTCAGTAGCCGGTATATGTATGTGGAATGTTATAATATAGCATTGTACTGACGTTGTGTCTTCCACAGCTGTAAACCATGTCTCAATAACAGCAGAGATGTCAACACTCTCCTGGGTAAGGAGCACTTCCAGGGAGTGGAGCTTCTTGCTGAGACTCCTTGCACTGAGAACGAACACCTTTAGCTTGCCACAAGTAGACTTTACTATGTTGGAAGGTTTGTTGGATTGGCATTGCCTAAAAAGGGGACTATAGGGGGTGGATAATGTTTTGGTTATTATCTGAAAGTCTAGTGGGGACAGGCGTAGACCATCCCTGGCAAAGCAGCATGGAATGCCAATCATGTCCTCTCAAGCTGACAATTAATGGACCACCTTCTAAAGGCACTTGTAACTAAACCAATTGTTAATGACCATCATCTTCTGTTTATATTGTTGCATCATCCTTGGGGAAGGTAGAATGTTGCTCAATGCTAAGCTCATAACTGTCTGGGACACAATCTGAAAGCTCTATCACATCTCTCTTCATACAGTCTAGGGAGGTACATCTCAGGTCATGAATACCCACATGGACTATGACAAAGTCAAATTGGTACTTGTGGTTCAATGTCTTGAGTACATGGGTGATTTGGCAGATCCTTGTCCCTGACAGGCAACTGACCATGACTGTCTCCTTGCTCCGCCTGGTGAATGGGGCATCAATGTATCCTGCAATACATTCTCCCAATGATCAATACATTGGGTTGTGTGGCAGTTTGCCTTAAGGGCTTAGAGGCTGAGACATTGTGAGATGTGAGATGTGAGTGCATGTGCCCTTGGCAGTGTTATCTTTGTAGTGTGTTTGGGAGATTGGTGAGGACAGTGTATGGGAGGTCTTAGAGGTTTGCATAGATTGCATTCAAAAGCCTCAGCATATGTGTGTCTGTTCCATACGTGTAGTGTGTGTCTTTCTGACAACCTATTTGGAGATCTCAGTGTCTGTACACAAGAGCTTTGCCTCCAAATACATAGTGTAATTACATTTCTCATATACTTTGTCAGTCGGGGAACCTAAGTCTTGTAGTATCACTTGCAACATTGATAACTTTAATGAATGATTTTAAACACTCGGGACACAAACAACAAAATTCACCTGCAAGCTCTCTGCAAACCTGCCAAAGCATTTTATACATAAAGTGTGCAGAAATGTTTTTCCCTTTAATGAGCTTTTCAATATGCAATTTTGTTTGGATTGAATAGCTGTGTTTAATATAATGTGTTTGTTATACTTGCTATCAGTGCAGTGTGCACAGCCCCCATCCCCCTCCCAGCTTAATTTTCTTAGGAATTGTACTTGCAGCAGTTTCTGATTCCACTGTGCTTAGTTGATTTTCTTTATAAACTGTAAATATACCCTTATATACCTTACTACTTTTCACCCAGTACTTAACTGACCCTATAACCAGCATATTAAATAGATTTGTTGCAGCCTCACTGATAGCTTTTTCTCAGTACTTACTTGTTGGCTCTTGTTCTCTGGGGTGTCATCCTGCTTCAATCGTCTTCCAGACTCACTTCACTCCCCTACCCTGCCCCCTAATCCCTTCCACCCCCGCCTCTGTTAGCATCACCCTCCTCATCCATACACTCCATCTCTCAACATGCTCCTATTAACATCACACTAACACCCTATCTGCATACTACTCCCCTTCCTTCATTTCTACAAACTTTATTACTCTCATCAAATTATCAGCTTAAGCAGTTTGTCTGATTATCTCTCTAATAATCCCAAATCTAAACTGATTCTCCTTACTCTCCTATCACTAATGCTCTTCTGCTTCTCTTCACTGTCATCATTATCTGGTCCCTATCCAACCTGTTCTAAGCTCTCCTACAGACACTACCTCTTACACCAACAACACAAATCACTACTCCCCCACCCATCACCACTCATCTCTTTCACAGATAATACACTGTTGTTCTTTAAACCCAAACTGTTTCAGATGCAGCAGTACCTGTTTAGCAGTACACTTACTGACAATTTAACCAAAATGAAATCATGTCTTTACTACACAGTCTTGAAATTCTTGCTATGTGGTGACATCCACCCTAACCCTGGTCCCAACATCTCACAATCCACCTCTTCAACCCATATTCCAGTTACACAAAATATGCTTAAATTTATCTCAGTAAATGCACATAGCATGTGCAACAAAATTTCTGAGTTGCATGCTTGGATGACTGTGCAATTTCCTGATATACTAGTAATCACTGAAACCTGGCTTAAACCACACAAAGGATACCAAAGTACTTCCTCCAGGCTTTAATATGTTCAGAGCTGACAGACTTAAAAGACAAGGAGGTGGTGTTGCAGTAATATGTCCTGTTTCTATTTCCCTGATCCCTCACAACCAATTCATACCCTCCTTTGACAAAGCTGAACTACTGGCCATCTACCTTAAACAATAATAAAAAATCTCTGCATTACACCTCTATACATACTCCTTGGCAATAACTTATCAACTATGGAAAGCATCCTATCTTGGGAATCACAAAATCTCCCTAGTAATATCAGGTGATGTCAACACTGACTGGCAGAAACTTAACTTACAATCTCCCACAGATAGCAGGAACCTATTTGGATGTTCTCAACTAATTACTCACCCAACCTTTACCAGTTCCGCCAACCAAAACGGATCAATAATTAACTGGATTCTGGTCTCCCATCCTAACAATTTCTCTCAATCCAAAACACTTCCTACCTCTATTAGTAATCACCACCCCATCTGTACAACTAGACTTATTTCACATTCATGTAGACACACCTGCAAGACAGTATGAAACCTATCCAACTTTGACCAGCAGGCCTTTACAAATTTACTAAACTCCATCAATTGGTCCTTTCTTAAATACTTACCATTAGATGATGCAGTTGAACAACTTAATTCTACAATCCTAGAGACTTTAGACAGTTTAGCTCTCGCCAGAAGGAAGAGAGTTAAAACCAGCTATACTCCTTGGCTTTCTGTCTATACTAGATCAATCATGCAAAATCAAGGCTTGGACAACTTACCTAAAGCATAAGACTCACAATAATCTATAGCATTTCAAAGCAATGTGTAACCTTGTAAAGAAACAGGTTAATTTAGGCAAAATCAGTTCCATGCAAAGTCACAAGATGAGCACAAATTTAGTCCAAAAACCTTCTGGCACACTATCAAAAAAATCCTAAACCAAGGAAGTCAGTCATCCACCCAACCATCTTGTGTTAGTACCTCCCCTGACACAACAACTCAATTTAACTCTTACGTCATGGACAGCATAGCTTCCGTCACTAACAAATTCCTTCCATCTCCTTCTACCCTTTTTCAGCCTCCTATTACACACAGTCCACATTTTCCCTTCAACTGGTTTCTACTTGCTTTATCAAATCCCTCCTGTGCAAACTCAGGCCATGTTCCCCCTCCCCCTCGGCAGATAATCTTCCTAACAAATTTCTAGAAATGTCTGCTGACTCAGTTGCCTACCCTGTCTCAATAATCATTAACAGATCCATCAAGGAGTCTTATGTCATCTCCCTGTGGGAAAAATCCTTCATCCTTCCTCTCCACAAAGGTGGCACCTCCACAGAAATCTGAAACTATAGGCCAATTGCTATTATTTCACTACTATCAAAAATTCTAGAAAAATACATCCATAAATTTCTTCTTCAGTACCTATCTAATAATCTTCTCTCTCCCACCCAACATGGGTTCAGACCAGCACACACAGCACTATCAATCCTCTACTATCCTTTACTGACACTGTCAACAAAGCCTGTGACTCAGGAAACTTTGTCTCTTCTCTGTTCTTAAATCTATCAAAAGCTTTTGATACCATCTCCCACCCCCGACTGTTATTCCCAACGATCTCTTCTGGGCTTAACCAAAACATCCTTACAGTGGTTCACTAGCTCTCTCTCTAACAGATATCAATCTGTCAAATGGAACAGTTACTTACCTGTTAGCACTGGGGTACCCCAAGGCTGAATACTAGGTCCACTTCTCTTTAACATTTTATTAACCATCTTAATACTGCCAGCAAACAAGCCACACTAATTCAATATGCTGATGACTCAACATTAATCTCCTCTGCCAGCACTCTCTCTCAACTACAGAGTTTAACGTAAGCAGCATTCAATTCCACTGAGTCTTGGCTCACCAATAACCACTTACTATTTAATCCAAAAAAAAAAAAAACTACACCTACTGTTTTTACCAAAACACTTTTCTCCACATGCTCTAACTTGGCTACTACTACTCTGAACAATATTTCAATGTGTTTTCACATACAAAACTGTTAGGTGTAACTACTGACAGACAACAATCTTAAGTTTGACCTACATATCAGCAACATAAAAAAAAAAAAAAAAAAAATTGGGCATGATGTACAAGGCTAAGAAATTCATCCCCAACCCCACAAGAGTAATCCTTGCCACAACCTCTTACCCTCCCCCCTTTTATATGCTTCACCTATACTAACCATCTTCACTCTTCCCTCAAAGCAAAACTTAGTCACTGTTATAATAAAGTAGCTAAATTTGCCACAGGGCAGGCTCATTACTGTCACCACTGCTCTGCTCTCAAGTCCCTAAACTGGCAAGAACTACCCCACCTTCTCACCTTTAATCAACTAACATTAATTCACAAATTACTGTACTACAACTCATTTTCCCAAACTACATTATCACTACTTCAACACTATATTCCATCTCATGATGTACGCTCCTGTCACAAGCATCTACTATCTATTTGCAAACCTCAAAGATCTAACAGGGTTGGTCTCTACTCTCACTGTGTTGCCAAATCATGGAATAGCATTTCAGAAGCAATCAGACTTACACTCCACTACTATATCTTCAGGTCTAGGCTGAAAGAACATCTAACCAATAATTGGATCTGCCCATGCTCCCTGCCTTATTAGTACTCTTTTATATTCCCTTCTTCCACACTCTTAATAGACTTTCTCTTGATATATCCTACTTCCCTTCCTGCTTTACCTACTTTCTAGCCTCACCTCTCTTTAATTGCTTAACATTCTAATGTCCTTTCTTTATATTCTTACACTAACCTTTCTCTATTCCAGAATTTGAATGAGATTTACTATCTAGTTCTTCTGCCAGAAAAAGTAAATGGCTTTTATGGCCTATTATTTAATCTGATGTTGTTAATCTTCTTTCATTCATTACTGATGGGTATCAAGTTCAGTCCTCGGAACCGAGTCAGCCAATATAACAAGTTCGTGCCAGCCAAAAAACTCTCGAGCTAAGCTAACCCACAGTGCCCCATCACCTCAGATCTCGTTTGTCATGTATAGTATCAAGACGTCTCAAGCCAGCTCTCAATTTAAGTCACTTAAAAATGTATCCATCTTTAAATTTTCTCTCATTTACCTGTGAAAGTTCTAATTGTTATTCGTTTAGAGTTTGTTTACCTGTCGAACTACTTTCCTCTTTCTCTTTACCAAGTTTTGTGGTATTCTTCTTACCACTGCTGGTACAGGCCTTCCTTTACCTCTGAGGTAACTTTCAATACCACTGTTGGTATCCCCTCCCTTTCTTTTTCTCTTTCTTTACCCATTGGGTATTTCTTCTTACCGTTGTTGGCAACAAAAAAAAAAAAAAAACTAAAAACAACTTTCTTCATTGTGTAAGTGTGTATTTTGCTGATTGTTGTCGGATAAGTGTTTTGGTTATTTTTTGTTGATGGTGGATAAAAAAGGAACCATAGGCTTTAAGCAGTGTGATCAGTGCAGCAGAAAAATGCTGAATTCAGATAGTCATTTATCTTGTGTTACCGCATCTGAAAGTTCAACCCCCACGCAACATATGTAAGGGCTTTAGCGCCTGTATTTTGACAGAAAGAAAAAAATAAATTGATACTCAAGGGTCTCCTGAAAACTCCTTTCTCGGAGGCTATATCTGAGACAGAGTGCTCAACCCCGCCTAAAAAGTAACACAAAAAGAGGAGCCAGTCTGTCTCTTCCTCTCCACATTTTAGTGACTCAATCTGTTAAATCTATGGAATCAAAAGCAAAACTTCCTAAATTGACACCAGCAACCTCTGCACTAAGGCCTAAAACCCCTTCTATGGTGCCATCCTTGGTTCCAGGACCTCAACCATCAACTACTGTACCGTCCTCGGCACCACTGCCTCAAGCACCTACTTCGGTACTGCTCCTGACTACGGAACCACCTAAAAGTTTATCTTCCATGGTACAAACAACTGCTACAGTATTGATACCCCTTTTGGCACCAAAAATAGTTCTCCCAACTCTGGTCACTACTCCTCCCTCATACAACTTACTGGTCTTTTGACCACGGTGCTGAAAGGTGAAATATTGCCTCAGACCCGATGCTCCCTGTCGGCAGATCCCGTTTTTGGGCAACAGTGCAGTCCTTTTCCAGAACACCCTGATTCTCCATCGGGGATGTCAACCCACTCCTCCAGGAGCCTTTTGGAATTCGAAGTAAGACTTGTGGATCAGCTATTGGCAGCCAGAGGAACTCCAACTCCTTCCAAATCCTCTCTCCCACCCGGAGCAGAGGAATTTTCTCCACAGACTCCAACATATATTCTTCCTTCGACCTCCTTGGAGGTATCAGAGCCTCGACACAGACACCTATCCTGGTACCAGCTTCTTTGGTTTCATTGGTAGACCTTACCATAGCTCTGGAGTCTACTCTACGGCCTTCAACCCACTCGGAGCTGAGCTATCCTTGGGATCATGACTGGGCTGTCTGAACTGTGACCCTTAGTAAGGCGTATATTTTTTCTATGGCGCCGTCTACTCTGGTTCCGGTTGTCTTGGCGGCCCAAGTCGTCTTGTGGCTCCTGCCCTGGGGGGGGCGAGCCTGTCAGAGCAGAGTGTGACCTCGGTCCCGAGGTTGTCTTTCTCGGTTCCGGGATCCCACCCCTCTTCAGGCAGGTCCACTTTCCAGGTGATGGAGAGGGCACTTGCCTCTACAGGCTCAAAGCTGGTTCCTTTGGTGCCATAGACCCATATATATCTGTCCTCTGAACTGCAGCTAACAGTCCACTACTCTGGGACGTCGAGCACAGGAACCTCGAGATACCCTTCCACAAGGTACCCACTCTTCAGAATCCTTCTCAGATGTCCCCACTGAGGAGGTACACGTAAGAGATAGTGCAAGAGGAAGCACGTGAATTCCCGAGAATTGAATCCCTTACCAAAGATACAAACAACGATGAAGGAGAAGGGTCCCCACTGTCACCCCCTGAGGATGTCTCCTTTGGAGACATACTGGAAATTTTAAAGCAGCGGGGTGAATGGAAGCCCAAGAATCCTTCCTCTGAAGAGTCTGTATTCTTGCAGGCTTTCTGTACTCAACACTTTACTTCTTGGGTGACCCAGCCTGCAGATAAACTAGTTCAGGTCATCATGCAGCATGCTTGGAGGAATCCTGGCACCGTTGAACCTATCCCCTGGAGACCAAACAAAATTCTTTCTCCACCACAGGACAACCCACACCGGTCCAAAGGCCTACCAGTAGATGCTATGGTGGTGGAGGCAGCCACTAAGAAAGAGCTCGCCAAGGAGAGCCCTACTGTCCATCCCCCAAACGGGGAGTCTCAGGTGATATACAGCTTAGGGAAGAGTGTATTCGTCATCAACCTTTGTTATTTGGTCCTTGAATTACCTGGCACATTTTACCCTACTCGAGAGAGACCTAATCCCTGAACTCTTGGGAACCTTAGCAGGAGCAGTTTCTGATGAGGTATGTGACAAAGTTGCCTCACAGCTTGCTACCCCGGAATCTATATCTAACTCATCCATGTGGTTGATTTCTCACACTACCGAAGAGACGGCTAGAGCAGCTGGTGCAGGCGTTGTCATAAGACGTCACACCTGGATGTGCCTATGTGATTTTGCGGACCCTTTTAAAGTCTTCCTTTCTCAAGACTCCCATGGAGGCCTCTTCTCTTTTTGGCCCAAAGGTAAAAGGCACTTTAGCCAGGTGTGAAAGGACAGTAAGACTCTGCTGTGGGCGCATGTTTTTCCACCCCCCAATGATCCTACTCTAGGAATCAGAGGAGTGGAAAGATGTGGTACAAGAAATCCCACAGTCTTTCTGTGACAAACATGGCAAGTTTCCCCCTGGGGCAGAGGGGGAACACATCTGGAAGACACCCCTACAAAGGCAGAGGGGGGTACGCATAATCAGGGATCCAGAAATTCTCTCTCTGGACAGCCTTATCAGCACTCCTGAAGAGCAGCCCAACTGCTTACCTCTGAAAGCAGTCGGGGGACGATTTTCTCTGCACCACCTTGCCTGGCAAATGATAACCACAGATTCTTGGGTGCAGACGATAATTATCAGAGGTTATCACATACCTTTCAATTTTTACCCAAGGCCGCTAAGGCATATTCCCGATGTTCCACCCAGTCAAAGGGAAGCAGCAGCTCAAGAAATACAAAAGCTTCTCTTAAAAAGAGTCATCCAAGCAGTCGCACCAGACCACATAGGATCCGGATTTTACTCAAGGTTCTTTTTAGTGCCAAAAAAAAGACAGGGGACTGGAGACCAATCTTGGATCTCAGCATCCTAAACAAATCTGCCAGACAAACAAAATTCAGGATGTTCACGATTCAGTCTATCCTACCATTTCTAGAGAAAGATAACTGGATGTGCTTTACCACATAAAAATGGACAAACGATCAAGCAGATTCCTCCGCTTCTGGCTGGGAGCCAATCACTACCAATTCCGAGCGCTGCACTTCTGTCTCTCTACGGCCCCCAGAGTGCTCACCAAATGCATGGTAGTGGTTAACAGCTCACTTGAGACTGCAAGGATTCTGGGTGTTTCCATATTTAGATGATTGGCTCCTTAATGCCCCCACCAAGTGTTTACTGGTTACAGCCTTACATTACACCCTAAAGCTAGCAAAATCCTTAAGGATCTCAATAAATGAAGAGAAATGCCAGCTGACTCCTTCTTAAAGTCTGGAATTCATAGGGGCAACTTTCAATACTAAATATTGTCTAGTCTCCTTCCCACTTCACAGGTTAGAAAGACAAGTTTTGAACTCCGGGTGATACTCTCTCAGGACAAAGTTTCAGCTCGGGAAGTCCTTCAACTATTTAGGATCTATGTCAGCATTGATTACAATAGTTCCTCTAGCAAGACTACACATGAGGCTTCTACAGTGGCTTCTACTAATGCAGTTGTCCCCTTTGACTTGTCCTATGTCCTTTCAGATGTGCATAACAAATTGATGCAAACAAGACTTATTTTGGTGGATGAAGCCAGAAAAAGACCTATGGAGACACGTCCTTTCTCCCTCTCTCAGCCCAAGGGCATAGTGACCACGGACGCTTCCCTGATGGGGTGGGGGGCACTTCCAAGGAAAGACGATCCAAGGCACTTGGTCATCCATGGAGGTCAAACTGCATATCGATGTCCTAGAACTGAGGCCAGTGTTTCGAGCACTGCAAGAATTCCAACCTGTTCTCCCATCAGGGACAATTGCTATTCAATCCGATAACATGTCTGAAGTCTGGTATATCAAGAAATAAGGGAGAACCAAGTCCTACCCGTTCTGTCGGAAGACCATGACAATTTGGCAATGGGTGACAGCTTCCAACCGCTTTCTGACAGCAACGCACATTCCCGGGGACTGCAACGTAATTGCAGACAAACTGAGCAGATGCATTCTCTTGCCTCATGAGTGGCCCTTCAATCCAATCTTAGCGGCGAAGATAATACAGTTGTGTACACTTACCATAAATGTAGATGTTCGAGTGTATTCACTGTTGCAGTCATTATATTTGGGTAATCCTGCTGGCAGGTTGCCCTCAGTCAGCCTGAATTCCAAAGTCTTGGGTCCTGCGTCGGCTGTTGTCGCCCCTTCCCTGATGTCAGGTCGTCAGGGGTATAAAAGAAGCAGCCAACGCCATTTTCTTTATTTTTCTTGCCCCAGATGTCAGGTGCCCACTAAAAGGGTAGCCAAAATTTATATCTATATATAAAATTACATGCAGTAATATAAACTTTACCTTCATCCACAAGCAAATACACCACATAGGTTGTATAAATTAGAGAAGGAAAGATAGGTTCCATCAGAAGAAAAGGGGGGATGGCGGGTGGTAAATTTGAAATGCAACAGTGAATACACAAAACACATCATTTTATGTAAGTGTACACAACTGTACTGTGTTCTCTTCGTGTTTCACTGCAGCATTTATTTTTTGGTAGATTCCCAAAGCTATGGTTGGGAGGTTCCTGCAGAAATGCAGTGGCAAAGCCTGCCCTGGATTTAGAGTAGAGTGGCAGATGATGGTGCTTTGTAAAAGTGTGCACTGAACTCTGAGTAGCTGCCTCTTAGCAGAAACAAATGCAGTGGCCTACCACTTTGAAATAGCAGCATATGCCACTAGTAATTGCTCTGTCTTTCTGAAAACTTTGGTTCTGTCCAAGTAGAATCTGTTCTGTGGATTTGGATAAAAAGCTGTCAGATGAATTGTTTGGTTAAGAGCCACACTGGACACCACTTTAGGCATAAATGTTGGGTTTGTCCTCAAAAAATGATAAAAGGTTCCACAGCCATGAGTGCCTGTAGCTGAGCAGAGCTGTTTTCCAAGACAAAAAAGTACAGTTTTGTACCTACCATAAATGTAGATGTTCGAGTGCTAATACAGCTGCAGTCATAACAGATGGGTTCTCCTAGTCTAGGTCCAGAGTCAGTTGTGGTATAAAGGAACCAGCCGACGCCATTTTCTTCAGTTTTTCTTGCCCCAGATGTCAGGTGCCCCCAGAAGGAAGGCAATACATAAATTTGTGTGATAATGCAGTGCAATATAATCAAATACAGTAGTTTGCAAGCAATACATCATAAATGAATACCCCAATCAGGTTGTATGAGGATGTGTTAGCCTATAGGCCTGCCCCAAGACTACATTTATGGTAGGTACAAAACTGTACTATGTTCATCGTGCATACAGCTGCAGTCATAACAGATGGGTAGAATCCCAAAGCTAAAGAAGGGGGGTAGGCACTAGGTGGAACTAGGAGGAGCCAAAATGCCCTGCAGGACTGCAGTGGCAAAGCCTGCTCTAGATTTGGAGTATAAAGGTAGGTTGTAGTGCTTGGAGAAGGTATGCACAGAACTCCAAGTGGCTGCTTCCAAAATATCCTTGGTAGGAACTCCTCTGAGGAAGGCTGCAGAGGTGGCTGTGGCCCTGGTGGAATGAGTTCTAATGCCTGTAGGAACAGTTTTGCCATGAAAGGAATACCATTTTGAGATTGTCTGTTTCCACAAAGAGCTGTTCTGATTTTCTGAAAGGCTTTGTTCTGTCCAAATAATAACGCAGTTGTCTGTGGATGTCCAAGGAATGTAGTAATCTCTCCCTTTGTTTTGAGGATTAGGATAAAAGTAGGTAAATGTATGGCCTGATTTAAAGCTACCCTGGATACCACTTTAGGCATAAAGGATGGGTTGGTTCGTAATGAAACTCTGTCCTGATGGAAGATGATAAAAGGCTTGACAGCCATGAGAGCCTGTAGTTCTGAAACTCTATGAGCTGAGGTGATAGCCAGAAGGAAAGCTGTTTTCCAGGACAAATATTGCAAATCTGATGAGGCAGCTGGCTCAAAGGGAGGCAAGGTCAGTTTTTCCAGAATGAAATTAAGATCCCAAGCAGGTATTGGTTGTTTCCTTGGAGGCCTTAAATTCTTAGCCCCTCTGAGGAACTGTCTTAAGAGAGGGTGAGAGAATAAAGGTGGATCAGTGTTGTATTCTGCAGAAAATGGCTGAGGGATTTTGATGGAGGAGAAAGAAAATCCACTGCTTAGCAGTTCAGCCAAATATTGTAGTATTTGAGGTAAATTCAGTTTTCCAGGATCCTGGCTTTTCTCATTCCAGACACTTTCTAGTTGATGGCCTTCTGGCCTCCAAAATGACATCCTGCACCTCCTTGGAGAGTAGGGCCTGTTGTGATGCCAAGGAATCTTCCATGTGGCTAGATTGAGTGTTTTTAGCTGGCTGTGAAGAGTTTTGAAACTGTGCTGAGTCAGAAGAAGAGGCATTAGAGGCAGGGTCCATGGTGGGGAATGGTACCAGTGTTGCCTTGGCCAGTCCGGAGCAATGAGAATCATCTTTGGTCTGTCTGCTCTGGTCTTTAATAGACCTTTGGGCAGCAGAGGAAGAGGTGGGAAGGCATAAACTGTCATTGATGTCCAACTGAAAGAGTTGGATGGAAGATCCTTGAGCAGAATTTTGTCAATACATGATTCTTGTGGGAGGCAAAGAGATCCATGTCTGGCCTTCCCCATTCTTGGATTATTTCAGAATGTGTTCCTCCCTGTTTGTTTATGTACCACATAACTGTGGTGTTGTCCGTTGTGATGACTTGATTGGCTTGAGGCTTTCTGAATGGAAGACCTGTGTTTGTTTGACATGCTTGAGCCCACCACAGAAATTCCTTTTGCAGACATGGAATTAGTGGTATTATTGTTTCCAAACTGTGGCTGTGTTGAGACCATATGTTTTTCAGGTACCATTGTAGTTTCCTCATATGCAGCTTTGCACATGGGATTAGTAAGATGCAAGATGCCATGAATCCCAGAGCCTGCAGGATTTTCCTTGCAGTCAGCCTGGTGCAATTTGCTAGTGTTCTGAAGTATTGAATTAGTTGCCCCTGCTTCTCTGGCGTGAGGTAGGCCATCTGGGTGTTTGTGTCCAAATTGGCACCCAGGAAAATTATCTTCCGAGAGGGTATTAGTCTTGATTTCTTTTTGTTGACTGTGTATCCCACAGAGTTCAATAACATTATTACATAAGCCAGATGTTTCAGAAGAAAGTGCTTGCTGTCCGCTTGGATCAGGCAGTCGTCCAAATAGGGGTATATTTGTATCCCTTGAAGTCTGCAGTAGGCAATTACTGATGCCAGGCAATGCAGAGAATTGATAATGGGTTGAACCTGCAAGAAATCTGAGGTACCTTCTGCAATTTTGTCTGACTGGGACATGCAGGTATGCCTCCTTGAGGTCCAATGTTACCAGCCAAGACTCCTTGCCCAGCATGGGAAGAAGTTGCTGTAGAGTGAGCATCTTGAATTTTAAAAGTGTTTAGGATGGATAGATCCAAAATAGGTCTCCAATCTTTTCCTTCCTTGGCACCAGAAATAGCCTGGAATAAAAACCTTGACCTTGTTTGAATAGCTTTCATGTTTATGAGATCTGTAATTTGCCTTTGTGCCTCTGCCCTTTGATTGTGTGGCAGGTTTGGCATGCCTCTCATTTTGGAAGGGTGTGAAATGGAATTTGTAGCCTCTCTTTATAATGTCCAGGATCCATTTGTCCTTGGGATCTGTCTGTGGCAGGAAAGGACAGGAAATTCTTTCACAGTTTGCATTGATTTAGCCTTTTCCTCCATTTTCCTTAATACCTCCTCAGCATTAGCACCAAATAGTACATCCTTTTGAAGAGGGGCGCCTAGTAATTTAGCTTTGACATGATCAGGCAAGGTTTGTTCCTTGAGCCAGGCATGCCTACGTATGACTGATCCTGTAACAGCAGCTCTACATGAGGCCTCTAGAGCATCAAAACCACATTGCAAGGTATGCTTACCCACTTGTTCTGCACTATGCATCAAATCCTGCAACTCCCTCAAGTCTGGTTGTTCAGGTTGTGACATTTTACTCTTCAATTGTGATAACAAAACTGTTGGTATTTTAGCATATGAAACTGACAGTTTAAGGCCCTCATGGATAAGGTAGGTATATACCTTTTTCCCCACCTTTCTAAGGATCTGGAATCTCTCGAAGGCAATGGATTTTTAGCAATGGAGGCCTTAACTCCCTTGGGGCCCTGTGAGATGGTTTCTGGGTTAGCAGCATGGCTTTTGTATAGAAATTGGTGTGAGTCAGGAACCCTGTAGTACCTGTCAGGCTTAACTGGAGCTGGAGGTAGAGAGTCCGGGTTAAGGCAGGCCTCCGAGTAAACATCATCTAGGATGTCCAAGACAGGAGGTATAGCCAGAGGCCTGTGCTGAGGTAGCAAGAGAAATTCCCTGAGCCTTTTCTTGGAATCTGAATAATCCTGGCCTTCCCAGTGGAAGTGTTCCCTTAAGGTATGCAAAGTTTCCCCAAATGAGTAATCCTCAGGGGGATACAGAAGGGATGGACTCCTCCGCATCAGAGTCTTCAAAAGGGGAGTAAGAATGTTCCTGATCATCAGAGTGCTCTGAAATAATGGAGCCCTGATCAGAGGAGGGGGAATCTTCCTCCACTCTGGGCCTTTTGTCCGGTGGGGGCTGAGAACCTCTGATAAGAGTAATTAAATCCTCAGCCATTTTAAGCATCTGTTTCTTAGGCATGGGGCCTGGAGATGGGCCCTGTGTAGCTGGTCTCTTAGAGTGCATGGTAGCTTTAGACTTTGTGAAAGCCTTGATGGAGAAAGAAGAGGAAGGTCTGAAGACACCTTGAGTGGAGGTGGACCTGTCCACATTCTGAGTTTCAACGCCAAGAGTGGCTTCGGTATCTGTAGTCGGGGTGTGGGCAGAGGAGCCTGCGACCTCGGGCACAGGAGACACAGTCAAAGAAGTGTTGTCGGTAGTCAGGGGCTGCGTAGGCGCCTCGCTGAGAACTGGACCACGTGTAGTCAGCTTTGGCGTGGTGTCGGTAGAGGCTGCGGACCTCGTGTGTCGGTCCTTGTCTCTGTGTTTTTTTAGACAAAACCGGAGTCGGAGTATCCGACGACATAGTATAGTTAAATGCTTTCCCAAAATAATGCTGGGCGAACTCCGCCCGACGCTTAATAGTGCGTTTGTTGAATGTAGCACAAAAGCGACAGACCGAGACGTCGTGGTCTGGGCCTAAACAAGGTATACAGAGGCAATGGAAATCCTTATGCGGTATTTGCTTCCCACAAGAAATACAGTTATTAACTTTGTCTGACATCGGTCTGAGGCAAGAAAAGTTTCCCCAGCGGGGTACTTAGCTTTTAAGAAGACTTCGGTTTCCAAATTTTCGTAATCTCAGGAGCTGGCCGACCAGCACTTGCGAACTGCTTCTGCTTCGGGCACCGCGCGGCAAGAAAGACTGGAGAAAATGGCGTCGGCTGGTTCCTTTATACCCCTGTCGCACTGACATCAGGGAAGAAGTGACGACAACCGACGCCGGACCTAGACTTTGTAATTCGGCCGACCAAGGACCCGTCTGACGGCAGGAGAACCCATCTATGACTGCAGCTGTATGCACGATGAACATCTTTACATCAGCAGTAGCAGCTGGCTCAAAAGGAGGCAGGGTGAGTTTTTCCAAGACATAGTTGAGGTCCCATGCAGGCATTGGTGATCTCCTTGGAGGCCTTACATTTTTGGCTACTCTGAGGTACTGTTTTAATAAGGGATGAGAAAAGATTGGTGGCTCTGCATTGTAATGAGCCGAAATGGCAGAGGCATGAACTTTAATAGATGAGAAAGATAGGCCTTTGTCCAGCATTCTCAGTTAAGTATTGTAAAATCTGAGGAATATTTGGCACAGCTGTATCTGTTCCTTGTGCCTGGTTCCAAGCACAGAATCTCTTCCATTTTCCAGCATAAGATTTTCTAGTACTAGGCCTTCTGGCTTCCAAAATGACATCCATCACCGCTTTGCTGAGAGGTGTGTTTTGTATGACTACATTATCCCCCATGCTGCCAGGTTTAGAGTCCTGAGCTGGCTGTGCAGGATCTTATTGTTTTGCTGGGACCGTAGATGCGGTACTTGAGGTAAGGTCCAAGCTGGGCATTGAGACAAGCTTCTTAATATTGGGTACCAGTGCTGGCGGGGCCACTTTGGTGCAATCAGTATCATCTTTGGCTTCTCCTGTCTGAACTTTAGGAGTAACTTGGGGAGGAGAGGCTGTGGGGGAAAGGCATATACTGATAGGTTTTTCCAGCTGAAGGATAGGGCGTCCACTTTCCATGCTTGTCTGTGATAAATCCTTGTGCAGAATCTCTTTAGCTGGTAGTTGTGAGGAGAGGCAAATAGATCTATGTCCGGGCATCCCCATTTCCTTGTTATCATGCTGAAGACTTGTGGATCCAGCTGCCACTCTTGGGCATCCATGAGGTTTCTGCTTAGATTGTCTGCCAGAGTATTTTTCTTTCCTGGCAGGAATTGTGCCTGAAGATGTACTTGGTAAGTCAATGCTGTGTCCCACAAAGTCATGGCTAGTCTGCAAAGGGGGTAAGTATGTGTTCCCCCCGCCTGTTTATATACCACATGACCGTGGTGTTGTCTGTCTTTATCAGTAGTTGTCCTGGATGAAGTAGGTCCTTGAAGGCATTTTGTACAGCTAGCATCTCTTTTTGATTGATATGTAGATGCATTTGGTTTGAGGTCCATGTTCCCTGAATACATCTTCCTGCCATGTGGGCCCCCCAGGCATAATCTGATGCATCTGTTGTTAGTGTCTGCCTGGCTGGGGGTAATGTGAACGGCCTTCCCTTGTTTTGGTGACAAGCCTTTGCCCACCATCGAAACTCCTGTTGCAGGCAGGGAATGAGAGTAATTATAGTTTCCAGGCTGTGGCAATGTTGAGTCCAAACACTTTTTAGGTACCACTGAAGTTTCCTCATATGCAGTCTTGCATATGGAATGAGTAGGATGCAGGATGCCATGAAGCCCAAAGTCTACAGAATTTTTCTTGCAGATAACTGGGCCTTTGTTGCTAACATTTTGAAACAGGTAGTCAGTTGCCTTTGTTTGTCTGGCGTAAGATAAGCCATCTGGGCAGTTGTATTTAAGCTTGCACCCAGGAATATTATCTCTTGAGAGGGTAAGTAGTTTTGATTTTTTTTCGTTGACTGTGTACCCTAGGCATGTTAGAAGTTTTTTCACTAATGCCAGATGCTGTGGAAGGATGTCCTTGTTCTCTGCTAGAATTAGACAGTCGTCCAAGTAAGGATATATTTATATTCCTCTGTCTGCAGAATGCAATTACTGGTGCCAGGCACTTTGTAAAGACCCTGGGCGCAGTAGATAAGACAAAGGGCAGTGCAGAGAATTGGCAATGCATTCAGCCAGCCTTGAATCTGAGATATCTTCTGCATATTTGTCTGATTGGGACATGCAGTTATGCCTCTTTTAGGTCTAAAGTTACAAGCCAAGCGTTCTTGCCCAGCATGGGTAGAAGCTGCTGCAAAGTCAACATTCTGAATTTTGGTATATCCAGGAATGTGTTCAGAATCGATAGGTCCAGTATTGGCCTCCAGGCCTTGTCCTTTCTGGGTACCAAGAACAGTCGAGTAAAATCCTTGTCCCCGCTCTTGCTCTGGCACTTGTTGAATGGCCCTCATGTCCATGAGGGATAAGACTTGTTTTTGTGCCTCTGCTCATTGATTTTTTGGCAGATCTGGCCAGCCATTTGCCTTTAGCAGGGTATGGAAATGGAACTTGTAGCCTTGTGACACAATATTTAGGACCCACTTGTCCTGGGTTACAATGTGCCAATTTTGAGAAAAAGTGCTAATTTTCCCCCTACGGGTGCTGCCAGGAAATAAGTGCTTGGTGCAGGCAGAGGGAAGTCATTGGGACTGTTTCCTGTACGGTTGTGATTTGTCTTCTCTACTTTTGGAGGTAGAAGCACCCCATTGCTTTGACCTGTATGAACCTTGCACCTGGGATCTGCCTCTAGGGCGTCTGGGTCTGCCCCTCTGAGGTCTGTCGGACACAGGAAAAGACCAATTCTTTGTTGGCCAGTGTCTACTAAACCTAGGTGGCTGTACTTGTAAGAAATCTTTGACCATTTGTATAGATTTAGCCTTGTCCTCCATTTTCTTTAACATCTCTTCTGCCTTAACACCAAACAAAGCATCATGCTGTAAAGGTGCATCTAATAATTTAATTTTAACATTATCAGGCAGATTTTGGTCCTTTAACCAAGGATGCCTTCTAATTACAGAGCCTGTAACTGCAGCCCTACAGGAGGCCTCTAAAGAATCAAAACCACATTGCAAAGTATGCTTTCCAACTTGTTCAGCTGCATGCAATATATCCTGCATTTCCTTGTTTTCTGCACATTCAGAGTTTAACAACATTTTCTGTTTAAGCAATGCCATGACGTGTTGCTGATATTTGAGCATATGAAACTTGACAGTTTAAGACCCTTATAGCCAAGGTAGCAGATGTGTAAACCTTTTTTCCCCATCTATCCAGTGCCCTAGAATCCCTGTCAGAAGGGGTAGGGTTTTTTGCAGCGGAAGCCTCAACTTCCTTGGGACCCTGAAAAATAGTTTCTGGGTCTGCAGCAGGGTTTTTAAAAAGGAATTTATGTGAGTCAGGAATCCTGTAATATCTGTCAAGCTTAACAGGAGCTGGAGGTAAGGAGTCAGGGGTAAGGCTAGACTCCGAAAACACATCATCTACAATGTCTAACACAGGAGGGATGGCTAGTGGCTTGTGCTGAGGTAGTAACAGGAAATCCCTGAGCCTCTTTTTAGATTCTGAAAAATCTTGGCTCTCTCACTGGAAATACTCCCTCATGGTATGTAAGGTTTCCCCAAAAAAATAGTCCTCAGGTGGATAAGCTGAAGGTGTAGATTTCTTCAGCATCAGAATCCTCATAGGAGGGAAAAGAATATTCCTGATTAGAAGAGGAATCAGAAGAAATGGAAACCTGATCTGAAGATTCATAATCAGTCTCTTGCCTAGGCCTCTTATCAGGAGGGGGATGGGAACCCCTGATCAAGGTAATCAAGTCTTCGGCCATTTTGAACATCTGTTTTTTGGGCATGAAAACTTGTCCATCTGGCTCTTGAGTTTGCTTCTTTGTCTTGGAAAGTGCTTTAGTCTTTGCCTTTGAAGTCTGTTTAATGTATAGATGTTTGGGTCTGAATACACCCTCAGAAGCCGGTGCCTGCTCAGCGGCTCCAGACCCATCTGATGGATTAGCGTCTGAGGCTCCAATACCTTGAGTTTCCAGTGGCATGGCCGACTCTACATGGGAGTCATTAGCGGCCAGTGACTCTAAAGTAGCGGTCGTCAGGGGCTGCGAAAGCGCCTCACTGAGAACCGGCGACTGGCTTAGAAGAAGCTTTGTCGTCGGTTTTGGGCCTCGGCTGTCTGTCTTTTTCTTTGCGTTTTTTGTAAATTCCGGTAGTCGGATGGCTTTTCGACGACATTTCTGGATAATTAAATCTGCGTCCAAAGTAGTTTAAAGCAAAATCATACTGACGCTTAATAGTGCGTTGGTTAAATCTAGCACACAACCGACACCCCAGAAAGTTATGATCAGGGCCTAGGCAAGGAATACAGTAAGAATGAAAATCCTTATGAGGTATTTGCTTCCCACAAGAAATACAATTAACTTTTTCTGACATCGGTTCTGGAGCAAAAAAAAAAAGTTTCCCCAACGGGGTACTTAGCTTTATAGAAGACTTCGGGTCTGAAATTCGAACTCGAAAATCTCAGGAGTCAGCCGACCGGCACTTGCGAACTAATTCTGCTTCAGGCACTGCGCGGCAAGAAAGAATGAAGAAAATGGCGTTGGCTGCTTATTTTATACCCCTGACGACCTGACATCAGGGAAGGGGCGACAACAGCCGACGCAGGACCCAAAACTTTGGAATTCAGGCCGACTGAGGGCAACCTGCCAGCAGGATTACCCAAATGTAATGACTGCAACAGTGAAACACGAAGAACATCTTCAGTCACTGGGGCCAGCCTTGCTGCAATCTATTCGCATCCGCTACAAACCACAAATGCAGCAGCTACTTTACCCTAACTCCCCCACAGGGTGAGTCCCTGAGGGATGCTCTAGTATACGATTGGCCCACAAGACTTCTTCATGCCTTCCCCCCTTCCTCTGATCACACAATTTCTAAAGAAGGCTCTTCAGTTGAGAAGCACAGTAATCCTCATTGCGCCCCTGCCTCACCTAGTACATCACCCATGGATTCTGGATCCAACTCTGGAATTGCTGTCACACCCACAAGGGTACATCCAAACATATAGAGTCTCAAGCTGACAGCTTGGTTCCTCCACTTCCAGTAATTGCCAGGCAAAATAACCTAGCCACCCCAATACGTCACATTCTTCTGGCTTCCCATAAACTATCTACCAGAAAACTTTATCTCAGCAAGTGGAAAAGATTCATAATCTGGTCTCGAGAGAAGGGAATAGATCCCTTTTCAACTCCGCTTACTTCGGTACTGGACTAAGTATCAAATCTTCTCCATTCAGGAGTGTCAACTTCAACTACTCAAGTATACCTGGTGGCTATTTCTAACTTCTACAATGGCTTCCAGAACTCTCTCTTGATTTCTCACCGTCGCTGTAAAACCTTATTGAAAGGTGTCATGCACATTAGACCACCCTTCAAAGACCCAATCGAGACATGGAATTTGACACTAGTTCTACAATCCATGACTTGTCCTCCTTTTGAACCTGCTGCCACTTGTGATATAAAATTTTTATCCTGGAAAACTTTATTCTTGGTAGCTATTACCTCAGTAAAATGAATATCTGAACTACAAGCCTTGTGCATAAAATGTCCTTATTATACCAAGTCTTTGTGTTTTTTCCTCAGCTTTTGGCTTGTGATTTATTGTTCTCCGTTTTGGACACAACGGAGGCATGGAGAACACCATTTATGACAACAGAGGGAGGGACTCTGCCTCTAATGAAGTTTCAGTTGATGTTTTCAACTTTCCCTGGTCAACGCGGTTTCTCAAAATATGGATTTAACTGCAATTATTACTGTTTTATCGCAGCAAGTTGCGGATTTAAACAAGAGAATGGACTCTATCCACGCACAACAGAATGGTTCCATCCTTTGTGACGTTCGGAGAAAATAAACCAGCCTTTCCTTTCCAAGGTTGGTTAACCAAGGTGATTTTTCTGACAAACAACCAGAGGCAGTACGCGACCACAAATTATTAATGAAAACATGGCGAATTCTTCGGTCAAACGCTTGTCTTTTTCCAGTTACAGAGAACGGATTATGAGGGAAGTTATGTTCCCAGGGGATAATTCGCAGGAAACAAATGGACACGAGCATAAATCCTTTAATTCCACTATGAAGGATTTTGAGACTTTGTTACTTAAGGTACGTGCTCTTCAATGTGACAATTTATATCTTCAGGAGAGTATAAAGAAAAAAACACATACCAAAAGGGCTTAGACTTTACAAATTCCCTAATGGGATGGACACTAGTAATTGTGACCTTGATGAATTACTACTGCTTTTTGATTGGTTTGGGTTGAAATTAATGGATTTTATTATTAAAAGTAACAATAAACGTATTAACTGTATGTTGGATGATTTAGAGAAAATGAACAGGAAGCTTGTGAACGATCTATTGCTTGAATTTAATATTGGGCAGTATGATAAAATATTTGAAAAGGCTGATTATAGTGTAAAAGTGAACTTGGAACAAAAAAGAAAAAACTTTTTAGAGACTATAATGATTATGCTTAGAAAAAGGTGTACCCATTTCCTAATTGGTTTACCAGTGTTCCTGTGGAGTCTGATAACACAAATGTTACATATGATTCTGATCTCAACTCACTACAAAAGGATACGTGTTCAAAACAAGAAGTTACAGTGCAGGACCATTTATCTGATGATTATAATTCAAACTTTCCACCCATTAGAAGGTCTGAACATTTAGAAGAGAGAAATGGACAAAAAGGTTTTTTAGAGGACACTTGTGTACTCAGACAAAACAACAGAGGTAATTACAGGGGAGGGTACAGAAACAACCGCAGATAAATAAGATACTTAAGGAGATCAGGTCACCCACAATGGTAATTGTGTTTCTTTCATTGGATGGATTTAAAACTTATAATTATACAGATTTAAATATAGATATTACATATTTTTCTTTGTTTAAGAAGGCGTTTAAGTTTGTTCCCACTTTTAAATTGGAGACAGTGGATTTTATCACAGAGTTAAAACTGCATACCAGGAAACTAAATTTTAAGATCATGTTTAAAGGGGATGTAGTTAATAATAAAGGAGAAAAGCAGAAACAGATATTAAAGAAGAAAAGCTGTTTTAACCCACCACTTCACCCTTTAATAATGGCATTTGAGAAAGCATGTGAGGGTGACATTCAAAATGAAATTAAAAGTCACAACCCCACCAAACGATTTAATCTAAAGAAAATATGAATTCACATTACTAAATAATTTTAGAACAAATAAAACATATGGAATTATGAAGCCTGATAAGGGTGGGGGTGTGGTGCTTTATTATGGTACTGATTATGTGAATGAATTAACTATGATTTTTTTCTGACACAGAAAAATACCAAATTTCATCTAGGAACAAAGCTACTTTAGCACATACGAAAATTCATTTTTTTCTGGAAGAGTCCTTACTTCAAAAAGCTAGTACTTGTACAATTTTTTTAAAAAAAAAGCATCCCCTTATACCTACAGCTTTTGGTATTCCCAAAGTGCACAAGTGCATTCAGCAACCACCATTTAGGGTTATTATTTCTGCACACAATAGTTCCACACATACACACACACACACACACACACACACACACACACACACACTGTGCACGTTTGTGGATATAATTTTGAAAGATTCAGTACAAACTGTTGATTACTTACTGAAGGATTCCTGGGATTTTCTGTCTAAATGGTATAATAATGAAGTTATTTTTTCCACTATAGACGTAGTGGACTTATTCACCTCAATTCCCCAAAAGGAGGGATTAGACTTATTTTGTGAGGCCATTAGGGAACTTACCAGTTTTTCAGACACTATAATTTCATTATTTATGTAATAGAACACATTTTGTCAAACAATTATTTTTTATTTGAAGGAGGATTTTACAGGCAACTTCAGGGGGTTGCAATGGGGCAACATGCGCCCCCATTTATGCCAAACTGTTACTTTATTCATGGGAAAAAAACATTTTTACAAGTATTTATTCACAGATGTGGCTTACCTATTACTGTTTCTTGGATGATATTTTTATCCTTCGGAAGGATTCGACATCCAATTTCAAATGTTTTCTTGAGCACATTAATCAGATATGCCCATTTTTTAAATTTACTGCCAACTTTTCATATGTGGAGATTAGTTATCTAGATGTGATGATTTCCAAGGACAAATTACAAAACAAGTTTGAATTTATAATTTACAGGAAGGAAACTTTTTCAAACAGTTATCTAGATTTTCAAAGGTGTCATCCCTTCCACACTAAAAAAAAACATTTTTAAAGGACAGTTGGTAAGGGCAGGCAGAATGTGTTCCAAGAGGGAAATATTTTTGGAAGAAGTATCCACCATTACAGACATGTTTAAGGTTAGAGGATATCCAAGTGGTTTATTGGAAAGGGTGGTGGAACAAGTAATTGAAGGATGGGGTTCAAGGTATAAGCCCCTGTTGGCTAGTGGTGAGATTATCCACAAACAAACCACCCGACCCTTCATTAAGGATGGTTACAACACTAGTATGGTTATTCCCTATGGAACAGGAGAACGTATACTTAAGGAGATTGTAAAAAGAAACTGGGTTATTTTTAAAGGTAATACTGAAGTTTTTAACATCTTAGGTCAATTACCTAGCTTTGTTTAGAAAGCGGGGAAAATTTTTTAATTTTTGATTGAAAATTTTATTACACCCAGGACTATGCCTATGAAAGGAACAACCAGGTGTGGTCACTGTAACCAATGCCTGTTTGTGCTGAACCAAGATGTGGCACACATAGGGGGGCAGCAAGAACGGCATTTTGTTGCAGAAAGGCAACTGTGACACAAATTGGATTATTTATGTTGGCATTTGCCAAACATGTTTGTATTACTACATTGGTAAAATAGAGAGGAAATTCCGTACAAGGATATATGAGCATTTGTATGCTATTGCTAAAGGTGACACCAACAACGCTCTTTACAAACACTCACTGATTTGCCAAGGGTATACAAAATTCATGTTTGGCATTCTTGAAGTGATTAAACACAACCCAAGAGGTGGCTGCTGGGAACTGGATGTGGATTTGAGGGAATTTTACTGGATTGTTAAGTTAAACGCTTTAGTAGAGCCAGGACTAAATGATTATTTGTCTTTACTGCCCGTACTAAAGAAAAAAGCGCTAACATTTTGAACATTCCAAATGTTTTCAATAACAAGTTATGTATTGTTATAATTTTAATGAATATTTTTAAAAACTTTTTACGTATCATGTAACATTTATAATATTGTTTCTATTTACTCATTTATTTAATTAATTGTTAAGTAATTTTCTTATTAGGTTGTGTATAAAAGGGTTGACTTTTAGGGGAATTCAGTTCTGATGAAGTCCCCGAAGGCTAGGGGAAGAAAGCGCTTAACTAATAAATCTGCGCAGGTACACAATTGTTTCTTGTTTTATGTGTGAAGGTTATGGTGTGACCACTACTCGTTTGGACATCAAACAGTTTTTATTGAGTTAAAGATATTTGGATGTCCATCAAATGGTTGTTTTTGGACAAGTTACCTTTTTGAAAGGTGTCATACACATTAGACCACCCTTCAAAGACCCAATAGAGACATGGAATTTGACACTAGTTCTACAATCCATGACTCGTCCTCCTTTAAAACCTGCTGCCACTTGTGATATAACATTTTTATCCTGGAAAACTTTATTCTTGGTAGCAATTACCTCAGTAAAATGAATATCTGAACTACAAGCCTTGTGCATAAAATGTCCTTACATAGTCTTCCATAAAGACAGTATCACTCCGGACAAATATCACCTTCTTACCCAAAGTTATTTCCAATTTGACTGTTAAACAATTGATCTGCCAGTTTTCTTTCCAAAATTTTCTAACAAAGGAGAAAAAGAAGTTATGTCTTACCATAACGTTCCATCTGTATTGTTGATCCTCGTTCAGTCATTACGCATGGGTATCGGTTCCGACCTCAGAACCAAGCCAGCCATTTTCCAAGTTCGCATCAGCTTCAAACTCTCGAGCTAAACTCTTACCCACAATCCCCCTCTCCCTGTTACCTCAGATTGAGTGTGCAAGTTAAAAGAAGATAGAGGCTACCTCTGGTCAAATAACCTAAGAGAACCGGATGGCGAGATCCACTAGAAACCAGAGGAGGGAGGGTCATAATGACTGAACGGGGATCAACAATACAGATGGAACGTTATGGTAAGACATAACTTCTTTATCTGATATTGTTAATCCTCGTTCATTCCTTACGCATGGGACAGAGTCCCCAGCTACCTCTATTCCTGGGAGGCTCTCATGGAAGGAAATTCCTGAGCAACATAGAACTGAAAGATGCTCTTCCTCTGGAGACCAAATCCAATTTGTAATGACTGATGAAGGTATGAGGCATAGCCCAAGTTGCAGTTGCACAGATGTCATGTAAAGAAGCTCTGGCATGTAAGGCAGCAGAAGTTGCCACCGACCTTGTTGAATGAGCTTTCATGGTAGTAGGCAACGAGATATTACATTATGTATAAATAAAGGTCACACATTCCTTCAACCATCTAGCTAATGTGAACCTTAGCAACAGCGTCCAGAAAAGGCCAAAAATAATTGGTCAGATTAAGGACCTAGTCCTTTTTAAGTAAAAACGGATTTGCCTGTGGATATCTAGGGTATTCAGGCAATACTCTCCTCTGTTCGAATGATTGGGAAAGAAAATTGGCAATTCAATGGTTTGATTAATGGACATTTCAGAGATCACTTTTGGCAGAAAGGATTGATTAGTTCTCAGAAACACTATCTCAATGAAGAATCAAGTATGGACTCTTGATACATAAAGCTTGAAGCTTCGAAATACGTCTGGCAGAAGTAATGGTGACCAAAAACAAGGTTTTCCATGACAAATGCTCGAGGTCGCAAGAAGAGGCTGGTTCGAAGGGTGGCATTGTCAGAGCTTGTAGAACTAATGATAAATCCCATGGTTGGATAGGTTCTCTAAAAGGTGGCTTCAGATGATTCACACCTTTTATGAAGGTCTTCCACAATTTGTAGGACATAAGAGAGGAATCTTGGACACCCTCATGAAAATTAGAAATTGCAGCCAAATGAACTCTAATGGTAGAGACCGATAGACCCGATTGGAAAAGGTCGGCCAGATAGTCCAGTATTATCAACACTGGTGCTGAGAAGGGATCTACTTGTTTATCTTTCAGCCAACAGGTAAATCTTTGCCACTTGCTCAGATAAGTAATTCTAGTGGAAGACTTATGAGATGCAATGAGAATGTCACGTACTGGTAAAGAAAGATCATTCTGCCTGGCGATCAAGGGAATTGGAGTAGTCAAGCTGTGAGCTTCAGGCTGTTCAAGTTGGGATGAATCAGGTTTTGTGAATGTGAGATCAACTTCGGGTTTGGATGGAGAATCCATGGTCGATCTAGTAGGTGAGGCCAAAGGAAGGGGAACCAAATCTGCCGAGGCCAATATGGTGCTATGAGGATCACCTTGCTCTTCAACCGACGGGCTTTCTTCAGAAACTGGGGAATGAGGGGAAAAGGTGGGAGTGCGTAAAGAAGACCCGAGGGCCAATCATGGACTAGAGCATCCCTGGGTGACTGTCCCGGAGGGGGAATCAGGGCGAAGTAGTTGCTGCATTTGTAGTTGGTCAGGAATGCAAAGAGGTCGCAGCAAGGACGGCCCCAGCGGTGGAAGATCTCCGCCGCTATCAAGGGATTCAGGGACCACTCGTGAGGTTGTAGAATGCACCTGCTGAGTCTGTCTGCTATCATGTTGGAACTCCCGGGAATGTGCGTTGCTAGAAGAAAATGGTTGGTAGCCATCGCCCACTGCCATATCCTCATGGCCTCTCGACAAAGGGGGTAAGATTTGGTTCCACCTTGCTTGTTGATGTACCAGACCACCGCCATGTTGTCTGATTGAATCGCAATTGTCCCAGACGGCAGCAGGGGATGGAATGCTTGCAACACCAGAAGCACCACCCTCAGCTCTAGAACATTTATATGCAAATGGGCCTCCAGTTTGGAACAAGTGCCTTGGACTGTCTGTCCCTGACATAGCCCCCCCCACCCCATCAGGAAGGCGTCCATGGTCACTGTGGCCTTGGGTTGCTGGGGGGAGAAGGGGTGAGACCATTGTGACATTGTGTCTCATCCACCAATTTAAATCCTGTTTGCACTTGTGGGTTACACGAATCATGGCTGAAAGAGGATGCTGAAAGGGATACCATTGGGTGAGCAGTAGCCATTGTAGAAGCCTCATGTGAAACCTGGCCAGGGGGACAATGGTAATGGAGGCTGCCATGGAACCCAACAGCTGTAGAACCGAGTGAGCCGTGGATTTCTCCCTTGAAAGGACTGGAATTAGTTGTTGCTTTATCCTTAAAATTCTGTGCTCTGGAATGGCAGCTCTGCAGTTCTTTGTGTCCAATATAACCCCTATGAATTCTGTCAACTGAGATGGGGTGAGATTGGATTTTTGCCAGTTTATGGTTATGCCTAGCCTTTGTGCAGCGAGGAGAGTGTTTGCCAGGGTTTCTTCCAGTAGATTTCTGGTGGGGGTGGAAATGAGCCAGTCGTCTAGGTATGGAAACACCTGGAATCTTTGAAGTCACAAGTGAGCTGTGACAACTGCCATGCACTTTGTGAACACTCTGGAGGCGAAGGGCAGTACTCTGAACTGGTAGTGACTGGGTCCCGCACGGAAGAGCAGAAACCTTCTTGATGGCCTGTCCACTTTTATGTGGTAGTACGCATCTTGAAGATCTATCGAGCACATCCAATCATCTTTTTCCAAAAGCGGGAGGATAGACTGTATAGTGACCATCTGGAATTTTTGTACTCTCACAAACTTATTCAATACACTGAGATCCAAACTTGGTCTCCAGTCCCCTGTTTTCTTTGGTACCAAAAATAGTCTTGAGTAGAATCCGGATCCTATCTGGTCTGGAGGGAATATTTGGATGACTCTCTTTCTTAGCAGCTTTTCTATCTCTAGTGCTGCTTCTTCCCTTGGACTGGGTGGAACGTCGGGAAGGTTTTTGAAGGGACAGGAGAAATATCGAAGGGGATATGATAGCCTCTGGTTATAATCCTTTGTACCCAAAAATCGGTGGTGACGGTTAGCCAGGTAGAAGGGTACAAGGAGAAACGACCCCCAACCACCTCCAGAGGAAAGGAGATGGGCCGCTCTTCAGGAGCACTGAAAGGGTTGGCCAGGGAGAGAGTCCCTGGAACCCTGGTTACGCGGACCCCCTCTGCCCCAAAAGGAGCATCTTCCCTGTGAGTTTCCCCCTCTGCCTCTAGGGGACAACTCAGCCTGTGTGTCACGGAAAAGACCCTGAGATTTCTTGAACCATATCTTCCCACTCTTTTGGTTTCGGGAGAAAGCACTTTGAGGGGAAGAATAACGGACACCTACAGCAGAAAGGGCCTTACCGTCCTGTTCACATCTGGCCAGTGTGCTTTTAACTTTGGGTCCAAACAACGAAGAGGCCTCAATGGCAGCGTTAAGAAAGGAAGCCTTAAAGGGTTCCGCGAAATTGCACAAGCGCATCCTCCAGGCATGCCGTCTCAAGACCGCGGCTGAACCCGCTGCTCTAGCTGCTCCTTCTGATGCGTGAGATATCAGTCGCATAGAGGAGTTAGATATTGACTCAATGGTGGCCAGCTGAGAGGCCACTTTGTCACGGACCTCAGACGACAGTCAAGGTTTCAGAGAGCTCAGAAATCAGATCCCTTTGAAGCCTGGTAAAGTGTGCCATATAATTCAGGGACCTGATAGTAAAGGTCGCTGATGCAAAGATGTGCTTCCCTATCCTGTCCAGGGCCCGGGACTCTTTGTTAGGTGGATGGACAGTCTTGCTTTCTTCTACTGCCAGATCCTTTTTTATTGCGGCCGCCACCACCAAAGCATCCACAGGAAGACCTTTTGACCAATATGGATCCGTAGCAGGAGGGGACAAAATCTTATCTGGCCTCTGGGGAATAGCTTCGATGGTGTCAAGAGCCTTCCAAGCACGCTGCACGATAAGCCGGATAAGTTCATCGGCAGGTGTAGTAACCCAGAAGGTAGGGGGCCGGTCACAAAAAGCCTGCAGGAACACACATTCCTTAGAGGTCGGATTAGAGGACTGCTAGTCACCTCTCTGTTTCAGGATTTTGAGGATATCACCAAAGTATACCTCAGAGGGTGACCGAGGGGATCCTTCCCCCTCATCAAAATCTGTCTCTTCAGTGAGGGACTCCTCTGTGGAGTCCATGTGCTTCCTCTTACACGAACTTTTCCGGTGGACTTCCTCAGCAGGAGAAGCTGAGGAAGACAGCGGAAAAGGGGTTTCCTGTGGGAATATGTCCCGAGGCCCTTGCACCTGGTGTCTGCTCGGTGCGACTTGTGAAACCAGTGTACCAGAAGAGGGCGGAGGGATGGACAGTCCAGTATCGCCAGCAGCAGCGAAAGCCTTCTCCATCAGTAAGAAGGCTGGTCCACCTGAAGAGGAATGAATGTCCAGGACAGGGGTCACCCCTCCCCTAAGTGGCTCAGTCCGCTCACCCGGAGTCCCCGGATGGCTGTGGAGCAACAAGCTATGCGTGTCACAACTGACATCCTGGGTCGTAGCAAAACTTTCCTGCCATGAAGGCAACTGCGGTTCCTTAGTGAAATCCATAAAGGGAACCGCAGAAGGGGAAGATTGTGCTATATCCATGGACTCCAAAGGCAATGAAGGAGGAGAATAAGAAGGGATCTATGGAGATGGGTGATCACCTCCCACGGAAGGACAGTTCCTGGGGGGTGGGATACCTCTGGCCAAGAGCACCTGATCCACAAGACGCAACACATCATGTTCGGAAAGGCTTCTAGTGGACCTCACGGAGACTGAGGGAGAAACAGGCCTGTCCATAGAAGAGGCAAACTCGGTGCCCATCTCACCAGTCCGCACAGAGAACAACGGTGCCGAGAAACTGGACTACGGGTCATCGGTGCAGAGGTCACGGTCTGCACCGACACAGGGATCGGTGCTGAAGTGGTTGTCAGTACCGAAGCTGGATCCGACAAAACTGGAGTCAACAATAAAGGCGGCGGTTCCGAGTAAGATGTCGGAACAGACGTGGTCAAGGTCTGCGCCAACTAAGCGTTTGGTGCCGATACAGTGGTAATAGTCTGAACCGAGGAGCCCCTCGGTGCCGATATAGTGAAGGCTGCAGGAGAAGACGGAGACGAGATCACTAATGGAGCCAAAGGCCTCGGTGCCGAAGGTCTAGGCACTGAAAGTACTGGGGCTGAATGAGTGAGCTCCGGGGCTGAAAACTTAGCCTTTTTAGGTTTTGGTTGGCAGGAGTCCCCAGCCGGGGATGAAGGCAAAGATTTAGCCTTGGTAGGAACATCCAAGATTTTCTTATGGGCTCTAGGTGGGGTTGAGGCCTCCGACCCAGAAATAGCCTCTGAAAAAGGAGACTTAAGAAGTCCCTTCAGCAACAACAAAGTTCTATTTGAAAAATTTTCACAGGTAGTACAGGGCGGGTCAACAGATAAGTGGGACGCCCCCAAACAATAAACGCACAAAGAGTGTGCATCAGATGTAGGTAGTTTGTGTCCACAATCAGAACACGGTTTAAACCCCAGACTACCTTTTTTATCTGCCATAATAGTAAAACAGATAGTAGAAAAAGGTACCAGCAATGGTACAAAAGCATACCGAAGGAATGAAAAAAAGGAAAGATTACCAACGATGGTAAGGGGAGAAATACCTCACAGTAAAAAAGTAGAGAAAAGAAGAAAACCTCAAGAAAATATGGTCACTAGGGTAAGAGACAACAAAATAGAAACTTTTCTGACAGAAAAGTAATATAAATGACTATTATACAACAAATAACTGTACTTGTCTCAAGAGAAGCAGCTTGACACGACCGAATGGCAATGCTGCAAACGAAATCTGAGGTAACAGGGAGAGGGGGATTGTGGGTAAGAGTTTAGCTCGAGAGTTTGAAGCTGACACGAGCTTGGAAAATGGCGGCTCAGTTCCGAGGTCGGAACCGATACCCATGCATAAGGAATGAATGAGGATTAACAATATCAGATTATTTATTACATTTACTTGATGTGTACAGACAATTGCGATTCTACTTGGACAAGACTAAATCACTACAAAAATCTGACCAATTATTCGTATCATTTTCAGGACCAAAATTGGGAAGATCTGTTTCCAAAGTGACTATCTAAATGGTATAGAGACTGCATTTGCTTTATCTATCAACAAAACAAAGCTTTTCTACCATCTAAGGTCAAAGCGCATTCAATCAGATCAGACACAACATCTGTTGCCTTCCATGCAAGAGCTTCCATGGATGACATTTGTGCAGCAGCAACATGGGCCACCCCTCATACCTTAATCACACATTACAAATTGGATTTGGTCTCTAGGGGGAGAGCTTCCTTTAGTTCAAAGGTGCTCAGGAATATCCTTCCATAGGGCCCCCCAGGAAATAAAGTAGCTATGGACTCTGTCCCATCAGTAATGAATGAATGAATGAAGATTAACAAAATCAGATAAAGAAGTTATATTCTTACCAAAACATTCCATCAGTGTTGTTGATCTTCATTCATTCATTATCTTCCACCCACCATCCCCCTCCAAAAGACTCCTAGAGGTTCGAATTTGGTCCTACCTTACAAAAGGGAATTTGTTCAAATAAAGCTTCCACTTTTTCTCTTACTTTCTTATGGGCAAACTCTATCTGAGGTGATAGAGAGAGGGGCGCTATGGGTAAAGCTTAGCTGGGAAGTTTTTGGGCTGGTGCGAGCTTCTTATAAAGGCTGACTCGGTTCCGAGGATGGAACCAATACCCATCAATAATAAATGAATTATCAACAATACAGATGGAAAGTTATGGTAAGAACATAACTTCTTTTTCTGCTATATATTTTTCATGCATCATTATGTAACATGCACATTATGAACTCTCTTCTACTTTGTATATAATGTATGGTCACATTCATTGCTTGCATTCATATTTTATTTTTTTTATTGTATTTCACATATTGTACTACTTTGTTATTGTCTTAATATCTATAACCATTGTCCAATTTTTTAATTCTGTTTAATGTGTACTGCGGAGATTTTCTCCCTAGGCCTCCACTGAAAATGGGCTCATACCCAGTCAAACTTTCCCAGTAAACAAATGTCAAATAAATAAATAGTAGTTTGCAGTGCCCTCTATAGAAGTAGGAACCTAAGTGCTGTAATTTTTCCATATAAAACTTTCACTGCTATTTTCTCAAGTATCTAGCTGAGTGTAGAACATCTAGTTTGCCTGCTGAAAAGCATTACCCCAACAGTGTTGTTTTAGATCATTCCTAGACCTGTACCCCTAGCCCAACTCCAAGCCCCAATTGCACCACCCTTCACAGATCACAAACAGCCATGAATGCGAACTTTCCCATTGTCTCTGTAGCCAGCTTGGTGGAAACGGGCATCTTGAGACAATGTAGCAATTGTCTCATGTTTACTAACAGCCACATTATTTTCACACAAACTTTAGACATTAAGAATTTTAGTTTCTCTTTCCCCAAATAAATTTTTTCTATGTTTATATTATAAAAAAACAAGAAAAAGTATGGTCCACAACATGACCAGAGTAACAGCAACCAGTAGTTTATTTCACATAAAACAGGTAAGCACTTTCACGAGTAACAGACTCGCTTCTTCAGACCTTTTACAAAAGCTAAAACATGCTATGCTGCCTGATTTAAAATCACTTAACTGCCAGTATACTGTGCTAGAGCGATCACATGACCTGAGCTGATACAAATTAACTGACAAACACATTACTAAATAACACTGTTTCAATATTCAGAGGCACTCAAGGTGTCTGTACAAACTGCAAAACATGCTCTGAATTGCTGCATATTAAATACAAAGTTTCGCAACTAATACAAGTTATTTCTTAGGAAAACAAATTAAATGTTCAAGATCGCTCAACTTCTTGTACAATATGTTTCCATGTTCAAAAACCACCCAGTTACCTATGTTATGTAGATTTTGTTTATTCTGAAGTTTGCATAGGTAACTGGGTGATTTCTGAACATGGAAACAGCGTGATTTGATTATTTGTATTAGCGCAGGAATTTTTCATCTAATGTGCAGCAAGTTAGACCATGCTTTGTAGTTTGTATAAATAGTTGAGCGATCTTGAACATTTTGGAGATTTTTCTCCTTTAGCCTCTACTGAAAGGGGTTCTTGACCCAGCGGAAACTTCTTGGTAACCAAATGCTCATGAGCAACTCCTTTCAGTAAAATCTGAGATGTTAGTTCAAATGCTGAAGCAAATGTTGAGTGCGCTAAGGTTATTTCCTCCCTGGTTTCTGCTATTGCAAAGAAAACAGTGAGATGAATGGACTGGTTCAGGCACAATATGAATGCCACTTTAGTAAGAAACATGAGCTGGTGCTCTAGTACATTCAATCACTGTGAAAGGTCAGATATGGTTCTCCACATACAGGAGCCTGCAGGTAAAAGCCAAAAGCAAAAACCGCCTCAGTTAGACACAGAGTAAATCTCTTTGGTTACTTTGTTTACCTGGCTTGATATTTACCTGCTAGAACTTTTCCAGTGAGTTGGTAATGAGCCTGAAGCTCTAATATCTTGCAAGCAGAGGTGATATTCATAAGGTAAAAAACAGAGTTGTGTAATAACTTACCATAGTAAATGTCCTACTGATCACTGTTGCAGTATGACATATGGGTTGTCACCGCTGACGTCTATCTGGGTACCAAAGCTTTACAGTCCAGAGGTTGTATGCCTGACGCATAATCTCAGTTTGTAAACACAGGGGTATATAAATGAATGTAGGAGAGTGCACCACAGACCATCACAAAGCCAGCAGTGTGAAGACTACGGAGAATGGAAGAGTGGTCAACTAAGATGGTGTAACTCAAATAGGTAAGTAAACTCCCCCATTTCCATGTAGCAGAGTAGAGGATAAAGCAGAAGAGGAGTAGGAGGAGAGCAAGGTTGAAGTAAGCCAGAGAAGAGGGGAAAAGGGTGGTAAGGAATACTGCAACAGAGATCAGTAGGACATCTACTGTTATGGTAAGTTCTTACACAACTGTACTATGCCCTGAGTGAAATCACTGTTGCAGTATCCTTGATTTAAGAATGATTTCCAAAGCTGAAGGAGGCAGAAAAAAGGTGGTTGGCTACTGATTAGATGAGCTGTCTAGCAAGTCCAGACAGAACAGACCTAGCAAAGTTTGCCCTGGACGTGGCAAAGGCATCAATTCTGCAAAGGTTGGTGAAGGTGTGTATGGAGGACACAATAGCAGTTTCTAAGATAGACCTGACATCTACTCCCTTGTGAAAAGCACCTGAGGAAATCAGTATCCTAGATGAATGCGCTTTCTGGTAGGAAGGCAAGGACTTAACATAGTGCAGATAGCAAAAGGAGATGGCCTTAGAGATCCAAGTTTCAACAGTTTGTTTGGAGACCGCCTGACCCAACTTAAGGCTCATAAAAGATACAAACAGCTAGTCAGTCTTCCTAAAGGATTTAGTTTTGCCCAGATAAAATCTCAGTTGCCTGTGAATCTCCAGAGAATGTAAAATTGTTTCCCCCTACTTTGGGGGTAGGGAAAGAAAAGTACAGTTGTGTACACTTACCATAAATGTAGATGTTAAGAGTGTATTCGCTGTTGTAGTCATCTCACTTGGGTTATCTCCGCTTGCAGGTAGCCCTCAGTCGGCCTGATTACCAAAGACTTAGTATTTCTACGTCGGTTGCTGTCGCTCCAGGTCTGACATCAGGTCGTCAGGAGTATAAAAACAGGCAGCCGACACCATTACATCTGTTTTTCTTGCCCCAAATGTCAGGAGCCCCCAATGGAGCTAAGCTATGGTGGAAAAATAATCACCAGTAAAAAGTAAATACCAATACCCCTGCAAGGGATAAGTAATATACACATAGAGGAGAGAGAAAGAGAAGGGGGCTGGAGGGAGGAAAACCAGGAATGCAGCAGTGAATACACTCGAACATCTACATTTATGGTAAGTGCACATAACTGTACTATGTTCTTCGCGTTTCACTGTTGCAGTCATCATACCTGGGTTGATTCCCAAAGCTGTAGAAAGAGTGGTGGCAGTCAAGAAGAGTTTGGGCTGACTAGTATGTCCTGCAGGCCAGCAGTGGCAAAACCCGCCCTGGATTTGGAAAATATAGGCAAGTGGGAATGCTTGGTGAATGTGAGTACAGAACTCCAGGTAGCAGCCTTCAGAATGTCCCTGGTAGGGACTCCCCTGAGGAATGCTGTAGAGACAGAAGTTGCCCTAGTGGAATATGTTCTGAACCCCTGAGGTGTTGGTTTCCCATGGTGTTTGTAGCAGAACTGGATACAGTGTGCTATCCACTTGGAAATTGTTTTGAAATGGCTTTGCCCTCTGTCCCTGCTGCAAAACTGAGTAATAACTGGTCCAGGTAGAATCTGAGCTGTCTGTGCACATCCAAGGAGTACAGGATCCTTTCCCCTTGATTTTGAGGAACAGGGAAGAAGGTTGTCAAATGGATAGATTGGTTTAGAGCCACACTGGACACTTTAGGCATAAAGGAAGGATTAAGTCCTGAGGGAGACCATGTCAGCATGAAAAATAGTGAAAGGTTCCACAGCCATAAATGCTTGTAGCTCAGACACTTTTCTCGCTGAAGTGACGGCCAGTAGCAATGCTGTTTTCCAAGAGAGGAATTTTAACTCTGCTGACGCTGCAGGCTCAAAAGGGGGTAGTGTGAGCTTTTCCAGTACAAAGTTAAGGTCCCAAGCAGGGGTGGGTGCTCTCAGTGGTGGCCTTAACTTGTTTGCCCCTCTCAGGAACTGTTTGATGAAAGGGTGAGAGAAGAGAGGTGGCTCAGAGTTGTAATGAGCCGAGATGGCAGAGGCATGGATCTTAATGGAGGAGAAGGATAGGCCTCTGTGGAGTATATCTAAGTAATCCAGGATTTAGAGGTAGGGAGGGCAGAGTTGTGTCCTCTCCTTTAGAATGAATCCAGGAGCAATACCTTTTCCACTTATCAGCATAGGATTTCCTTGCACTGGGTCTTCTGGCTTCAAGAATGACGTCCAGCATCTGCTTGCTTAGGCTGGTCACTGGGGGAGAATTCAAGGAATAAGCTAGGCTGCAAGATTTGGGGTTTGCAGTTGCGGATGCAAGATCTGTCCCCCCTGCTGAGTGAGCAGGGTCAGACTCTGGGTTAGGTGCCAGGGTGCGCAGGAGTGGATACCAGTGCTGGCGTGGTCAGTCCGGGGCAATCAGAATTGTCCTTGGTCTGTCCTGTCTTATCTTGAGCAATATTCCTGAGAGAAGGGGCAGAGTGGGAAATGCACAGATTGAGAGGTTTACCCACTGGCAGGATATGGCATTCACTTTCCAGGCCCTGCTGTGAGGTGTCCTGGTGCAGAATTTGCTGAGCTGGTGATTGCAGCAGGAGGCAAAGAGATCCACCTCTGGGGTCCCCTATTTCTGAATCAGAAGGCTGAAGGTGCTGGGCTCTAATTGCCACTCGTGTGGGTCTAGGAGATTTCTGCTTAGGTCATCTGCCAGTGAGTTTTGTTTTTCTTGGCAGGAATCGAGCTTGCAGATGGACCTGCATGTCCAAGGCAGTGTTTCACAGGGCCATGGCTAGTCTGCAGATTGGGTTCCCCCCTGCTTGTTGATGTACCACATAACCGTGGTGTTGTCTGTTTTTATTAGCAGGGGTCCTGGTGAGAGTAGGAATCTGAAAGCTGTTAGAGCGTGTTGAACAGCTAGCATCTCTTTTTGGTTGATGTGCAGATGAATTTGACTTGGGCTCCAGTGGCCCTGAATGCACTTGTCGTCCAGGTGCACCACCCAGGCATAGTTTGATGCATCTGTGGTTAGGGTATGGGTGGTGTGGGGTTGAGTAAAGGGAGGTCCCTTGTTGTGGTTGCATGGTGCTGCCCACCAAAAAAGCTCTGTCCTTAGACAAGATATGATAGGAATGGCAGATGTTCATCATGTTATACTGCTGCAGTCATCACACTTGGGTTATCTGCCATCAGGCGGTCCCCGCAGTCGGCCGAATCCCAAAATCCTGGTCTGGCGTCGGTTGTCGTCACTTCTTCCCTGACGTCAGTGCGACAGGGGTATAAAAGAGGCAGCCGACGCCATTTTCTTCAGTCTTTCTTGCTGCGCGGTGCCCGAAGCAGAAGCAGTTCACAAGTGCCAGTCTGCCAGCTCCTGAGATTTTCGAATCGAATTTCAGCCCGAAGTCTTCTTTAAAGCTAAGTACCCCGTTGGGGAAACTTTTCTTGCCTCAGACTGATGTCAGACAAAGTTAATAATTGTATTTCTTGTGGGAAGCAAATACCTCATAAGGATTTTCAGTCTTATTGTATTCCTTGCCTAGGCCCAGACCACGATGTCTCGGGTTGTCGGTTTTGTGCTAGGTTCAACAAACGTACAATCAGCAATGACTAAAAAACATAAGGATAAGGACAGTCAGCCAAGGCCAAGACCAGATACAGAGGCCTCAGCAAGGCCTGCCGCCGGTTCTCCGGTTTTCAGCGAGGCGCCTACGCAGCCTCTGACTACCGCTGATTTAGACATTCCGACGGCCTCCCAGACCAACTCAGCTGGGCCTCAGGATCCGGTTCCATCTCTCCCCACAGACGCCAACCCTGACGGTGATCCGGAGATTTTGGATAGGCCTTCGGTTTCTGAAGGTGTTTTCAAACTGACAACTATCTCTATAAAGTCTTATGCTAAACTTAAAACCCCCTTAAAAGTCAGGAAGCTGGGTCCACAGCCCCCCCCCCCCACAGGCCCCTATGCCAAAAAAACAGATGCTTAAGATGGCTGAGGATTTAATTACCCTTATCAGAGGTTCCCAACCCCCTCCTGACAAAAGGCCTAGACTGGAGGAAGATTATCCTTCCTTTGACCAAGCATCCATTTCTTCAGCTAACTTTGAGGACCAGGATTACCCCTTCCCTCCTTATGAAGACTCAGATGCTGAGGAGTCCATTCCCTCTGTCTCCCCCCCTGAAGACTACTCTTTTGGGGAAACTTTACACACCATGAGGAAACACTTCCACTGGGAAGGTCAAGATTACTCTGACTCTAAGAAAAGACTCCGTGAGTTTCTTCTTCTTCCACAGCACAGACCCCCTTGCAATTCTTCCAGTTTTAGACATTTTGGATGATGTTTACACCGAATCTAGCCTAAACCCAGATTCCTTACCTCCTGCACCAGCTAAACCAGACAGATACTATCGAGTTCCTGATACTCATAAGTTTCTATATAAAAGCCCTGTTGCTGACCCCGAAACCATTTCCCAGGGTCCCAAGGGGGGTTAAGGCCTCTACTGCTAAGAACCCACTACCTTCTGAAAAAGATTCCAGAGCATTAGAAAGATGGGGGAAGAAAGTGTATACGTCTGCCACTTTGGCCATGAGGGCCTTAAACTGCCAGTTCCACATTATGAAATACCAGCAGTACTTGACTGCACAGTTAAAGCAAAAAATGATCCCTCAGACAGATCAACCTAATTTCAAAGAGATGCAGGATTTGCTGCATGCAGCAGAACAGGTGGGAAAGCATACCTTACAGTGTGGTTTTGATTCATTGGAAGCCTCATGTAGAGCAGCTGTTACAGGGTCTGTAATACGTAGACATGCTTGGTTAAAAGAGCAAGCCTTACCAGAACATGTCAAAGCGAAGTTATTGGATGCTCCACTGCAGAAAGATGTGCTATTTGGTGTTAAAGCAGAGGAAGTTTAAAGAAAATGGAAGAAAAAGCAAAATCTATGCAGACAGTTAAAGATTTTTTTACAGGTACAACCTCCTCGTTTCAGCAGAATCTGGCCATCAAAAAACTGGTCCTTTCCTGCATCAGACAGACCCCAAAGGGGTAGGTACAGACGCCCAAGGGGCAGAGGCCAGCCACAAGGTTCTTTCAGGCCTAGACAATGGCATACAACAACTCAAAGAGGTGGAGACGAAAGATCTCAACCCTTCAGGAAACAAACACAATGACTTCCCCCTTCGCCTGCCAAGCAAAATTGCCCTGGCAGCTCCTTTGGGAGGAAAACTGGCTCTATTTCCACAAAATTGGTGCATCATAACAAAGGACACATGGGTTCTGGATATTATTACCCGAGGCTACAGATTTAATTTTCACACTTTACCACGAATGAGAGGCATGCCAAATCTGCCTCCAAACCAATGGGCAGAGGCACAAATGCAAATTTCAGCTCTCATGGATATGAAAGCAATTTACTCAAGACTATTTCTAGTACCAAGAAAAGACAAAGCCTGGAGACCCATTTTAGACCTCTCAATTCTAAACACTTACCTGGAGGTACCCAAATTCAAAATGCTCACACTACAGCAGCTTCTTCCCATGCTGGGCAAGGAGTCTTGGCTGGTAACGTTGGACCTCAAAGAGGCATACCTGCATGTCCCTATCAGACAAGATTGCAGAAGATACCTCAGATTTCTGGCACGTACAACGCATTATCAATTCTCTGCATTGCCTTTTGGCTTATCTACTGCGCCCAGAGTATTTACGAAATGCCTGGCATCAGTAATTGCATACTGCAGATAACGAGGAATACAAATTTATCCATATCTGGACGACTGCCTGATCCAAGCGGACAGCAAGGACATTCTATTACAGCATCTGGCATTTGTAACAAAGCTGCTCAGTTGCCTGGGGTACACAGTAAACAAATGAGAAGTTATGTACCTACCATAACGTTCCATGTTAGTTGTCTTCTCTCGCCTTCTTTCTTGCTTGATGGGTTCGGAGCCGATCCTCAGCTCCGACTCGGCACTTGCTAAGCTCGAGAGTCACTTTTACCAGCTCGAGGCAGCCCCATATCCCATGATGCAAGGCGGTAAGTACCCAGATCTCGTTTGATGACAAAGGGGCAATAGCACCAAGCATAAACACTTCCCAAAGGAAGAAAGAAAAGCCTACAGGATGGAAGAAGGACCAGCTCTGAATGGTCTTCAGCATAATAATTCCTTGTAGAAAAAGGTCTGTCCAGGCCAGGGGGAAGGAGGGAGGACCGCAAGAAAGAAGGCGAGAGAAGACAACTAACATGGAACGTTATGGTAGGTACATAACTTCTCAATGTTAAGTTGTCAATCTCGCCTTCATTCTTGCTTGATGGGACCGTCCCTAGCACCTCTATCCTGGGTGGCTCAATGGAACAGACTCTTGAGGACTGTAGAGCCAAAACTGGCTCTTTCCCTGGAGGCCAAGTCCAATTTGTAATGGGAAACAAAAGTATGAGGAGTGGCCCAAGTGGCCGCTGCACAAATAGTGTCTAAAGGAAGTCTAGCTTGAAAGGCTGTAGAAGTAGCTAAGCTTCTAGTTGAATGTGCTTTAGGTTTTGAGCACAGCTGTTTTCCCCTGAGCTGATAAATTTCAGAGATGACAGAAGAAAGCCATCTAGATAAGGTCACTTTTGAGACAGGAAGGCCTTTCTTGTTATCAGCATAGGAAACAAAGAGTTGATCGGATTTCCTAAATTGTTTAGTTCTGTCCAAATAATATCTGAGTTGGCGGTGGACATCAAGATAATGTAATTTTTGTTCCGATCTGTTTGAATAGTTTGGAAAAAATACAGGGAGATCAATGGATTGATTCAAATTAGTCTTTGAGACGACCTTAGGCAAAAAGGTCGGATTAGTTCTCAATGATACTCTGTCTTTGTGAAAGACCAAATAGGGGGGTCGAACCGATAGAGCATGAAGTTCAGACACCCTCCTGGCCGATGTAATAGCTACTAGGAATAAGGTTTTCCAAGAAAGAAATTTCAGGGAGCAAGAAACAGCTGGCTCGAAGGGGGGGAAGAATCAAGGATGTCAGCACTAAATTTAGATCCCATTGAGGAGGAGGATTCCTGACTGGAGGCTTCAGGTGGAAAATTCCTTTCAAGAAGGCTCTACAAAGCCTGTGGGACATAATATTGTGATCTGCGAACCCGACATGAAAGTTCGAGATAGCAGCCAATTGAACTCTAACTGTGGAAGAAGAGGAGCCTGCATGAAAAATCTCCGCTAAGAAATCCAAAACTGCCTGAACTGGGGCAGTGAAGGGATCAATATTCTTGGCTTTAGCCCAATAAGAGAAACGTTTCCATTTGCTTGTATAAATCCTCCTGGTAGAGGATTTTAAAGAAGCTATGAGGTTGAGAGAAGGGATAGACCGGTGCAGCTGACCGGATTGGTGAATCAGAAGATCTGGCACTGGGTCCAGATGCCACGGCTGCACCAAAAGGTGACGATGGAGGAACGGAAACCAAATTTGTCGAGGCCAATAAGGAGCAATGAGAATCATTTTGGCTCTCAAAACGGTTGCTTTCTGGATAACTTGAGGGATCAGGGGAAAAGGAGGAAAGGCATAAAGAAGTCCCTGGGGCCAATCCTGGGTCAGAGCGTCTCTGGGGGGATGGGCTGGCAGAGGGAAGAGAGAGAAGAAGTCTGGGCATTTGCTGTTTTGGGGAGTAGCAAAAAGATCGCAACATGGGCGACCCCATTCCAGAAAAATCTCTTCCACTATAGATTGCTTGAGAGACCACTCATGAGGCATGAGAATAGCTCTGCTCAATCTGTCCGCTAAAATGTTGGTTTTCCCAGGGATGTGCGTTGCTACCAGAAACTGATGAGAGGAGATCGCCCATTGCCAAAGTCTGAGCGCTTCTCGACACAAGGGGTAGGACTTGGTTCCGCCCTGTTTGTTGATATACCAAACTACAGACATGTTGTCTGTGTGGACTGCAATTGTCCCTACAGGAAGAAAGTCGTTGAGGGCTTGCAACGTTAAAAGCACTGCTCTCATCTCCAGGACATTTATGTGCAGGTGGTACTTGAACGGTTGCCACGTCCCATGAACCATCCTGCCCTGATAATGACCCCCCCCACCCGATCAGGGAGGCATCCGTGGTGACAGTGGCTACCGGGGATGGGGGTACAAAGTGTCTGCCTTGGTGAATCTGGGGAGAAGTGATCCACCAAGCAAGATGATTTTGCAAATCTGTGTCACCAGAATTTGGTGACGCATTGGAAGTTGTTGGTAAGACCACTGAGTGAACAACATCCACTGAAGAAGGCGCATGTAGAAGCGAGCCAGGGGAAGAAGAGTAATGGCCACAGCCATGAGGCCTAATACCTTTAGAACCATTCTGGCCTGTACTTTCTTGTTGGCTAGAATGATCCTGACATGACTTTGAATGTCTGAAACTCTTTGGTCTGTAAGGGTAGCTGACATCCGAACAGTGTTTAAGTTTGCCTATGAAAGTAATAGACTGGCAGGGCGATAAGGATGACTTTTCGAAGTTGATCGAGATGCCCAAATGAGAACAAAGATTTATTGTGTAATCCCTGGCTTGAACAAGCTGATGCCTGGTGGTGGCTGAAAGGAGCCAGTCGTCGAGATACGGAAACACCTGGAATCCTTGACGTCTCAGGTGAGCCGTGACCACTGCCATGCATTTGGTGAACACTCTGGGGGCTGTAGTGAGACCAAAGGGCAGGGCTCTGAACTGGAAATGACTGGACCCCAGCCGAAAGCGGAGAAATCTCCTGGAGCGTCTGTGAATTTTTATGTATTAGTACGCATCCTGAAGATCTATTGAAGATCTATTGAGCACATCCAGTTGTCCTTCTGTAAGAAGGGCAGAATTGACTGAAGAGTGACCATTCGGAATCTTGTCTTCCTCACAGACTTGTTGAGTCTGCTGAGATCCAATATTGGTCTCCAGTCTCCCGTCTTTTTGGGGACCAAAAAGAACCTTGAGTAGATTCCGGGCTCTGAATGGTCTGTTGTAACTGGCTGAATGGCTCTTTTTTGCAGTAGTTTTAAGACTTCTAACTCTGCAATTTCCCTTAGACCGGGTGGTACATCTGGAAGGGAATTTGAGGGATAGAAAGGACTTTCCTCGAAAGGAATTTTGTAACCCTCGGATATGATCGACTGCACCCATCTGTCTTGAGTGAGGGAACGCCAGGCTTCTGGGTACAGCGATAGTCTTCCCCCGACTGCCTCCATGGAGGGCAGCCGGGCAACATCTCAGGGATGCTGGAAGGGCTTGTCAGAGAGAGACTCTCTGTTTCCCTGGTTTGTGGACCCCCTCTAGAGCGGCGTCTGTTGTTGTTACCCCCTCTGCCTCTAGGGGTAAACTGACCACGTGAATCCGGCGTGACTCCTTGGGATTTGCGGAACCACATTTTTCCACCCTTCTGTCCTTTGGGGTAAGGTCTAGAAGGAGTGGAAAAACGGACTCCTACGGCAGAAAGAGTTTTGCCGTCCTGCTCACACCTGGTCAACGTTTCCTTCACTTGAGGACCAAACAAAGCTGACCCATCAAAGGGAGAGTTTGTGAAGGACGCCTTAAAGGGATCTGCAAAATTACATAGCCGCATCCAGGCTTGGCGTCTAAGAGCCACACCTGTACCTGCGGCCCTACTCGCTCCATCAGCAGCATATGAAATCAGCCGCATGGAGGAGTTTGCAATGGAGTTAAGGGTTCCTAGCTGCGAAGCAATTTTTTCCCGAGCCCCTGCAGCTGTAGGATCCTGCACAACTTCACATAGCTCCTTAAGGATATCCCTTTGGAGTCTGGTGAAGTGACATAGGTAGTTCAGCGAACGCATAGCAAAGGTCGCTGAAGAAAACATCCGCTTACCATATCTATCCATGGTCCTAGAGTCCTTATTAGGAGGATGGACAGGTACGGAAGGATCTGCAAGTTCCTTCTTGGTGGCAGCCGCCACCACCATGGCATCAGCGGGGACACCTTTTGTGAGGAATTGCTTGTCCGACGGGCAGTAATAAATTTAGAAGGCCTCCTAGGGACTGGCTCTACAGAGTCAGGAGCAGCCCACGCCTTTCGAGCAATAATCTGCATAAGGGGTCGAAGGCGGAGACACCCAGGAGGTGGAGGGCCGAGATCCAAACGCCTCCAGGTATACTGACTCATCCTCAGAGGGATTATTGGTGGGCCAGTTTCCCCTCTGTCTAAGGAGTTCTAGGATGTCTGAAAATGAGACATCCTCAGAGGGGGATCTTGGGGATCCCTCTGACTCATCAAAGTCAGTATCTGAAGTGATAGACTCGGGGGAGTCTACGTGTTTCCTCTTACAGGTCCTCTTCCGCGGAGGATCTCCCGACAAATCAGGAGAATCCTCGGAAGAGGGGGATATTCCCAGTGGGGAAACCTGAGGCGGAGGATCTCTGGGTCCTGGAGCAAGAGAAGTGGCAGAGATGTCAACAGGCACCATAGAGGGAGGAGCTAAGGGAACAGACTGCTGGCTGAGACCAGTGGCCAGCACACTCTTCATCACCTCGAAGGCTCCCCTCCCAGGGAGGCCCGAGAGAACCCGCTCAAGAACTAGGAACTCCAGGACCCACCGAAAAGGAAGGCTCCGAGGCAGATGTCGGAGCCGAGCTCACCAAGGCCGAGGCTCCAAGGGGAAGAGCAGGGTCGGACAAGGGTCCGATGCCACTCACCTCCTCGGAGGAGACCAGGGAAGCCCGGCCACCGAATCCCTCTAAGGAAGGTCTCGAAGAGGAGATAAGAGTAGAGGCTGAAGGAGCAGAAGGGGGTATCTGTCCCTCAGCCGTAGCAGAAACCATTCCCGAAGACTCCAACTCCAAACTCTGGGGTAGAGTCGAAGGAGGAACTGCAATGGGGTGTGGACTAATAGTCGTCTGCTGAGACGGACTATGTAGCATTTGGGCCAGAGCCTGTGACTTTAGTAATCTACTGACCACTCTCTCCAAATCATGGTCAGAAAGCCTGGATGACCTTGAATATCGGCTCCGATGACTCCGTTCCGAGAGAAGAGGCGAAGCCGGAGCCGAAAGTATCGGCTCCAAGGAAGGGGACCTAGACCTCTTCCTCGAAGGAACCATCGGAGCCGATGAAACCACAGAAACTGTCGGAGCCGACAACTTATCGGCACCGACAGATAGCTTCGATGCATCGGCTCCAGCCGGAGCCGATACGGCCATAAAAGTAAGGGTGTCGGAGCCAATCGGAGCCGACACCGATGCCTGGGCCACATGGTGGTCGGAACCGATCGGAGCCCACACCGAAGTGGTCGAACCAGAAGGTAACCCAGAATCGGCTCCAACCGGAGCCGATCTCGACTCTGAATGAGTCGGAGCCGAGGCCACAGGCTTGGACACAGAAGCCTGGGCCTTGGAAGACTTAGAAGTCTTAGATGGGGCCGACTTAGCCGGAGAGCTCTCCGGCTTAAAAAGGCCCCTCAAAATCAATTTATTTCTTCTTTCCTGCAGGACTCTCTGGCTAAAAGAATGACATATAGCACAGGAGTCCTGCAGGTGAAGAGGCCCCAGGCAGTAAAGGCAAGAAGTGTGACCGTCTGTCAGAGACATCTTCTGACAGCACGAGTCACACTTCTTAAAGCCTGAGACCCTTTCCTTAGACATGGTGAAAAAACACACACACACCAGTCCAAGAAATTAAATTAAATTAAATATACCAAAAGGTATCAATAACAGACACACACACACACCCTAACAAGGGGGGGGATGGGATGTTATAAGTCTGACTAAAAGTTATAAGGAGACAGGGAAAATTTCTGTCAGAAAGGGACTAAAACTATGTTAAAACTAATAAAATTAAGGTTTTTTGAAGAAAGGGGCTAAAATAGTAATGTAAAAATTCACTTACCAGGAGCTGGTAAAAGGAGGACCTCATCAGCGAAGCGGCAAACGAGATTTGGGTACTTAACGCCTTGCATCATGGGATATGGGGCTGCCTCGAGCTGGTAAAAGTGACTCTCGAGCTTAGCAAGTGCCGAGTCGGAGCCGAGGATCGGCTCCGAACCCATCAAGCAAGAATGAAGGCGAGATTGACAACTTAACATCAGAAGTCAAAGCTAATACCCTCACAACAGATAATATTCCTGGGTGCCAGCTTAAATACAACGGCCCAGATGGCTTACCTCATGTCAGACAAACAAAAACAATTAACTCAATACTTCAAAAAGATGGCAAATTTTACCCAGCTCACTGCAAGGAAAATCCTGCAGGCATTGGGGTTCATGGCATCCTGCATTCAACTAATCCCATATGCAAAGCTGCATATGAGGAAATTACAATGGTACCTGAAAAGTGTATGGACTCAACACAGGCACAGCCTCGAAACAAGTATACCTCTCATTCCCAGCCTTCAAAAAGAGTTCCTATGGTGGGCTCAAGCATGTCAAATAAACAAGGGTCTTCCTTTTGTCTTACCTCCAGCAAACCAAACTATGACAACAGATTCTTCAGACTACGTCTGGGGAGCACACATGGCAGGACATTGCATACAGGGCAAATGGTCTGCAAAACAAATGCATCTACATATCAACCAAAAGGAGATGCTTGCTGTGCAAAATTCACTGACAGCCTTCAAGGACCTCTTGCATCCAGGACAACTACTAATAAGGACAGACAACACCACAGCTATGTGGTACATAAACAGGGAGGAACACACTCCTACCCTTTATGCAGACAGGCAATGACCTTGTGGAACACAGCATTGACTTACCAAGTGCAACTGCAAGCACAATTCCTGCCAGGAAAAGAAAACATATTGGCAGACGAATTAAGCAGAAATATGGCAGATCCTCACGAGTGGAGACTACACCAACAAGTATTTTCAATGATAACTCAAAGGTGGGGACGCCCAGACATAGATCTATTTGCCTCCCTCAACAACTGCCAACTACAGAAATTTTGCACAAGGACTTATTCTCTAGCCTGGAAAGTGGACGCCCGATCATTCAGTTGGACAGCATTGACAGTCTACGCCTTCCCACCATTACCTCTATTGACCAAAGTATTACTGAAAGTCAGATCAGAGAGACCACAAATGATCCTCATTGCTCCGGACTGGCCACGTCAGCACTGGTACCCTTTACTAAGGAACTTGGCTCACAGCCCTCCATGGATCTTACCGCAATTCCCACTTCTGTTGACCCAGCAAAACTCTCAGATCCTTCACAGTCAGCTCAGGACTTTAAAATTAGCTGCATGGAGGATACCTTGAATTATCAATCATCACTTCTCTCAAAGGACGTCCTGAATGTTATTTTGGAGGCCAGGAGGCCCAACACCAGAAAAACTTACTCAGACAAATGGAAAAGATTTTGTGCATGGAACCAGGCTAAAGGCCAAAACCCTTGGATACCAAACATTCCTCAAATCCTGCAATACTTAACTGAGATGCTACACAAAGGCCTTTCTTTCTCATCCATTAAGATCCATGCTTCAGCCATTTCAGCTCAATATAATATGGATCCTCCCATATTCTCACACCCTTTACTAAGGCAGTTTCTCAGAGGGGCTAAAAATATAAGACCCCCCAGGAAACCCCCAACGCCAGCTTGGGACCTCAACTTCGTTTTAGAAAAATGAACACTGCCTCCTTTCGAACCAGCATTCTCAGCAGAACTACAATACTTGTCATGGAAAACAGCTCTGCTGCTGGCTATCACCTCAGCACGTAGGGTCTCAGAACTACAGGCACTTATGGCAGTGGAACCTTTCATCATTTTCCATCAGGACAGAGTCTCTTTACGAACTAACCCTACCTTTATGCCAAAGGTAGTATCCAGTGTGGCTTTGAATCAGACCATTCATTTACGCACCTTTTACCCAAACCCCCAGAATAAAGGGGAAAGACTCCTTCACTCTTTGGACATTCACACACAGCTACGTTACTATTTAAATAAGACAAAGACCGTCAGAAAAACTGACCAGCTCTTTGTATCCTATGCTGCAGGTTCACAAGGAAAGGCTATTTCAAAACAGACCATCTCCAAATGGATAGCACATTGTATCCGCTTTTGCTACTCACACCATGGGAAAGCAGTGCCTGTTAATATTAGGTCCCATTCTACCAGGGCTACAGCAACCTCAGCAGCCTTTCTCAGGGGGGTTCCAACCAAGGACATTCTGGAGGCAGCTACTTGGAGTTCAGTGCACACCTTTACCAAGCACTACCATCTTCCATTATACTTAAAAACCAGAGCTGGTTTTGCCACTGCAGTTTTGCAGGGCATCCTAGCTTCGCCTAACCCAGTTTAGTACCAGCCACCCATCCATAGCTTTGGGATTCAACCCAAGTGTGATGACTGCAGCAGTATAACACGATGAACATAGTACAGTTTTGTACCTACCATAAATGTAGATGTTCGAGTGTGTATACTGCTGCAGTCCAGGTTACCCTCCCACCATCCCCTCTACATACCAGGGTGTTAGTTATAACTCCATGTGCATCAATCAACTGGATGCTTATCTATATGGTGTATTTGCTTACAGCTAGTACTTTTGTTTATCTACTAAGATATTTTTGCATAGTTATTTGTATTGCCTTCCTAGTTGGGGGGCACCTGACATCTGGGGCAAGAAAAACTAAAGAAAATGGCGTCGGCTGCCTCTTTTATACCCCTGTCGCACTGACGTCAGGGAAGAAGCGACAACAACCGACGCCGGACCAGGACTTTGGGATTCGGCCGACTGCGGGACCGCCTGATGGCAGATAACCCAAGTGTGATGACTGCAGCAGTATACACACTCGAACATCTACATTTATGGTAGGTACAAAACTGTACTTTTCCAGGTCCTGAGAATGTTGGCACCAAAGACTTTTTAAGTACCACTGAAGTTTCCTCATATGCAGTCTGGCATATGGAATTAGTAGGATGCATGAGGCTGTGAACCCTAGGGCCTGCAGGATTTTCCTTGCAGATAGCTGGGTTTTGGTGGCCATTTGAGTGAAGTAGGCCATCAGATAGGCTTGTTTTTCTGGAGTAAGGAATGCCATCTGGGATGCTGTGTCCAAGCTTGCTCAGAGGAATAAAGAAATTATGTACTCACCATAACGTTCCATGTGAGTTGTTCCATCTTGCCTTCATTCTTCACTGATAGGTTTGGAGCTGATCCTTGGCTCCGACACGGCCGACTAGCCGATCCTTGGCTCCGACACGGCCGACTAGCAAGTTCAAAGTTTTCCAGTAGCTCGAGACCCAACCCCTTATCCCACAATGCACTGCTGGAATTATCTCAGATCTTGTTTGCTGCGTACCATATAGAAATACAATAATTATTCTTCCTAGGAATGAAGACACATTGAAAAACCAGGATGAAGACAGCCTCCAGGTCAACTGCCAGCCAGGACGGGGAAGGAGGGAGGGACGTGAGAATGAAGGCGAGATGGAATAACTCACATGGAACGTTATGGCGAGTACATAACTTCTTTATGTGAAGTTGTTCAGTCTTGCCGTTCATTCTTCACTGATGGGTAGCGTCCCTAGCACCCTGATCTTGGGTGGCTCATGGAAGTACACTCTTCAGAACCGTAGAACCAAATGAAGCCCTGTCCCTGGAGGCCTTATCCACTTTGTAATGAGTTATAAATGTGTGAGGTTTAGACCATGTGGCTGCCGCACAGATATTGTCCAAAGGTATGTCCAAAGGTAATTTGGCTTGAAAAGCTGAAGAGGTAGAAACTGCTCTGGTTGAATTGAATGAGCCTTCACCTTACTAGACAAGGGCATGTTATGACAAGAATAGGTGTAAGTGATACAATCCGACAGCCACTTAGAGTTGTTTTGGCAACTGGTTTACCTTTCCTGGCCTCAGAAAAAGACACAAAAAGCTGATCTGATTTCCTAATGTATTTTGCTCTGTCTAAATAAAATCTAAGTTGTCTGTCAACATCGAGTTTGTGCAACATATATTCCAATTTGTTGGTGTGATTAGGGAAGAAAATGGGCAACTCAGTGACTTGATTGATGTTAATCTCAGAACATACTTTAGGCAAAAAGGATGGATTTGTCCCGAGAGATACTCTGTCAGTATGAAAGACCATATAAGGAGGCTTGATGGATAGGGCTTGGAGCTCTGACACACTGCGGGCTGAAGTGATGGCTACTACGAAGATAAGTTTTCCACGACAGAAATTTTAGTTCACAAGATGATGCAGGCCCAAAAGGAGGAAGAATGATGTGAGATAACATAAAATTCAAATTCCAGGGAGAATAAGGTGTCTTCATTGGAGGCCTTATGTAAAAGGAACCTTTTAGAAAAGCTTTAGACAATTGGTGAGCCATAATATTCAATCCATCGATCCCTAGATGGAAATTAGATATAGCAGCTAGTTGTGCCCACACCTTAGTAGCCACTGCTCCTTTGTTAAAAATTTCTGTCAAGAATTGTAAAATACGAGACAATGGAGCTTGGTAAGGGTTAATGTCATGGGAGGAAGCCCAAATGGAAAATCTCTTCCACTTACTACGATATAATTTTCTAGTGGAAGGCTTATGGGAAGCCAACAAAATCTGACTAGTGTCATGGGAAAGATTATAAAGCCTGGCTATGCGGGGAACTGAAGCAGCCAAGCAGTTAGCTTCAGTGTCTGCAATGATGGATGAAGATCCCCTGACGGATGTGTCAAGAAGTCCGGAATTGGGTCCAGGATCCATGGGTCTTCCAGAATGTGATAGTAAAGAAACGGAAACCAAATCTGCTGATGCCAATTAGGGGCTATAAGGATGATTGTCCATCCCAGCGACTTTGCTTTCTGTAAAAATCTGGGTATCAGAGGAATTGGGGGAAATGCATAGAGAAAACCCTGGGGCCAATCGTGGACAATACCATCCCTCGGGGAATGACCTGGTGTGGAAATCAGGGCAAAATAGCTTCTGCATTTGTTGTTGATATGACTGGCAAACAGGTCACAGAAAGGCTGGCCCCATTTGCGGCAAATCCTGTCTGCAATCTCTTGTTTGAGGGACCATTCGTGGGGCAATAAAATTGCCCTGCTCAGTCTGTCTGCTATGACGTTGGATTTGCCCGGATGTTCGTTGCTAACAAAGCGCTGGGATGACTGCCCACTGCCATACTCTGAGGGCTTCTCGGCAAAGGGGATAAGACTTGGTCCCACCTTGCTTGTTCAGGTACCAGACCACTGACATGTTTCTGTCTGTATTGCAATTGTCCCTAGAGGAAGAGAGTCTTGAAAGTATTGCAATGCTAGAAGTACTGCTCTCATCTCCAGGACATTGATATACAGATGTGATTCTTGATCTGTCCATGTGCCTTGGGCAGTCTTTCCCTGAAAAAGCCCCCCCCCCCTCCCCACCCTATCAGGGATGCGGTCCATGGTCACAGTGGCAACTGGAGGGGGTAGCATGAAAGGACGTCCTATTGTGACATGAAGAGACGTCAACCACCACTTAAGATCCTTCTTGCAGGAATTTGTTATCAGGATTGTGTGATTCACTGGAAGTTCTTGGTAAGACCATTGCGTGAATAGAAGCCATTGAAGGATTCTCATATGCATCCTTGCTAACAGGATTGCCAAGATTGCTGCTGCCATCAATCCTAGTACTTTCAATACCTCTGCAGCTGGTGTTCTGTTCTTTGATACCAAGGATGTGATGTGTTGGCGAAGAATACAAACCCTTTCTGGTGAAAAACGAAGAGTGGTGGTTGATGTGTCTAATTCTGCCCCTATAAAAACGATATGCTGCGACGGCAACAAGGCAGACTTTTTGAAGTTGACTGTAAGGCCTAGCCGATCGCATAGTGTCAGAGTAGCCTCTCTCGCCTGAAGAAGTTGATGCCTGGTGGTGGAGGTAAGGAGCCAATCGTCCAAGTACAGAAACACCTGGAATCCTAGACACCTCAGGTGAGCCATGACTACTGCCATGCACTTAGTGAACACTCTGGGGGCTGTAGTGAGACCAAAGGGCAGAGCTCGGAATTGATCATGATTGGCTCCCAGCCGGAAATGCAGGTGATCCCTGGATGGTCTGGCCATCTTTATGTGGTAGTACGCATCCTTGAGATCGATCGAACACATCCAATTGTCCTTGACTAAAAAGCTAAGTATGGACTGTAGCGTGACCATTCGGAACTTCTCTTTCCTCACAAATTGGAGTCTGCTGAGATCCAAAATGGGTCTCCAGTCCCCTGTTTTCTTTGGAACCAAAAAGAATCTTGAGTAAGTTCCAAATCCTGTTTGGTCTGCCGGGACTGGCTGGATGACTTTTTTCTAGCAATCGGTGTACCTCTATTGTTGCTTGTTCCCTGTGACTGGGTGGAACGTCCGGGATTTTTTTGATGGGAAGGGGCTGGGTGGAGAACGGTATGAAATACCCTCTGGAAATTATACTTTGCACCCAAATGCCGTTTGTTATATCTAGCCAGGCTTCTGGGTACAATGAAAAGCAACCCCAGACTGTCTCCAGAGTAGGACAGCCGAGCCTCCCTTCAGGAGCGCTGGTAGGACTGACCAGAGAAGTGATCTGTCACCTTGGTGTTGCAGAACTCCTCTGCCATGAGGGCGGCGTCTTCCATTGTAACCCCTTCCTCTGCCTCTGGAGGGGGGCTCTCCACGTGTGTCTTGAAAGGCTCCTTGGGCTTTCCGGAACCACATCTTTCCTCCCCTCTGACCTTTAAGAAAAGGTCGGGTGGGGGTGGAAAAATGGACTCCGATGGCAGACAAGAGACCTTCCTTCTTGTTCACACCTGGTCAAATCTCCTTCACCTTTGGCCCAAACAAGGATGAGCTGTCAAACAGGGTATTCATAAAGGGAGACTTAAAGGGTTCCGCGAAGGAAAAGAGTCGCATCCAGGCATGCCTACGAAGAGCAATTCCTGTACCTGCATCTCTACTCGAACCATCAACTGTGTAAGATACGAGACGTATGGATGGGTTAACTATCGAATTAAGGGTAGCGAGCTGCGTAGCAACTTTGTCGGATACACTCGTAGCTACAGCACCCTGAAGAGCATCTCCCAACTCCTTAAGGAGATCTCTCTGCAGTCTGGTAAAATGGGTCAAGTAGTTCAGTGACCTGAGTGAGAAAGTCGCTGAACTAAACATGCGTTTCCCATATCTATCCATGATCCTAGATTCTCTGTTAGGAGGATGGATAGATGAGGAAGTCTCAGACATTTCCTTTTTGGTGGCCGCCGCCACCACCATGGCATCAACAGGGACTCCCTTGGTCAAAAAGGACTTATCTATGGGGGCAGAAATAAACTTATTAGGCCTCCTAGGAACAGGTTACATAATTTCTGGTGACTCCCACGCCCTACGAGAGACCAGATCCATAAGCTCATCGTAGGGCGGAGACACCCAAGAGGTGGAAGGCTGAGAACCAAATGCCTTCAGGATAACCGACTTGTCTTCAGTAGGGCTCTTGGACTGCCAATCACCCCTCTGCCTAAGAATTTCAAGAATCTCCGCAAAGGAGATGTCCTCAGAGGGGGATCTAGGGGACCCTTCTGATTCATCCAAGTCGGTGTCTGATGTTAGAGACTCCTGTGGTGAGTCCAAATGCCTCCTCTTGCATAATCTCTTCCTGGGAAATTTTTCAGGGGGAACTTCTGGAGAGGTCTCAGAAGAGCAGGGAGCGCCCTGTGGGGCTACCTGAGGCTCTGGGTCTCTACGCTTGGGATGACCGGAGGAAACAGAAACTGACACAGGCACTTTAGGGGAGGAGGAGGCCAGACCTTGAGATGAGGAAGTCTTAGGAGACAACACTCGCCTCATGGCTTCGAATGCACCACTGTTCCGATGAGGAGTCGACGAATCAGGAGCCGCACCACTGTTCCGATGAGGAGTCGACGAATCAGGAGCCGCGATCCCCTCCTGCACCAAAGCCGTGGGCTCAGAGCCTCGAGACGAAGAGTCGGCACCAAGTCGGTGCGACTATCCTCCCCAGATCCGACCAGAGAGTGTCAGCTCCTAGAGTCCCCGGTCAGCACAGAGAATGTCCAAGCAGATGGTGCCGACACTGGAGCAGGTGTCAGCTCCAAGGGATCCACAATCATCAGGTTGGCCTCCTCCGGCTCCGAAGGTCCGGTATGGCTCGGAGGAGGAGCAGACAATTTAGGAGTAATGGACCTCGGCTCCGATGGTTTGGTCTGAGCAGACAGCAATTTAGCTAGACCTGGTGATTTTAAGAGCTTCTGAACCAGCCGGTCAATATCCAGATCGGACAGGCTGACCGAAGACCTGGAGGAGTGAACAGATGGAGCCGATTTGAGCAGTAGAGAGGGAGGTTTTTCGGCAACCGGTTCCAGAGCAGTGTCCCGGGTCTGAAAAGAACAGACTGTCGGCACCAAAGTCAGTGGAGCCGAAGTCCCAACACTTTCCAACTTCTTCCCTTTCTTTGATCTGGATTCTGAGGAAGATTTGGACGATTTGCTGGCCCCAATCCTGGTCAGACAATGCCTCTGACAAAGGGTGTTTGATAATACCCCTGTCAATTAACTTCCTCTTCCTTTCTGCAAGCACTTGAGTGGAAAAGGAGTGGCAGATACTACATGACTCCTGCAGGTGCACCTCACCCAAACAGTACACACACTGTACATGGGCATCCACAACGGACATCTTTTGTCCGCAGTCTGGGCATTTTTTAAACACAGACTTTGGATGCTTTTCCTTTTCATCTGACATAGCACTAACTACTATTCACAGATCAAAAAAGAGAAAAAAAACACACTATTTAACTATATAAGATAGTTAAACTTAGAGAGGATTAATCTAATTAACTACACACAGTCCAAAAAGGCAACTAGTAACAACACTATTTAGCTATATAACATAGTTAAAGTTAGAGAGGATTATAGCAACCCAATATCAAAAAGCCCAAAAGGGCAACTCTATCTAACAAACTGAAAGAAAAGGCCCAAGGCCAAAAGGCTGAAGGCAATCAGTAGACTTTTACTGGAAAAAGGGGGGAAAACAGAAAACAACTGCTAACTAGATAATAGTATATAGTTATAATAGTAAAAGATATAAAATTCAAATAGAAAACTTGCTGAAAGTTGAAAACTCCCAAAAATAGTCTCGAGCAATGCTGGAAACCAAGAGATCCGTGCAGCAGCAAACTAGATCTGAGGTAATTCCAGCAGTGCATTGTGGGATAAGGGGTTGGGTCTCGAGCTACTGGAAAACTTTGAGCTTGCTAGTCGGCCGTGTCGGAGCTGAGGATCGGCTCCGAAACCATCAGTGAAGAATGAACGGAGAAACTGAACTTCTGGCATCGGTTAGAGGAAGAAAAAAAGGATCCCCAATGGGGTACTTAGCTTTAGAAGACTTCAGGATAATTCAATTCAAAAACGGAAACTCAGGTAGCAGCCGACGGTACTCGTGTGAACTGCTTCTGCTTCGGGCTCCTCGGCAAGATTGATGTAATGGCGTTGGCTGCCTGTTTTTATACCTCTGACGACCTGGCGTCAGACCTGGAGCGACAGCAACCGACGCAGAAATACTAAGTCTCTGGTATTCGGGCCGACTGAGGGCTACCTGCAGGCAGATGACCCAAGTGTGATGACTGCAACAGTGAAACACGAAGAATATTTGGGTAAGTGAACAGCCTGATTGAGGGACAGCACTTTCACTACCATAGGCATGAATGATGGAATAAACCCAAGAGTCACCCTGTCCTTGTGGAAAATAAGAAAAGGTGAATTGAAGATGGGAGCCTGTAACTCAGAAGCTCTCCTAGCAGAGGTGAGAGCCAAGAGTAGAATAGTTTTCCAAAGGCAGAATTTTAAAGATGCTGGTTCAAAGGGAGGTGATGTAAGTTTTCTAGCACAAAAGTGACATCCGAAGGGGGAAGAGATGAGTTAAGATGCAGAACTCCCCTGAGGAAAAGTCTGACTTTTGCTCTAGCCATAAATGGGGGGGTTAAGAAATTGGCAGGCATTGATGGCCAACAGGTGAGCTTTTATAGAAATGTAAGCCAAGCTCAAATGAAATAATACACAAGTATTGCAAGACAGCAAATACCTATGACAAAAACAAGTCCTGACTGGGTTTGTGTTTCCATTTAGCTCTGTAGGACTTTCTAGTAGAGGGTCTCCTGGCTTCCTGTAGTACTTTTAACAACCTCCTCAGAGAATAGGTGTCTTTGAGAAATTAAATTTGTATCATCCACAGAGTCAAGCTGAGTGAGGGAAGATTTGGGTGGAGAAGCAATCCTTTTTGTTGAGTAATTATGTCTGGTTACAGAAGAATTTTCCTGTAATTTCCATTTGTCAGGAGAAACAGCAACAGAAACCAATGCTGCCTTAGCCAAAATGAGGCCGATAAAATGAGCTTGGGTGCTTCCTTTTCTGCTTTTAGAAGAATATTTGTAAGAGAGGGTAGTGAAGGAAGGGCATATAAGAACTTCCCTGTCCACTGGAAGTAGAATGTATCTGTCATCCAGGCTGAGGGACAAGGTTCCCCTGGTGCAGAACTGGGGGAGCTGATGGTTGGTTGGTGATGCAGAGTCATCTGTCTGAGGTGTGACCTACTGAAGGGTGATTGCTTGAAAAACTTAAGGTCCATTTGTGGAAAGAACTCCAAGAAGTGGTCAAGGGGTCTGCCTGCACATTGTCCTGTGAGGGAATGTATGTGACTGTGAGGGTGATGTCCATCTGAGTGGCTAAGTTCCATGCCTCCTGTGCTATCCTGCACAACTGGTAAGACCCGGTGTCTCCTTGTTTATGTACCACATGACTGTAGTGCTGTCCATGTATGCTAGGAGTGGTCTGGGTTGCCACAAGTGAGAGAAGATCTGCAGTGCTTGCAGAAGAGCCTTCTTTTCCTTCAGACTGAGGTGTTCTTCAGGAATAGTGGTTGCCATCTGTGCTGTTCCCAGTGTGATCCTGTCCATGCCCCCCCATGCCTTGTGCAAGGCATTTCTGTGAACTTCTTGAACAGGAAAAAGTGGTGCCAGGGGAAGTCCGGGGTTGAAGCTGACCTGCTCCTTCCATCAAAGTAGCTTCTTTTTGACAGAAGGAAGGAGGGAGGGAGGGGGATCAGGATGTCCAATGGGTTTGAGTGTTGGGACCACAAAGACTTAAGATTCCACTTGATTTTCCTTATGAGAAGTCTGGCTAAGGGAAGCATAGGAATGGTGGCCATCATGAAACCTAAAATTCATAACATCGCCCTTTTTGTGCAGTGTGTTGCAGACGGGAGATCTGTGAACTTTCTCCTGATGAAGAAAGGCATGCATGGTCTTAGTGTCCACTACGTAACTCTGGAAAACCAGGTTCTGGTGGGAAAAATGTGGGATTTTATTTGTAGTCGATTGTGAAACCCACACCTGACAGGTGTTGGAAAGGGAAATCTAGATGCTGAAGGAGGACTCTTGGAGAGAGCTTGGAGAAAAAGGTCACCCACGTAGGAAAAAAATGAATTCCCTGGGTGAGTTAGAGTGCCCACCACTGGAGCTACACACTTTGGGAACACTCTTAATGCTGTGAAAGTACCAAAAGGCAGAGCAGTAATTTGAAACTGTGAGGAGCCACAGAAAAGCCTCATGAATTTCCTGCAAGAAGAATGAATAGGTATGTGTAAATAGGCATCCTTCAGATCTGGGGACACCAGAAAGGCCTGGGGGAGAATGAGTGGAAAAAGAGAGTATTTTGAAAGTTGGTACTTACAAAAAAAGTGTTTAGGAGAGAAAGGCCTAGGCTGGGTCTCCCGAGTCCTCCTTTTCTTGGAACCAGAAACATTGTAGAGTAAAATCCTTCTGCCATGAAGAATTTTGGGACTTGTTCCATGGTAACCTGATTCAGGAGGTCCTGAATAATGGAGGCAAGCAGAGATAACTGGTTGTGAGGAGGATGTACCCATGCATATCAGGAAAAGAATATTTTCCCAGGAGATGGCATAACCACCCCTGATGACAGGACCCATTTGACTGTGGTAATATCTTCCTACTGGGCCAGGGAGAGTAACAGTCTTTTGGAAAGAGGAGTTATGGGGCTGAGGGCAAGAAAAGGGGCGCAGGGAAGGTAGTCACTAATTTTATTTCCGAAGGGAGGCCTCCAAAATGGAGGTTTCCTATGAGGTTTGTCAGAGTACCTTTTTCTACATTTTTTTCATGTTTTTTGAGTAGCGCTAACCTCCCTTTTGAGGAAGGGATGCAGATTTTGCTGGGTAGTTTCTATGGTATCTAGGAACAGAAGAAAGTATAATCTGCCTGCAGTCTTTTCGGTCTTGGTGAGTTTTGAACAGACTGGCAGCCTGAGAACCTAACAATAGGTCTCTGTCAAAAGGGTAGACTAAAGGGTTTTGATTTGAAGTCTTCAGGAACAGGCTGGCTACAAAGTCATGCATAGCTTCAAATAACAGGCCCAATAGGCTGCTGCCACAGAAAAAGCATCCACAGCACTGAGAGGTCTGGGAAAGCAGACTCTGCATTTGTTGCTTTGAATCTGCAGTTGGAGAGTCCAGCATAACTTTGTTCAAGTACGGAAGTACAGAAATCAAATATTTAATAATACAAGTCTGTTAGTTAATTACCTTAAAAGCAAGGGAAGGAGGGGTGTAATCAGGCACCTTGTGAAACCTGTCTGGTCTTTTAGGAGCTGGTGGTTGAGAGTCAGGCACTGAAGAGATAGACTGTAAACAGTCCTGGAAATCCTCAAGAACAGGAGGGTCTAGGGGAAAGCCTCAAGAACAGGAGGGGACTGGATAAGAGGCAAGAGTATACATTTCCAAGAGGCTTTAGTACATCTTCTGTATGTCAGAGATCTGAGTGAATTGCATTCAAAATGATTCATCACACTCTGGATAGTCTCCCCAAAGGAAGGTCCCTCAATAATGGAATCCGTAAACAGCGAGTCCTCTTCATCTGAAGTGATTTGTCCATAAGAGTGCAACTCAGAAAAATAATCTAGAGACTGACCTGAATAACAGTCTTGTTCTTCTTAAGATGATGTCCAAGTAGGTTTTTGAGGAGTTACCTATGGTTGTGGAGACCCAAAGGAGGTGGGTTCAAAGCATAACAGCTTTGAACAAGCTCTGGGAGAAATCTATCCACTCCTTTTCACTAGCTACTGAGGGAGAGGCCACATGTCTAGTGCTTTTTTTTTTTTTCTTTTTGGGCATGATGTCCTCCTGGATGAGACACAGAGGTTCATAACCCTGCCTAACCTTTATTAATGTGGACATATCTGCAATCTGCAAGGCTTCAGGAGCCATACTGGACTTTAATGGGGTCTTGATAGTGGGCAACTGAGAGGTAACCTAATGTACTACAGGTTCTGCAACTTCAGAGAGTACATCAAAGTCTGAAATGTTGGACTGCATATCTGTTCTGGGCCTCAAACTTCTTTTTAGGTGGAAGAGGGATGCCTGGGGATGCAGATTCAGCCATCTTGGATTGGGCCAGATGTTTAAGATTATGGGTTTCTGGAAAGGTGATGAGGGAGGAAAGCCTTGACATAAGGGTTTAGGGAATGAACAATCTTAAAATGGACTAGGATTTGTGATAGTATTCCAGGTAGAGACAGAAAAGGCATTAACGTGAAAGTCCTTATACTGAATATTCCTACAGCACTTGCATTTACCCCTCCTAGCTGACATCCAACAAATATGAGCAAAACAGCTTAAGCAAAAAAGGAAAAGAAAGGCTCCCTAATGAGGCACTTACCTGAGAAAACGATCAAGGGAAGCAATGGCACCAATGATCAAATGGCGATCAATCTGATGGATGCACGACCTGCATTCAGGCTGGTGGCAAGATCGTCTGAGGTACACTCTACATGTATATTTTTATAACCCTACATTTATGAGCTGAAATCATGCATCACCTTGGGAAGGTAAAGCTTTGGAACCCCAAGTGGTCATCAGCTTTGACAACCCATACATCAGAAATACCGCAACAGCTCAGACAGGATATAATTTTCCAAGAAACTAACATCAGTGACACCAAGCCAGCAGGCTCAAAACAGGCAAGCTGTCAAAACATCTTGAACTTAAGATCCTGCATAATGCCAGGATTCTTAAAAGGAGGAAAGAATGCAGCACTAGTTTAAAGAACTGCTTGACCACATCCCTTGATAATGTAACCACTGAAGTCACTTCTCACAGCAAATTATTAGGGGTGATAGTGGATGATAATCTTATATCCGATCTACATATACAAAACTGTAGAAGAAAAACTCATCAAAAACTAGAGATGCTTTACACGGCCAAAAACTTTCTCACCGATGGAACTAAAACTACACTTGCCACTACTTATCTCCTTCCCACACTTCTTTATGGCACTCCCATCCTCACTAACCTCCAGGCTTCAAGAAGATTAAAACTTTAACTATGCTATAACAAAGCTGCTAAATTTGCAGCAACTACCCTTTTCAGAACCCGCCACTGTATAGCACTAAAAAGCCAAGCCTAAACTGGTTAGAACTGCCATATCAACATATACACAAGCTTCTTATCACCTATAAAATTATCCAGCATCCATCTGCTTGTCCAGCACTAAAAAACACTCTACACAACTATGTTCCCAATCGGTCAGAGATCCAGTGACCAAAAATTCCGGTGCATCTAAAAACCTATCAAATCTGCTGGGCACTGTCTGTACTTGTACAAGGTTGCTAACGCCTGGAACTCCTTACTTGTATCCATCAGGTCAATACCCTCCCCCCTCCCATCTTTCAAAACCACTCAAAGACTTACTAGCTAAAATCTGGCTCTGTTCTTGCTCAAAATGAGGATGAACTACATCCCTAAATCTCAACAAGTATCTTTTCATTCCTTATACCTCCTTACTGTCCCTTCTTCATTTACTTCCTTACTTCTATCAAATTCTCTTGCCTGAATTTCTCTCTAAATATACCATAAGCCTGTTTTTCTCGCACTTCATATTGCAATTCCTGTTTGTATTAGACTAACTTTATTTTACTTATTGGCATTTGTTTACCAGGAAAGTCCACTGGGCCAAAATGAGTCCATTTTCAGTGGAGGCCCAGGAAGAAAAACTCCAAGGTAACAATAAGACTTGCATAAAGTTTCAAAATACATTACAAACAATTTCAAAAGATCCAGAGAATTACATGAAGAAATTATCAGAAATTCAAATAAAGTAGATAAACTGTTAAAACATCATAACAGCAAAAATTAAACATACACATAGTACAGAGCATAACAACATGAGACAGTGCTAGGGAAAACAAGTTTGTTCAACTTTATACAGTTATAAGCACCAAGGAAAGCATGTAGATTTGGGTGTTACACAGAATAAACAATACATACATGTAGAGAGAAAGACATAAGAGAAGCACTTTATAAATGCAGTACAGGGTATGTGGAAAGAAAAGAGGAATAAGGGAGATAAGGGAGAAAAGAAGTAGGTAGGATGGACAGTGGAAAAGAAGAGAGAGAGAGGGAAGAATGAAAAAGATAGTAGAAGGAAGTAGAAAAGGGAGAGAAGAGGGGGAAAAGTGGTTGGAGAGTTGAGAGAAAGCAGGAAGAATTAAGAGTTTGTTATGAATTATCAAGAAAACAATAGTTAGAACAGGAAAGTACAGTTTTGTACCTACCATAAATGTAGATGTTCGAGGATTCCCTTGCTGCAGTCCTGACTATTGGGTATAGTCCCAGTCGGCCGAATACCAGAGAGTAAGGCTGGCGCCAGTCATGAGTACTTAGGACGCCGCCAGTACCAGTATAAGGTACTAATGCGCATGCCCGGCGTCATTTCCTCAGTCTTTTCTTGCCCCAGATGTCAGAAGACCCAAAAGACAAGTCCCAAAACAACCTGCACCAAAAACATGTACAATATATACAGTAATATATATATATACAAAAATATAAGCATGTAAACTCACCTACACAACCACCCTGAAACACAGAGGGGAGAGGGTAGGGACTGCAGCAAAGGGAATCCTCGAACATCTACATTTATGGTAGGTACAAAACTGTACTATGTTCTTCTTGCTGCAGTCCTGACTATTGGGTAGAATCCCAAAGCAGAGGTAAGGGAGGCTGGCAAATTATAAGGTAGCAGGAGCTGACAACATGCCTTGTAAAACAGCTGTGGCAAAACCAGCTCTAGTCTTAGAGTATATAGGCAGGTGATAATGCCTAGAGAAAGAATGCACTGAACTCCAAGTAGCTGCTTCTAGAATATCCTTAGTTGCCACCCCCCTTAGAAATGCTGTTGAAGTGGCAGTAGCCCTAGTGGAATGAGGCCTAATCCCAGCTGGAACCTCTTTGCCATGATGGGAATAACAAAATGCAATGCAAAAGCCAATCCACCTAGAAATAGTTTGTTTTGACACAGGCTTGCCCTGTGAACTCAAAGCAAAAGAAACAAGTAACTGCTGAGACTGCCTAAAATCTTTAGTCCTGCTCAAATAATACCGCAATTGCCTGTGTACATCTAAAGTGTGCAAAATCTTTTCCCCTTTATTTTGAGGATCTGCAAAAACGAGGCAAATGAATAGTTTGGTTTAAAGCCACACTAGAAACCACCTTAGGCATAAAGGAAGGATTAGTGCGTAATGATACCCTGTCCTTATGGAAAATCAAAAGGGCTCTACTGCCATAAGGGCCTGCAACTCAGACACCCTTCTTGCAGAAGTAATAGCCAACAGAAAAGCAGTCTTCCATGACAAATATTTCAATTCAGCAGTAGCTGCAGGCTCAAAAGGTTGTAGAGTAAGTTTTTCCAACACAAAATTGAGATCCCAAGCAGGAGTAGGAGCTCTCGTGGGGGTCTTATATTCTTTGCCCCTCTAAGAAACTGCTTGAACAAAGGATGCGAAAACAAAGGTGGGTCACAATCATAGTGAGCTGAAATCGCTGCAGCATGAATCTTTATGGAAGAGAAGGACAAACCTTTGTCCAATAATTCAGTAAGATATTGAAGAGCCACACTCAAATTAGGCTCTGAAATCTCCAAATTCTTTGCTGTACTCCAAAATAAAAATCTTTTCCATTTTTCGTACACTCTCCTAGTACTAGGCCTTCTAGCTTCCATAATCACATTTAAAACTTGTTGAGGAAGCTGAGACCTACCTGCTTCAACACAGAATATGCCAAGCTGTGAGATGAAGAGATTGAAGCTTGACATTGAGCAGATGACCGTCCTTCTGAGATAACAGATGAGGAATCAGAGGTAAAGGCCATGGAGGCTTCTTTACAAGACTCCTTAGAAGTGGGTACCAGTGTTGCGAGGCCAATCTGGAGCTATCAAAATCATCCTTGGCCTGTCTTGTCTGACCTTTAGTAATACCTTTGGAAGAAGAGGTAGAGGTGGAAAGGCATAGACATGAAGGTTTTTCCAACTGAAAGACAGAGCATCCACTTTCCAAGCTGTGTGATGAAACCCCTTTGTGCAATACTGTGGCAGCTGGTGGTTTAGTGGAGAAGCGAACAGATCTATGTCTGGAGTTCCCCAGGACACTGTCAATTTCTGAAATACATGAAGATCCAGTTTCCACTCGTGGGGATCCATGATTTGTCTGCTTAATACATCTGCTAGGAGTTCTGTGCTCCTGGCAGAAACCTTGCCTGAAGAGTCAGTTGCAGGCTTAACGCAGTCTCCCATAAAATCATTGCTTGCCTGCATAGAGGATAAGAATGTGTTCCCCCTTGCTTGTTGATGTACCACATGACAGTTGTGTTGTCTGTCAGAATCAACACCTGCCCTGGAAGAAGTAACTCCTTGAACGCCATCAATGCAAACTGGACTGCTAACATCTCCTTCATGTTGATATGTAGATGCTGTAGTCTGGCAGGCCACTTGTCTTGTATCCACTTTCCATTTAGATGAGCTCCCCAAGCAGTGTCCGAGGCATCTGTCGTTAAAATCTGACTCGCCTCTGGCGGGTCACAGAGAGTCCCTTGTTTAGGTGACATTCCTGAGCCCACCACAAGAATTCCTTTTGAAGGCAAGGTATTATTTGAATGACAGTGTCCAAATCTTGGCAGTGCTGTGTCCATACATTTTGAGATACCATTGCAGCTTCCTCATATGCAGTTTGGCATTGGGAAGCACCAGAATACAAGATGCCATGAACCCTAATGCTTGAAGGACTGTCCTTGCAGTCAGCACGGACTGATGAGATAGTTGATGGAAGTAAAGTGACAGACTCTTTTGTTTGTCCAAAGGCCATCTGGGCTGCTGTATTCAGTCTCACACCCAGAAAGCACATGTCTTGAGAGGGTACTAGACTGGACTTTATTTCGTTCACAGAATACCCTAGGCATCTTAGCACTGCTATGACATATTCCAGATGCTGTAGAAGGTGTACCTTTTCTTGAGCCAGAATCAGGCAGTCGTCCAAGTAAGGATAGATTTGAATGCCTTGAAGCCTGAAGTAAGCTATCACTGGAGCCAGAACCTTTGTGAATACTCTGGCAGTAGATAAGCCAAAGGGCAATGCAGAGAACTGATAATGAAAATCTCCAGTTCATACTTTCTGCAACTTAGCCTTATAGGCACATGAAGGTAAGCTTCCTTGAGATCCAAAGTTACCATCCAGTGATCCTTGCCCAGCAGAGGTAACAGTTGCTGTAACGTCAACATGTTGAACTTGGGAATGTCCAGGTAAGTGTTGAGGAGAGATAAATCCAAAATTGGTCTCCACGTGTTCCCCTTCTTTGGTACTAGGAACAGGCGAGAATAAAATCCGAAGCCCCTTTCTGATACAGGGACTGGCTGAATGGCCCCTATCTGGAGTAACTGAGAAATTTGCTTGTGAGCCACTTTTCTTTGTGTAGGAGGAACAACTGGCATGCCTTTGAAAGGGGGCATTGTGTGGAAATAAAATCTGTAACCGTGATGAATGATATCCAGCACCCATCTGTCTTGAGTGATTAAATCCCAATTTTCTTTGAAAAGAGACAATCTTCCTCCCAAAGGAGCTGCCAGACGAGAGTCCACTGGCAGCTGAAAAGGCAGGTCATTGGTTCTGCTTACGAAAGGACTGACCCCTGCCCTCACCAGAAGTCTGAGCAGGTGAACTGTCTGATCTAGGCCTAAAGAACCTTGAGCCCTGCCCCTACCACGTCTAGACCTACCCCTAGACTGGGAACCATAAGCAGGATATGTCCACCCCTTAGCAGGCCAATTTCTACTAAACTTGGAGGCTGCACCTGCAAAAAATCTTTAACAGTCTGCATAGACTTAGCTTTGTCCTCCATTTTCTTTAAAACTGCTTCCACAGGCGGGCCAAACAACACATCAGACTGTAAAGGAGCATCCAAAATCCTGGTCTTAACATGCTCAGCTAAATTCTGATCCTTCAACCAGGCATGTCTGCGAAGAACAGAACTAGTAGCAGCCACCCTCGAGGAGGCCTGAACAGCATCAAAACCACACTGCAAAGAATGCTTACCCACTTGTTCAGACACATGAACCAAATCCAGCAATTCTTTACACTCAATACCTTCCGCCAAAGCATCCACCTTAGATTTCAATTGTGAAAGGAGATAATTCTGATATTTCAGCATATGAAACTGACAATTCAACGCCCTCATGGCTAGAGTGGAAGAAGTATACTTTCTTACCCCACCTATCCAAAGCCCTTGCCTCTTTATCAGAGGGTACAGGATTTTTAACCACAGAAGCTTTAACACCTTTAGGCCCCTGAGAAACAGTTTCTGGGTCCGCCCTAGGACTCTTAAACAAATACTTATGAGCTTCCGGCACCCTATAATACCTATCAGGCTTAACAGGAGCAGGAGGCAAGGAATCAGGGTTCAGAGAAGCCTCTGCAAAAACATCCTCCACCACATTCAACACAGGAGGAATAGCTAAGGGCCTATGCTGGGGCAAAAACAAGAATTCCCTAAGCCTTTTTCTGGAGTCAGAGTAATCTTGGCCTTCCCATTTAAAGTGCTCCCTCATGGAGTGAAGAGTCTCTGAAAATGAAAAATCCTCAGGAGGAGAAGCTGAAGGAGTGGAATCATCCACATCAGAATCAGAATAAGTAGGAAACTCTTGCAAGTCTTCCACAGAAGACTCCGAAGCCTGTGAACACTGTTCAAAACTATCAAACTCCTGTTCCACCCTAGGCCTCTTATCAGGTGGGGGCATAGAACCTCTAATCAGAGTAATCAAATCTTCTGCCATTTTAAGCATATGTTTCTTAGGCACAGAGCCCGAAATGCTAGGAGAAGCCCCACAGAAGCTGAACTTGGCCTACCTCTAAAAGCTTTGGCAACAGAAGGAGAGGCCCTAACTACCTTGGGAAGAGAGGGAAGAACAGTTACCTGAGAAGCCCCCTCAGCTAGGCCTACCTCCTGAGAGGGCACATCCTGTAACAGTAAAGTATCTGCCTGAGACTCCATAGAAACTCCTGGCAAAACCTCTGGCTCCCTGAGCCTTCTAAAGGACCGGCGTCCGGGACTGCGGTTCCTCACCCTAGGCTTCACTGTTTTGTCCTTGCGCTTCTTGGATGAAGCAGGCGTCGGAGCATCCGGCGGCATATTATAATTACAGCGCTTCCCAAACACTAACCTAGCACAATCAAGCCTCCTCTTAATAGTGCGCTTGTTAAATCTAGCACAAGAGCGGCAACCAACAACGTCGTGCTCAGGCCCTAAACAAGGTATACACAATGTATGATAATCCCTATGCGGTATCTGTTTCCCACAAGAAATACAGTTATTCACTTTTTCTGACATCCGGTTAAATACTGAGGCAAGAAAAACCAAAATGTTCCCCAACGGAATTCTTAACCAACTCTGATTTCGGTCTGAAACTCCGGATTCGGAAAATCTCAGAACGCCAACCTGCACTCGCAAAATTGCTTCTGCATCGGACCATGCGGCAAAAAAGACTGAGGAAATGACGTCGGGCATGCGCATTAGTACCCTGGTACGATTGACGTCAGTCTAAGGCGCCATGACCGACGTCAGCCTTATACTCTGGTATTCGGGCCGACTGGGACGCGGACTATACCCAATAGTCAGGACTGCAGCAAGGGAAGACGAAGAACATCTAGAAAAAGCACAGATTTAAGCTTGGTTGGTAGACTTAAGTAATAGCAGGGGAAGCAAGAGAAGAGTTGCAAGTCCAATTGGAAAAGAGATGACTGAAAAGTGCAGTTTTTAAGTCTGAGGGGCTTTGTTCAGTACGGATGGATGTAGGCGGGTTATTCCATATCCTGGCAATATTCCAAGAGAATAACAATTTTCCTGCAGGTATTTTAGGTTTATGAATTTGAAGCAGATACTGGTGTTCAGATCGCAGTGGTCTAATGGAGTTGTAAATGGTAAGTAGGGAACTATGGGGCAGGACAGTCCTGTGGCTTATAAATAAATGTATGTGTAGGTGTGAGCTAAAGGAGTAATAAGTAGTGGGGGAATTGTAGCCATTGTAATTTTTTTAGGGTAATACAGTGATGAGTAGAATGGGGACTGTAGCAAATGTAGCAATCTTGTTATAGCAAGTTTATAGTTTTGTTTTCTGGTAAGACTGCAGGTTGGTTAGTAAAGGTGCACCATAGGTTAGAGAGGGTAACAGGTAAGATAGTGCTAACACTTGTTTAGTTGGTAGGAAGAGAAACTTATTGCATCTGTAGAGTAATCCAAGTTTTTTTGAGAGTCTTATTTATATTATTTTGGATGTGCAGATCGAATGTGAGGTTTTCGATTATTACCCCCAACAATTTAGTATGGGTTACTAACTCAATTGTGGTAATGTTCAGAGAGAATATATTGAGGTCAGCTTTGTTGATAAATGTATTTCTTTCAGGAGTAAGGATTATAAGTTTAGATTTTTGGCATTTAAAGAAAGGTGATTTTTGTGAAGGCAAATTTAGACTGGAAAACTCTGCTTGGGTAGTTAGGAGTAGAGCAGACTATAGTGGAGTCTATAGTGCATAACGGACTAGGAAGCCATGTGGGATAGCTTGGTAGAGACTGCTGACAAAAATGTTAAACAGAAGACGGCCTAAAATTGAGCCTTGGGGTACACCTGTAAGGTTGTGAAGGTAAGGAGAAATAACAGTTCTGCCATTTACCAGCATGCTCTCTGTTAAGAGAGGTAGCTTTTGAACCAATTAAGTGACTGGGGGGATAATCATATACTGGAGAGCTGGGAGAGGAGGATAGAGTGAGAGATGGTACTGAATGCTTTCAACAGGTCCAAGAAAAGGGCTGATACAATGTGTCCTGAGTCTTTGGCTTTATTGACCATGTATAAAAAGGATATTAGTGTAGTAGATGTGTTATGACCTGGGCAGAACCCATACTGTGCTGGCAAAAGGATTTTGTTGTTTAGAAGGTAGTGTACGAGTTATTTTTGCACACATTTTTCTAGGATTTTAGAGATGGGGAAAGTACAGCAATGGGTCAGAAATTACAGATATTGATTGATGGGCTGTCTTTATGAAGTGAAATGATGACTGCTTTTTTCCAGAGGGAAGGGAGGTAGGATTCTTGGATAGACCTGAGAATGCTAATGGGGTAGGCCACCGCATCAGCAGCAATCTTAAGAAATTTGGTAGGAATTCTATCAGCTGAATTTGAGCAGGGCTTTAAATTTAGGAGGAGTTTCTTGATGTAGGAAGTAGAGATGTTTGTGAAATTAAATTCTGTCTGGGAAGACTTTTGTGTGCAGTTTGGATGGGAGGGTACTGAAGCTTGAAGAGGGGTGATGTAAGGCAGGTGAGGTATTGGGGATTCTAAGTTAAAGTGTATTGCAAATGGGTGGAGAGGAGGGTGTAGGAATAAGATTATTTGGGAGAGGTAAAGAAAAAGTAGCCATTATGTTAGCAATAGTATCAATAAAGTAGGAGTTAAAGGTGTTGGCTATTTGTTCAGGAGGCATGTCAGGGTGTGGCAGGGACTGGATTTGTTGCCAGGATTTAGGAGATTATTTATGGAAGACCAGAACAATTTGGGATTATTTTTTCTATTTGCTTGTAGATTCCAGAAGTATTGCTGCTTGTCTTTAGATATGAGTTTTTTTAGCTTGGTTTTTGAGCTGTTTGTAATGAATGAGGTCGGAAGGATTTTTAGATTTAAGCCAGAGTTTCCAAGCTTTGTCGCTACTGGTCATGATTTCCTTTGTGGGTTTTGTTAACCAGATGGCATGGTTGACTTTGATTCTTTTGGTTCTGGTAGGAGCTAGGCTATCCAAGATTTTTAGAAATGAATTATTAAAGAGCAGCAAAGTGTTATCCAGTGGAAGAGTTTTAAGACTATTCCAGTTAAAGCTATTCAGTATGCTATTAAATGTGTGGGATCTAAATTTTGATAGGTTTTGGACAAATCTGATACTGTGGACTTTTGGGAAAGATGAGCAAGCCCGGATAGCAAAGGCAGGGAGGTGGTCACTAATAGAGTTGGACTTGGTGCCAGAGGATATGTATTTAGAGGGTTCTGAGACAAGAATCCAGTCTAAGATGGATCCTTCATTGGTTTTACTGTACCTAGTAGAGGTAGAGATTAGTTGGGTAAAATGAAACAGATTTATACTGGAGGATGATTGTTTGGAGGAAGTGGAAGCCCAATCAATTTTCCTATCACAAAGGATAATTGTTTCATTTTTATACAATGGGAAATCCAAGACAGAACATCTTCTAATACTGGTATGTTATTTCCAGGGTGGATGTATGGAAATGATGCAAATTTTTTTACAGCAGTTGATTTCCAGAAAGGAGATCAAAATCTCAGCTTTCTGGAGCTAAGGAATAGAGTCTGTAAATGGTGAGCTATTGAGGATGTTGGGGTAGATGATGGCAACATCACCTCCTTTTTTATTATGTCTATCTGCCTTAATTACACTAAAGTTATGTGGGAGAAACTCAAAAGTCCTCTACAGTGGGGTTTAACCAAGTTTCTGTAGCAGCTAGGATATCAGTATTGTTTTGAGTGAGCCAGAGGTTTTATTACAGATACTTTGAAAATGTAGAGCAGCTATGTGAAGAGATTTTGAACTTTTACAGGAATTAGGTTTTGTGGGCAATGGAGTGGTTGAGAGTCCAGGTTTAGAGTTGATATCACTGGAACAGATGAAGGAAGAAAGGGTATAGTAGAGATGGAGTATAAAGTGTGAGAGCTTAGAGATTATATAAAGAGGGCAGTTACATTGAGTGTTGGGTACGTAATGTAAGGAATAGTTGGTGGAGAGAATGTGAGTTTTGGCACAAAGGACAGGAGTTGTACAATACAGGCTAGGGCTAATGTTGGAATAGGAATAAAAAGTGGAGCATGTACATCGAGTTGAAGAGTTTGTTTTAGTAGATAATGAGTATGGACTTAGTGCTGTTACTTGTGTTAGAAAGAGGAGAAATAGGGGGAGAAGGAAGAGCAATATTGTTTGTTGAAAGAGGGGAGACACTGTGACAAAGCAATGATAGGGAAAGGAGTGAAGACTGTCAGAGGGGAATTGTTGAGGAGGTAAGTGGGGGAGAGTGATTGGATAATGAACGAGGGGGAGTGTCTAGAAGTGTATAAATCTGATGAGAGGGTGGGTGGGAATGGGAGTAGGGGAGTGGAGCGAGTCCAAGCGTAGTAAGGGCGAATGGAGCGGGATGAGCCAAGACGCAGATTGGGCAAGAAGTGGAAGAAAAACAATCAGTGCAGAAGCTCAGTGAGGTCACCAAGTACAAGCTAACTTAAGATTAAAAAAAGGGTATTTCCAATTCAGGCAATTGAGAGAGAGAGAGGGGTCTAGAAATAACTACTATTACAATTGAGGTTAAGGAAAGGTTTAGGCACTAGTACTGGACAAACTAGGGAAACAGTAAATGTCTATTACTTAGCATGAGGCAGGACGTGGGCAGCAATAGTGTCCAGTAGTGTGCAGGCCTTAACTTCTAACAGAGCAGGAAAAGTTTTAATCTGTAGAACACCAAAACCTACACTACTGCAATTGTTTGAACGGAGCACTTTTCTGCCAAACACTGTACGGGGTCTGATACCAGCATGGTGCTCTTTCTCGGAAAGAGTTTCAGGAGCTGGTTTCAGTACAGTTGGTGGGCAGAAATGCCTGAGTTAGGGGACTGTAAAAGAAATAGCAAGAGAAAAACAAAAAAAATTGTTATGCTCATTAGGAAAGTGTTCTAGGAAAAGGTTAAGAGGAGGAAAGGCAGAAAAGAGGAAAATAATGAAAATGACAGTTGAGGAGAAGTCAGAGGAAGTAGGTAAGAGCAAAAGAGTGAAGAAATGCAGAGCAGCTCAGATACCAGTAAAGAACAAGTGTAAGTTACAAAACAGTTTCACAGTTTAAATAAAGTAGGAGAAAACAATATAACAGCAAAAATAAATACATAGTATAAATGGATATCTCGTATGTAATATTACTGAAAAAATTATTGTAGTTTTACTTCTGTAAACTAAAATCATAACTATTCAGTATAAAGTTGGCAATTAAGTAACTATAGCAGTATCACAGAACAAATAAAGACAGCCTTGTGCTCTTTGTCGCCTATGAGGTTAAAGAGATTAGTTAAACCACTGCATACAATAAATAGACAGAGAAATGGAAACGAACTGAGAACTACAAATCCTGCCTTTATTACATAAAATATTGAGCACTTTCGTCCCACAAAAAGGGGACTTCATCAGAATATAGAAAAACACAAAATGCATACATTTACTATTGAAATACTCTAACCAATACCTGGATTGGTCAACCAGTCATTACCATAACTTGGATTTAAAGCCATACAACTGTATCATCACTAGCTATACAAAAACAAAATGTCGTAGAAGGTACATATATTTTTTTTAAATATCGCTAAAATAAAACATCATGAAAAACTGTTTACATATTCATAAAAAATATATATGTCATAAACCCATTTTAATAGCTTACACAATATAAGAGAAATGGAGATTGCATCATTAGGTCCTGGGGGAAACACTGCTGCTAACCTAAATTGGCACTCAGTTTTTCTTTCTTTCTGATTGTATTCTTCCAATCACCCCCCCCCAAGGATTCAATTCAATGCACTCCAAGATCCCAAACAAAAACTTGGTGAAACCTGTATATTGCTGGGAGTGCTTATAAAGAGCATTACTATGTTTTTTATTTTTTACATCATTAAGATGTTCATGTAACCTACTTCTTAAGGAGCGCTCAATTTTTCTCACATAAAAAGTGCCACATGACGCCCCAGAGGGTCAAATACACGGGTCTATATTAGAACATCGAAGTTTCAAAACTTCGAATGTTCTAATATTGACCCTGATTCAGCGAAAGCTGAAAACATCGAACATACAAAACAGCGAATTTTTTCCTAGGGAAATAATTTGCTGTTCCAAAACACATACACACAACACAAGCACACCAAACAAACAGCAATCCACACACATACACCTAAAATCTTACACCTAACCCTGTACTAAACTATACATACACCACTAACTATCCACTTACCTTAACCCAAACCCTAACCCTAAGGTCCGTCACTATCGCACACTCACCTCAACCGCGCCCTAACCCTAACTCACCTAATCCATCCTAACCCTTACGTCCACACAATCGCACACATACCAAACCCGCACCCTAACCCTAACTAAGCTAACTCACCATCAATCGCACACTTACCTGAACCCGACCCATAGCTTTCCACTACAGCGCTGAAAATACCGAAGCAACAGAAACGGACAACCAAATTATTTCCCTAGGAAAAAAATTTGTTTTTCTGTAGCTTCGATATTTTCAGCTTTCGCTGAACAGGGGTCGATATTAGAACATTCGAAGTTTTGAAACTTCGATGTTCTAATATAGACCCAAATACACAACCTTACTAGTTTGCACAATTACCCTTCCTAAAATTCACCTTACTCCTCCCAGTCTATTCATCAAAACTATTCTGGTTTGTATATTTATATAACTACATTGACTATAAGCCCAGCAGGGTTTAGTACCACCATCAGCAACTCCTACGAAAGCTCTTTTAGACCCAAACAACTTTTTTAAAATGAACCCCTCTTACTAATAAACCGTGGCTCTACCCCTACCTTTTTGTATACTTTGGGGTTAACACTAAATACATTCCAGTTCCTTCTATAAATCTCTCTTATTTTTTTGCAAGGTTATGTAAGTCTATTACAACATAATAGCCTTGCAAGAAAAATAAAAAAATAAAGGAAATTTACAGAAGGGACTGGAATACATTTAGAGTTAACCTTGAAGTATATGAAAAGGTAGGGGTAGAGCCACAGTTTATTAAGACCGGGGCTAATTTTAATAAAAAGCTGTTGGGAGTCTAAAACAGCTTTTGTAGGGGTTGCCGATGGTGGTACTAAACCCTGCGGGGCTTGTAGTCAATGTAGTTATATAAATATACCCACCAGTATAGTTTTTATGTATAGACTGGGGAGTAAGGTGAATTTTAGGAAAGGTAACTCTGCAACTAGTAAGGTTGTATATTTACCCTCTGCATGTCATGTGGCATTTTTTATGTGGGGAAAAGCTGAATGCTCCTTAATAAGTAGGTTATATGAACATCTTAATGATATAAAAAATAAAGATAATAATGTTTTTTATAAGCACTCCCAGAAATGTACAGTTTTCACCAAGTTTTTGTTTGGGATCTTGGAATGCATTAAATTGAATCTTGGGGGGGGGGGTGATTGGAAGAATACACCCAGAAAGAAACTGAGTGGCAATTTAGGTTAGCAGCAATGTTTCATCCCAGGACTTAATGATGCACTCTCTCCAGGTCCCCTATTTTTGTATGAGAGAGCTAGTAAGCTATGAAATGGGTTTATGAAATATATATTTTATGAATATGTAAACAGTTTTTCATGATGTTTTATTTTACAGATGTTTTTTTAAAAAATTATACCTTCTATGACATTTTATGGTTGTGTATAACTAGTGATGATACAGTTGTTGTATGGCTTTAAATGCAAGTTTTGGTAATGACTGGTTGACCAATCCAGGTATTGGTTAGAGTATTTAAAAAGTAAATGTATGCATTTTGTGATTTTATATATTCTGATGAAGTCCCCTTTTTGTGGGATGAAAGCACGCAATATTTTATGTAATAAAGGCAGGACTCAGTTCTCAGTTCTTTTCTGTTTCTCTTTTTATTGGTTTTTATATATTGTTTTATTTGTGGTTGTTCTTGTTTTTTTTGGATTCATTCTGGGGACTACATGGATACTCTTGACCAGTTTGCTCTGTTTGCTGAAGTTGGGGCAAATATGGAGATAGCCCTACTTAAAGAAGAGGTTTCATTCTTAAAAGAGGAGCTAACTAGTCTGACTGATTTACTTTCTCAGAAGGATACTGAAGCTGGGAATAATCCTAGAGCTCCAGCTGTTCATTCTTCCTCTTTGAACTGTTTGGAAGAGCCATCTAATGGTCTCCATGGTGAACTGTATTTGATTGGCCCTCCTAGCCAGCTGACTGGTGTTTCAGCTTTACAGCAAGGAGGAAATGGAGTAATTGGCAAGAAACGCGTAAATAGAGTTGCTCAACTAGTGAGCCGAGCTGAGGACATTGTTCCTGGACAGTGTAAGATTAAGCAATTTAATAAAAGGATACATCAAAATGAAGGTACTGTACTTAATATTATTTCCGGTGTTACTAATGTGGAACAGTCGTGTACTAGTATGCAAACATTGCAAAACACAACCAACAGTGCTTTTAACATGGGCAATGCTGTTTCTAAATTGTCTAGCTTGCTTACAAAGAATTTGTGTTTTTCAACAAACAATGAACAGGGGATTAATAGACCAGATGTGCAAACTGGTGGTTTAAGTAATGAAGTTTTTAACTCTTTTAAAAATACGTTATATTATTTTGAGAAAAGATAATTAAAATGAAATCCTTGCAGATTGACATAATGTATTTAAAAGAATGCATATCCTTGAAGGTTGTAGCCCAAGGTTTACTTATTGTTAAATTTCTTTTTGGCATTTTTTACAATGATGAATTGCAGATTTTGTCATTTTTTTTTGATGATGCGGGTCTAGGGTTGGTGCAGAAAACTATTATGAAAAACAAAAATATGACATTTTTCAGGAAATTCATACACTTGACACAAGAATAAGGCAGGATTTGTTATTTCCGGAATATCAGGGGATGTATTTCAAGATACTGGACAAAGTGAAAAAAAGGTGCAATTCGTTGTTGTTTAAAAATAAATGAAAGCTGGAGAGGGATTTAAAATAATATCAAAATTAAGTATATCCTGTGAGGCAGATTTTGAAGGTGACTCACCATGACAGATATCCTTCAATTTCTCCGAGCTGTGGTGAGAGAAGCAGATGTAAGTGGGGGGGGGGGGGTTCAATATGGAGTATCCCCCAATACTGAAGTTGAACAGGATTTTCAAGTGGTGAGACGCTCAGGGAGATTAGTGCACAGGTATACAGAGAAAGGGGAATATCACACGAAATATTAACCACAAACACACAAAGGGAATGCTTAGAGGGGCATGAACCAATACAGGGATTAACTGACCAAAGGAATAGTTTAATATGTGCATTTAACGGTTTCACTATATATAACTACACTGATAGAGTTATCTCCCCAGAATACTTTAGTTTGTTATCCAAAGGTATAAAATTTATTCATAGGTAGGTACTAGGCTATCGGCCTACGTAAGCCTAGCCAGCAAGGTACCATAGCTTACGCCACCCAAGAAAGTTATTTTCCTGTGCCACTGTCCAGCAGAGACACAGAAGTGATCCCCGGGGTGTACTTCCCATTTCCCATCCACTCATCAAGATTTTTCTTGAAGAGTGCTAATGAAGAACTTTGCTTGACATAGATGGGTAGCTTGTTCCAGAGTATAAGTAGTCTCTGGGACAGGAAACTATCCCTCCAGTGTGTCCTGTTTATTATGGTGACAAGGTTTAGGTCCCTAGAGCGTGTAGCTTGGAGGGATTGGGATTTCTTTAGGTGTAGCATGTCCAACAGCTCTGGGTTTGACATAGCTTTATATGTTAGGCAAAGATCACCTCGGAGTAGGCGATATGCTACTGAGTAAAGCTGGAGTTTTTTGAGGTGGTCAGTGTAGGGCATTTGTTTGAGGCCAGTAATACTCTTTGACAGGTACTTCTGTGGCCTTTCCAGCTGCTGCAGATGTCTTGTGAGGTACATTCCAAAAGGGGTGTTGTACTCTGTAATGGGTCTAATGAGTGACGAGTAGAGGGGAACAATGATCTCTTTTTTCCTGGATGATAACCCTGAAAGAAAAGGTAATATAGTACAGTACATAACATAATAGAGTTAAAAAACTATACGTGTGAGGAAGTTGAATCTTGGTAATTTCTTTTTTGGTCAGGAAGATCATTTTTTGGTGGAGCATAATGGGGTTGGTAAAATTCCCAAGAAAAAGTGTGTATTTAAACCCCCTCTGCATTCCCCTTTTGGATGTTTTTGAAAAAGTGGTGATGGAGGATATTTATACATCCCACCAGCAGGAGAAAAGTATTCATCAAAACCTCACTAGGGGAGAATTAAATCTAATGACTTAACTTTGAAATTATACATCAATATATATTACTACCCCTGATGGGGGGGGGTAGTACTGTTTAGGGCAACAGATTACTCAAATGCAATACAGGAACTTCTTTTTGATGATACAACATACGTGGTTGTTTCAAGAAATCAAATCAATATTGCGCATTCCCAGAGTAGATTCTTTTTTGGAGGACTATGTGGTCAATGAGAGAATTTGTGCTGAATTGTATAATTTCTTGTATAGGAAAGATCCAATCATCCCTGTATTTTTCGGCATTCCAAAAATTCATAAAAGTGTGCAGTATCCAACCATTCAGGCCCATAGTGCCAGCTAGTTGGTCTAAGACCCACCCCTTGGCCATTCTGGTAGATTACTGGGTTAAGCCATTGGTAGAACATACACCTCATTTGGTCAAGGATACATGGGGAGTTTTTAAAGCAATTAAAACAAGAAGTTTGGGATGCTGAGCTAATCTTCCTTACAACAGATATTAAGGATTTATTTTCTGTGATTCCCAAGGAGAAAGGTCTGGAATTGTTTGAGGAGACTATTTGCATATTCTAACATGTCACATGATCAGGTTTCCCTCATGTGTGAACTTATGAGTATTATTTTAGAAAATAATTTCATATTTTTGAGGAAGAGTATTATCAGCAGATCAGAGGAGTGGCTATGGGGGCAGCATGTGTCCCCGTCTATGCCAACACTGTTCTGCTTGGATGGGAGAACAGATATCTCTTCACTTGTCCATACAGGAACCATGTGAAAATGTATTCCAGATTCTTGGATGACATATTTATTCTTGGGAAAGGAAGGATAGAAGAAATAAAGAAGTTATGTACTCACCATAACGTTCCATGTATGTATTCCATCTCGCCGAACATTAGTACGTGTGGGTTTGGAGCCAATCCTCGTCTCCGACTCAGCCACTTAGAAAGCCTGAAAACTTCTGATTGGCTAGTGGCTAACAGGTATCCCATGGTGCATGCGCACGTTCCCCAGATCTTGTTTACTACTAGTCTATCAGGATAAAACAGGAAAAGGGACAAAGGTCCGGAAGAATAAACTGTAATAAAGGCGCCCTTGTGGTATAAACCACTGTAGAAAAGGAACAACAGTTTCCAGATCCTCCAAGAAGAGGGCTGGTGGATGGGTTGGTAATAATGTTCGGAGAGATGGACTACATACATGGAACGTTATGGTGAGTACATAACTTCTTTATGTTATGCAATCCTATCTCGCCTCCATTATTACGTGTGGGACAGCGTCCCTAGCACCTTGAATGGGTGGCTCACTGGAAAATACTCCTGAGTACCATGGAACCAAACAAGGCTCTACCCCTGGAAGTTAAATCCAATTTACAATGTGAAATGAAGGTATGAGGGGTAGCCCATGTTGCTGCTGCACATATATTATCAATAGGTGTCCTGGCTTGGAAAGCAGCAGAAGTAGAAAAGGACCTGATAGAATGCGCTTTAACTTTAAAGGGTAACTCCTTTCCCTGAGAACTGTAAATAAAGGAAATACAACTAGAGATCCAGTTCGATAGTGTAACCTTGGAAACTGGCAAGCCCATTCTCGCCTCAGCAAAAGAAACAAACAGCTGTTCTGATTTTCTAAATCCTTTGGTCCTGTGGATATAGAAATGCAGTTGCCTATGCACATCCAATTGGTGGAATGTATACACTGCTTTATTGGAGTGATTAGGGAAGAACACTGGCAATTCAATTGTTTGGTTTAAGTGAAATTGAGAACAGACTTTAGGAATAAAGGAAGGATTGGTCCAGAGAGAAACCCTATCTTTGTGAAAAATTATATATGGAGGTTTAACTGACAGGGCCTGTAATTCAGAAACTCGTCTGGCTGAGGTTATTGCTACCAGAAAAAGAGTCTTCCAAGACAGGAATTTCAACTGACAACTATGGGCTGGTTCAAAAGGTGGCAGAGTAAGTCTAGACAGGACTAGATTCAGATCCCAAGGAGGAATGGGGTCTTGCACAAGAGGTCTTAACATCATGGAACCCCTAATAAAGGATATGCACAGTTTGTGAGACTTAAGACTGGAATCATTAATCCCCACATGAAAATTAGATATTGCTGCCAGCTGAACTTGAAGTGTAGCAGCCGCTGAACCCTGGTGAAAGAGTTCTGAAAAGAACTCTAGAACAATAGTAATGGGAGCTGTAAATGGATCAACTTCTCTGTTGTGTGCCCATATAAAAATACTCTTCCATTTACTGTGATACAATTTTCTAGTTGAAGGCTTGTGAGAAGAGGTAATAAGAGTTACAGCTGGAGACCGATCATGAAGCCTGACTAGTGACAGAACTGGAGCAGCCATGCTGTCAGTTTGCGTGTGTGGAGACTGGGGTGAAGAGAACCTGACGTGTGTCAGGAGGTCTGGCACTGGGTCCAGAGTCCATGGATAGTCTAACAGGTGAGGCCCGAGGAAAGGGAACCAAATCTGACGAGGCCAGTAAGGAGTGATGAGGATCATCTTGCTTCCCAACAACATTGCTTTCTGTATGACCTTGGGGATGAGTGGAAAAGGAGGAAAAGCATAAAGAAGTCCCGAGGGCCAATCGTGGACGAGTGCATCTCTTGGAGACTATCCCGGAGGAGGGATGAGAGAGAAAAAGGTGCTGCATTTGGTATTGATAGGGCTGACGAAGAGGTTGCAGCAGGGTTGTCCCCACCTGTGGAAGATCATACTGGCTATTTTCTGGTTCAAGGACCATTCGTGATTTAACAATATTGCCCTGCTTAGCTTGTCCGCTATCACGTTGGAAGTCCCCGGGATGTGCGTTGCAATGAGAAAGCGTTGGGAAGAAATTGCCCAATTCCAAACTCGCAGGGCCTCTCAACATAAGGGGAATGATCTGGTCCCCCCTTGTTTGTTTTGATACCAGACCACCGACATGCTGTCGGTCTGGATAGCTATCGTTTCTAGAGGGAGAAAGTCGTGAAATGCTTGCAACGCTAGAAGCACCGCTCTCATCTCTAGGACACTGATATGCAGATGGGCCTCCTGATCGTGCCATGTGCCTTGGACAGTCCTGCCAAGATATTGCCCCCCCCCCCAATCTGTGAGGCATCCGTGGTCACAGTGGCAACGGGTTGATGCGATACAAAGGGAGTTCCTGTGGTAAGATGACTTGGTTGAATCCACCAGTGTAGTTCCTTTTTGCAAGAATCTGTAATCAGAATATGATGATGTAGAGGCAGCTGCTGAAAAGACCACTGGGATGACAGGAGCCATTGGAGCAATCTCATATGTAGTCTTGCTAAAGGTACCAAGGTTATGGTCGACGCCATAGCTCCGAGAAGCTGCAACACCACCTTCACTTTGACTCTTCAAAGGGGAAGTATCCTGTAAATTTGTTGCACAAGATTCTGTATTCTGTCTGTAGGTAGTCTGGCTGTCATAGCGACCGTGTCTATGTTTGCTCCTATAAAAGTTATAGACTGAGTGGGCAAAGTAGAGGATTTTTCCCAGTTTATCGAGATTCCCAACTGGGAACAGTGCTTGATTGTGGAATCTCTCGATTGAACTAGGCGATGCCTGGTGGTGGCAGCCAGGAGCCAATCGTCCAGGTATGGAAAGACTTGGATTCCCTGACGCCTCAAATGAGCTGTAACTACTGCCATGCACTTGGTGAACACCCGGGGGGCTGTGGTGAGACCAAAGGGCAGCGCCCAAAACTGGTAATGATTGGCTCCCAGCCAGAAGCGTAGGTAGCTCCTTGATGCTTTGTCCATTATGTGGTAGCAGGCATCCTGGAGATCTATTGAGCACATCTAGCTGTCTCTTCCTAACAGAGGGAGTATGGATTGTAGAGTGACCATTCGAAACTTGGACTTCTTTACATACTCGTTTAACCTGCTGAGGTCTAGGATGGGTATCCAGTCCCCTGTTCTTTTTGGAACTAAAAAGAACCTGGAGTATGTTCTGAATCCTGTCTGGTCTGCTGGGACCTTTTGGAAGACTCTTTTAATAGCAGCTTTTTTATCTCTATAGCCGCTTGATCCCTGTGATTAGGTGGTACATCTGGGATCCTTTTGGGAGGGCGTGGTGGAAGAGAAAACAGTACAGAGTAACCTCTGGTGATAATGTCTTGTACCCACTTGTCTAGAGTGAGATTTAGCAAGGTTTCTGGGTACAAGGACAGGCGACACCCGATCAGCTCCAGAGACGTGCAGTTGGGTTCCACATCAGGAATGCTGAGAGGGGCGGTCACGAAAGGAATCGCAACCTCTCTGATTCTGTGGGCCTCCCCTGCCTCTGGGGCGATGTCTACCATTATTTCCTCCTCCCCTGCCACTGAAAGAGGAATCACCCTGTGTGTCCTGAAAAGGTCTCTGTGAATTCTTGAACCACATTTTATCGCTCTTCTGACCTTTAGGGTAAGGTCTAGAAGGAATGGTAAAATGGACTCCCACGGCAGAGAGTCTTTCCTTCCTGTTCACACCTGGTGAGGGTATCTTTCACCTTGGGTTCAAAAAGAGAGGATCTGTCCATGGGAGCATTGGTGAATGTAGACTTGAAAGGCTCAGCAAAGTTGCATAGACGCATCCAGGAATGTCTCCTTAAGGAAACTCCCCGAACCACCGCCCTACTCGCACCATCAGCTGTGTACGAAATCAGCCGCATGGAGGAGTTAATAATAGATGTGAGAGTAGCCAACTGAGCAGACACTGTAGATAGGACTGCTTCAGTAGAGGTACCCTGAAGAGTATCTCCTAACTCCCTTAGGAGATCCCTCTGAAGTCTCGTAAAATGTGATAGATAGTTCAGCGATCGGAGTGTAAAAGTCGCTGAAGAGAAGATAAGACGCATAGACGCATCCAGGAATGTCTCCTTAAGGAGACTCCCCGAACCACCGCCCTACTCGCACCATCAGCTGTGTACGAAATCAGCTGCATGGTGGAGTTAATAATAGATGTGAGAGTAGCCAACTGAGCAGACACTGTAGATAGGACTGCTTCAGTAGAGGTACCCTGAAGAGTATCTCCTAACTCCCTTAGGAGATCCCTCTGAAGTCTCATAAAATGTGATAGATAGTTCAGCGATCGGAGTGTAAAAGTCGCTGAAGAGAAGATAAGCTTCCCGTACTTATCCATCATACGGGATTCCTTATTAGGTGGATGGATAGAAGTAGTCTCTGCTAGCTCTTTCTTAGTGGCCACTGCCACCACCATCGCATCAACAGGTAAACCCTTGGATAAAAATTCTTTGTCTTTAGGGGCAGATAGAAATGTATTCGGCCTCCTGGGGACCGGTTCCACAGCATCAGAAGTCTGCCATGCTTTCTGACTCACCAGATCCAGTAATTCATCAAATGGGGGAGGCACCCATGAAGCTGAGGGTTGAGACACGAAAGCTTTCAGGTACACTGACTCCTCATCGGAAGGGGTAACGGTGGGCCAGCCGCCTCTCTGCCTGAGGATCTCCAAAATGTTTGCAAAGGAGACATCTTCAGAGGACGACATAGGGGACCCCTCCGACTCATCGAGGTCAGTGTCAGATGTGACAAAGACTCATCAGGGAATTCTACATGCTTCCTCTTACATGATCTTTTCCGAAGGGGCTCCCCAGTGGGGTCTTCTGGGGAGGTCTCGGAAGATCGGGAGCCACCCAAATGGGGGTCCTGAGGCTGTGGGTCTCTATCATCCCAGGGGAGAGAGGATTCTGAGATCATAGTCGGCACTTGAGGGAGTATAGCATTGGTACTCCTACTTGGTACGGATGAACTATCCAACATGCTACTCATCCTCACGAAGACCGATTCCTCCGTTTCAGAATGACACCCCGGCTCCGAAGAGAGTGTAGGTGCCGATGGCTCCAAAGGAATCGGCTCTGAGAACGATGTAGGGTCTGAGCTCACTTGGGCCGACGCACCAAGAGGAAGACTCGGCACCAAAGAGATTCGGTTCCAAGTGTCCCCCCTCAGGGCAGACCGAAGAGCTTCAGACTCTAGACACTTCGGATGGTGTCGACAGTGTCGGAGCGGAGCTCAGCTTTGAGACAACCACACGGGGTGCTGAAGCCGAGGACACCACTAAAGCCGGTACCGACAACATCGACTCCAAGGGCCCAATCTGGTTTGGAGGAGGAAAAAGAGCAGGATTTTTAGCAGGAGTTGGCTCCGAGACTGAAAGGGTCGGAGCAGATAAAAATTTTGGCAAGGCCGATGACTTAAGGAGTCTGAGCACCACTCTCTCGAAGTCTTCTTCAGATACGCTCCTGGAGGATCTGGCGGACAGTGTGGGAGACCTAGCTCTCTGCAAAATGGGCGATTTTAGAGTAGGGGAGACTGGTGGAATGTCTGTAGACTGGCTCCGAAGAGGACTGCTAGTGATCGGCACTGAAGCACCTGGTACAGATACTGCAAGGTCCGTGTTTAGAATCTCAATCGGCTCCGAAGACAGTGGGGCCGAAGAGACAGAGGCCTACTCCGATTTTGGTAACTTCTGTGGAGGTTCAGAGACAGAAGTTGAGGCTGGAGAAGGCCTTTTAGAGGTCTCGCCCTTATCCTTTCTAGAAGACTGCGACCTAGCAGAGGAGGAAGAACTGACTAGGTCTTCCTCGCAGGAAGATTTTAACATGCCTTTTAGGACCAGCTTATTCTTCCGTTCCTGGAGCACTCTAGAGCTAAAGGAATGGCAAAAGAGACAAGTTTCTTGAAGATGTATGGCCCCTAAACAGTACACACAGATGCAATGTCCATCAGTGATGGACATTTTTTGCGAACATTTAGTTCACTTTTTAAACCCTGACTGTTTATGCTCTTTATGTTCTTTTGACATGATGGCAGTAGAGAAAAATACACACACAATAATAGAGGAACTAGATCCTCTAACTTAAAAAGATCTAGCCCTACACTCACAAAAAAAAAATGAATAAATAAAAGTGGTTTTACTAGGTTCTCTAACTTAAACGAATCTAGTGCAAAAAGGAAAAAAAAGGGAACAAACTAGCACCTCTAAGTTAAATGTTCTAGTCTAAAAGCACACACTCACAGGAACCACACACAAAAAGCCAAAGGCCCAAGAATTTTTTTTTTTTTTTTTAAACGGTTATAAGTCAAATCCGGTTAAAGACCCAAATCAGTATCACAATAAAGCTGTCAGCAATCAGAATAACACTTTGCACAAAGCAAAAAGCTCCTAATAAGTAGTAATAAAGAACTAAATCACTTAGCCACGGCCAACCAAAAGAAGCTTCTGACTGAAGACGCGGCAAATGAGATCCACGCAATAATGGAGGCGAGCTAGGACTACATAACATTCAGGAGTTTACACAATTTTTGGGTGAGACCAATTTTTTGGAATTTACTTTTAAATATGATAAAACAGGGATTAATTATTTAGATACATATATTTCACACTACAATGAAGGGTTTAAATTGAGAGTATATCAGAAAGATACATTCTGCAATTCTTATTTACATTTTGAGAATAGTCAGTAGTCACCCCGAGGTTCAAAAAAGAGCACTGTGAAAGGGCAGGGTATACGGGCAGACCGTATGACATCCCACTGTGAAGATGTTAAAACTAAGTTTGAAAAGGTTGGAATGATGTTTTATGAAAGAGGGTATCCCAGGAATTGAGTGGATGGAATTTTGGAGGATGTGTATAATAAATGGGGTACACATTACAAACCTCTTTTGGGTGTAGGCTTGGTTGGGAATGGACAAAGTGTGGTAAAGATAAAAAAACAAGTTTGAAAGGGCTTGTGTACTACAACATAATAGCCTTCAGGAAAATAAAGGAGATTTATAAAAGGAATTGGAATATATTTAGAGTTAACCCCGAAGTATATGAAAAGGTACGAGTAGAGCCACGGTTTATTAATAAGACAGGGGTTCATTTTAAAAAGTTGCTGGAGTCTAAAACAGCTTTCGTAGGGGTTGCTGATGGTGGTACTAAACCCTGCTGGGCTTACAGTCAATGTAGTTATATAAATATACACACCAGTATAATTTTGATGAATAGACTGGGGGGAGTAAGGTGAATTTTAGGAAGGGTAATTGTGCAACTAGTAAGGTTGTATATTTGGCCCTCTGGGGTGTCACGTAGCAGTTTTTATGTGGAAAAAACTGAACGCTCCTTAAGAAGGTTATATGAACATCTTAATGATGTAAAAAATAACAAACATAATAATGCTCTTTATAAGCACTCCCAGCAATATACAGGTTTCACCAAGTTTTTGTTTGGGATCTTGCAGTGCATTAAATTGAATCCTGGGGGGGTGACTAAGAATACACTCAAAGAAAAACTGAGTGGCAATTTAGGTTAGCAGCAATGTTCCCCCCAGGACCTAATGATGCAATCTCCATTTCCCCTATTTTGTATGAGCGAGCTAGTAAGCTATGAAATAGATTTATGAAATATATATTTTTTATGAATATGTAAACAGTTTTTCAAGATGTTTTATTTTAGAGATTTTTTTAAAAAAAAAAATACCTTCTATGACATTTTATGTTTTTGTATAACTAGTGATGATACAGTTGTATGGCTTTAAATGCAAGTTTTGGTAATGATTGGTTGACCAATCCATATATTGGTTAGAGTACTTAAATAGTAAATGTATGTATTTTGTGTTTTTCTATACTCTGATGAAGTCCCCTTTTTGTGGGACGAAAGCGCTCAATATGTAATAAAGGTGGGACTTGTAGTTCTCTGTGCATTTCTGTTTCTCTTTTTATTGGTTATTGTATATTTTTACTTACAATAAACAGCACAGGCACAAGCGAGCTGAAACCTTCTAAGGAATTAGATAATACAGGTCAGCACAGTCGCTAAGTTAACTACCATATATCAAAACAAATACTATCTTGTACAGAAGGTCTCTTGTTAGGTTAAAAGTATAGTTGGCCACAGTCTAAATGAATAGAGTACACTGGAAATTGAGACCTTTTCAGATGGATATTTTACAGTTCAGAGCTTTTGCCACTAAGTTATGCAGTATATGGGAACAGCAAACTAAGTACACAAAAAAACTGTACCTAGCAAACTTTTTCCTATAGAATATACATGCCAGTACATCCTATGCAAAGACTTTTGAAACGCACTCTTATAGGTTCATAGGTAGGTACTAGGCTATTGGCCCTGGGACTTATACAAGCCTAGCCAAAAAGGTACCCTGGCTTTCGCCACCCAAGCAAATTATTTTCCTGTGCCCCTGTCAAGCAGAACCACAGAAGTGATCCCTGGGGTGAATTTCCTATTACCCATCCAATCATCAAGATTTTTCTTGAAGAGTGCTAATGAGGAGCTCTGTCTGACATAGATAGGTAGTCTGTTCCAGAGTATGGGAAGTCTCTGGGACAGGAATCTATCCCTCCAGCATGTTCTGTTTATTGTGGTGACAAGGTTTAGGTCCCTAGAGCGTGTAGCTCGGAGGGATTGGGATTTCTTTAAGTGAAGCATGTCCAACAGCTCTGGGTTTGACATAGCTTTGTATGTTAGGCAGAGATCGCCTCTGAGTAGGTGATATGTGACGGAGAAAAGCTGGAGTTTTTTGAGTCGGTCTGTGTAGGCATCTGTTTGAGGCCAGTAATCCTCTTTGTGAGGTATTTCTGCAGCCTTTCCAGTTGTTGTAGATGTCTTCTGAGGTACATACCAAAAGGGGCACTGTACTCTATAATGGGTCTAATGAGTGATGAGTAGAGGTGAACAATGACCTCTTTTTTTCTGGATGAGAAACCTTTTGTGATGAGGTGTGCCACGTATAAGGATTTCCTGACCACTGTGGCGATGTGATTATCAAAGGAGAGACTACTGTCCACCTGTGTCCCAAGGTCTCATCACACTTTTGGTGTTAAGTAGACTATCACCTTTCTGGTAGTTCATGGGTACAGAGTTTTTACCAAAGGGGATGACAATGCACTTTTGGCATTGAGCTTGAGACCATGGCTTTGACACCAGGCATCTGTCTCAGTGAGGCCCTTTTGTAGGATGTCCACATCGTTAGGAGTTTCGATTATGGCTCCTAATTTGCAGTCATCTGTGGATTTAGTTAGCCAAAGACCTTCTGTGTTAGCCTGTACTTCAGAGAAGTAGATACCAAACAGGAGGGGACCCAGGACTGAACCCTGTGGTACTCCACTTGTCACTGGTCTGAAGTCGGATTTGGAGTCTGCTACTTTCACAGTGCAGGTTCTGTCAGTAAGCCAGTTGGCAACCCATCTTGTGACATAAGGATTTATACCTAGTTTAGTGAGTTTATCTATAATTCCAGAGTGGGGGATGGTGTCGAGCATGGCGAGATCTAGATAGGCTGTGTGAACCACCTTACCCTCATCTATGGCTTTGGTGACTGCTTCAAAGAAGTCTATCAGGTTTAGGAGACATGATCTGCCTTTTACAAACCCGAACTGTGTGGGGTCCAGAGTTTGGATTCAACTCCTACCAGAACATAAGATCCAAGGAGTGCGGCTCATCTTCCCTGACTACGAATGCACAGTTCAGCAATCACAAGAGTTTACACACAACAGCAAGTAGTATATTTAGCCCTTTTTTAAAAAAAAAAAAAGAAAAAAATGTACATATACATTTAAACACGGAGAACATTTGTTAAGTAAAATACTCACAAGCCATATACACTACTGATGAAAATGCCATGAACAGCTGTAGCACTGAAAGAAAATGTTTAAAAATGGCACCATTGCATGGATGGGTATAACTAACCTCTGTTAGAGCTTCGCTAGAGCGAAGATGTGGATCAGGCAACAAGTGGAAGAAAAACAATCAGTGCAGAAGCTTAGCGAGGTCAGTAAGTACAAGCTAACTTAAGATTAAAAAAAAGGGTGTTTCCAATTCAGGTAACTGAGTGTGGGGTCTAAAATATTCTACTATTAAAATTGAGATTAAGTAAAGGATTAGGCTCTAATATTGGAGAAACTGGGGAAAAGGTAAATGTCTATTACTTAACATGAGGCGGGAACTGGACAGCAATAGCGTCCAGTACTGTGCACGCCTTAACTTCTAACAGAGCAGGAAAAGTTTTAATCTGTAGAACACCAAAACCTACACTGAAGCAATTATTTGAACATAGCACTTTTCTGCCAAACACTGGCACGGTGGTCTTTCTGGGAAAGTGTTTTGGGAGCTGGCTTCAGTACTGTTGGTGGGCACAAATGTTTGGCACTGCTTGAGTTAGGGGAAAGGCATACACACTCGACGAAAATGCCACAAACAGCTGTAGCACTGAGAGAAAATAGTGTTTTTGCTTACCTTTACTGTAGCTACAAACTGTCTAAAATTTCTCTAAATATTAAAAATCATTGTCATATAACTTGTATTGATTCTTACCTGATGGATTTTATATCATATCTAATTTGTTATAAATCTTTAAACTGCAGATGTTTTTGTTTTATTTTGAAAGATTGTAAAATTACTGTCCTTAAAATATTTTGTAATAACTTGGAGATTTTCTCCCCGGGCCCCCGCTGAAAATGGGCTTCTACCCAGCCGGACTTTCCCAGTAATCAAATGTCTATAAATAAATACGCACTACAATTCTGTCCTACACAAAGTCATAAGGGACAGCTCTATGCATGCTGAATTTTGAATAAATGAGGGGAAAACAAAATAGGGATATTTTCACAGGTCAAGAACACCTGCAATATAACTGAATGGATTTGTAAACAGTACTACTCTGCCCAAATAGAGTAACATTTCCATTTGAAAGCAAAGGCCTGCAAAGTAGAAGGCTTCTTATCAGCCACCTTTTAGAACCAAAAAGGGAAACCTGGTTAGATCAAGGGGTCTGCATCAAGGTTAGGCCCTGAGATGGAGTCACATTTTATCACAGCCACAGAGGACAACTTTGAGTAGGCCCTAGAGAATAAGAGTCTCTTGTAATGTGTCAGGGACCCAAATGTCTGTCCAACTATATTAGGAGGTATTCCAGGCTACCAAAAACATGTCTGTCAGCAGGGTATGACATTTTCTGTGTACTTTCCCAAATACTCATTTCAAATGTTACTGGGAAGGCAGGGACAGGAGCCTAAGGCCAGTCCATAGGTCCTTCTTCAAATCAATAATCATCGGGGGGGGGGGGGGGTGCCTCTGCCAATCTTTCTGAAAATAGTCAAGAAATCTAATGGCTTGAAAATAAGAGAGCTCTTCACATCCAATATTTCCAGAGAAGTGCTCATGCACCACTTTGCACATGGAACAGCATGCAACTGTTTCATGTAGTGTTGAACAAAACATAACTGACGGACAGAAGAGCAGCCACCAAAAGAGATATGCAAGGGATAGGCCTGTTTAAGACCAAGCAATGGCAAGTGTGTAGTCCCACTGATGATGTGCCAGACAAATAACTGCATGGTGGACCTACAATTTCCACTCAAAAAGCTTTTAACTAAAGGCAGACCATTATCTACTCTCTTGACAATCTAAGGGCAGCAGGGCTGCACTTCTGTCACTTAACTGCAGTACTGTGTCAGAAACTTGCCATCCACAAGGTCACAATGGGCTTAAACAAGGGACAAATGTATATTAGCTGTGAAATAAATGAAATTATACAGGTTTCTGAGAATTTCAAGACTCACTGCTTTCTGAGTGAGACTTTATCAAGTATTTCTCTGACCAAATGGATAACCTTCTACATCTAGCAAATATCTCACATGGAAGTATTAGTATGACTTTCAATTTTACTATTTTTTAAATCCCTGAAATATTCTTGTGCTCTCACCTTAGACACTCTTAACAGATTCACCAATATAAAAATAATCACATGGAGATTTGAGAGCATAAAACATTTTCTGTCCTACAAGAAGTTATCATTTACACCAGATCTATTGCCAATAATTCTGTCAACAGCTGTTTTTCACAAGTGAAAAAGCAAAAAAAAAGTGCCACAGAGGAATGTTCCTCCTTGGGTGTACTGACTAATTTTCCCAGCTTTTCCACAGGTCCTATAAAATTAGGACTATGCACAGAGACATCTTTCAAATCCCTGCTGCTAGGATATGATACACACAAGTTTCTGTTCAATTTCTGTTTGAAAAATCATCCTGTCTTACAAACTTCCAGTTGTTTCTATCTTAACCATATCTTCAGTTAATATATATGTGTCTCAAAAAAAAGTCTGTGTAACATTTTTCATTACTTCCATCCAGATTCAAATGAACCAACAGCTCATTTCTATTTTGTCTATTAACTTTAAAATAAGATTGCATATTATTATTATTGTAGCCTACTTCACTACACATTTTTATTATTTTGACAGCTTCATTCAGAAAGTTCTCCCTCATTTTGTTTATTCTATTTATTATTACTTTACTACAAGACCGTACAGTTGTGCAATCAGTGCTTATAGTAGATGTTTGAATTGCTGTAGTAGTCTGTAGGCTATGCAGGTGGGTCTTGTCAAAGATGCAACAATCTGCTAGCTTCCAAAATCTCTGGTGCCCTCCTACAATTCCACTCTCAGAGTGGAAAATCTTCAAACTTTCTAAAGGTTGTAGTAGCATTCTCATCCTGAACAAATAAAACAAGAAATAATTAACAAATTTATCCCCTACCAATAAACTATACACAAGAATGGGTGGAGGGAGGATAGATGCAGCTACTGCAGGAGTGAGTAATTTGAAACATCTACTGTTATGGATAAGCACAACTTACACAACTGCTCTAAATTCATCATTCCCACTGTTGCAGTAACATTTAGCTATATGGGTTGATTATCAAATCCTATCCGTCCTGAGAGGGGGAAGGATATGGTTCTGGGAGCCCCTGGAGAATGGTCCTAGCAAAGCTAGTCCTGAATCTAGAGAAATAATCCAGTTTGCAATGATCTGTAAAACATGTACAGAAGACCATGCAACACTGCATCTAGAATGCAGTTGCAATCCATCCATTCTCAATATACCACTGAAGAAGACAAGGGCTTAGTAGAGTGGGCCTTGATACTGCCTGCAACTGGCTTACCATAGTGGGCATAACAAAACGCAAAACCTAAGGACAACCATCTGGAAATAGTTTTTTTTGACATAGGCTGTCCTTTTTTGTCCCAACATTAAGAAATAAGTAGTTGATCAGTTTGTTTTAAAGGATGTAGCTCTGTCAAGATGGTACCTGGACTGCCTATGCATGTCTACAGCGTGAAGATTCTTCTCTCCCTGGTTCTGAGTATCTGGACAGAACACTGGAAGATTTGGATTTCGAAGATGGCTACACACTGATTAATAGCTTAATTTCAGCTCTCTCAGTGTGGAAACAGAAACTGAGAAAAACAAGCCAGTTAATTTGTCGGTTTGGTAAAATTCAGTTACTGGCTAGTATGTACACTGCCTGGATGGCAGCAAAGAAGAAACCTGAAGAACATGAAAGAAAATCAACCAGAAAAGCTGAAGAGAAAACACTGGTTGGGAAGAATTCTTCAGCAGTTAAGCAAAAAGCAGCTCAAGCTTCAGCTTTGGTGCAAGAGAGGGCTTTCAGTAATTTAGAAGAAAAATAAATCAAATGTAGTCGGAGGTGATTAAAAAAATGAATTATTGAAAGAATACAACTCAAATAAAAGCTGAAAAACTAGAAGTTTTAACTAGCCACTCAAATTAACTGATAAAACTACAAAAATCAGATCATGAAATGTAGATAAAGTTGGCTCAATATGAGGCTTCTCAAGAAGAGCGGTTTCAAAAAAATAGAGTTAGAGGATAGAGGGCACACAGAAAAAATGAGATTTTCTGTTGTATGCGAGAAACTGGAAGGAAAAGAGTGTATACATTTTATAAATGCACACATAAGCAACTGGACTGAAATTCCACAGCAGGATTTGTTAACTGAAAGGGAACATCAAGTGTATGCTCCAAAAGTGGTCACGAGAAAGCAGCATATACCTATATTAGTAATTTTACACTAAATGCTCATTACTATTCAAAAAATGAGCATGCTGATTAGACAGCACAACCAGTGTGACAGATGTAAATCTAGCATACACCAATAGAAAAATGTCAGGCCAGATGTTTTACGGGTATATGCTGAGGGACAAAGCAAAGTAGAAGAAAAATCAGGTATGCTCTGCAAAACTAAACAAGCAGAAACCTACCTGATTTTCCTTATTTTGCAATTTCCATTGCAAAAAAATAAAACAGCAATGGACATTCTTGTTTTCTCCTTCACTTCTCCTGCACTGCACGAATGTACTGTATAAGGGTGGGAACCCTATGTCCCACACTCATGACAGTACACCAGTCTAGGGATGAAAATGTGGAAGAGGACTGAAGTGCACTTATAAAATAGAATATATAAAAAGGTAAACAATTTGTTTCTTAAACAATGTAATTGTATAACTGCAATAATCCCCTCCTGTCTGAGGGTGTATCTGGAGTTACCCATGGTTGGCTTTGCTTAATCACTTGGCCTTCGCTTCATGATCAAACCCCACCAGCTGTGGGTGAATCCTGACATACTCGAGGGTCTCGAGCTAAGTTGTGGATTATTGCTTAAAGGTGCAATCATACCCAGCAGAAAGAGGTGATCCTGACAAAACTGTGGCAGAAATGAAAAGTGTTAAAAATTGCATACAGCAGAGTGATTGTGGAAAATGATTATTCATTGTACACCAGGTAGAAGAGAAGCAAATTTATCCCAGCAATCGGAATGTCAAGAGGCACCTGTGAGATTCAAGCTGCTGTATCCACCTGTCTTCAGAATATTTTTCCTGGAATTTACAGACATTGTTTGATGGAAAAGGGGGTCTGGAAGAAATAGAGAGTCTATCCAAGAAAAGGTGAATCAGCAAGCAGATGTTGGCCTTGCTTCTCCTCCTTCTGATAATAAAGTTCATAAATAGACTATACCAGTGAAACCTTTTTCAATGTTACAAAGGAAAATGGTTGGGTGACACAAAAAAAGAAGAATATGCAGTACCTTGAACGTAAAAAAGAAGTTATGTCTTACCATAACGTTCCATCTGTGTTGTTGATCTTTATTCATTTATCACTGATAGGATGTCGGTTCCGTCCTTGGAACAGAGCCGGCCTTATAGCAAGCTCGCGCCAGCCAAAAAACTCTCCAGCTAAGCTTTTCCCCACAGTACCTTTCTCCCTGTTACCTCAGATCGAGTTTGCCCTATTCAGTAAAGCAGAGGCAGTTTCTGCGCAAGTGCCCTAATTCAGCACTTGGACCCAAAGTATGCCCCAGAAGCCTTTGGAGGGGGAAAGGGGGGGGGGCGTGATGAAAGAATGAAGATCAACAACACAGATAGAACGTTATGGTAAGACATAACTTTTTATCTGATGTTGTTAATCTTCATTCCTTTCATCACTGATGAGACAGAGCCCCCAGCTACCTTGTGTTCCTTGGGTGGCCCTTATGGAAGAATATTCCTGAGCACCATAGAGTCAAAAGACGCTCTTCCCCTGGAGACCAGATCCAGTTTGTAATGAGTAATAAAGGTATGAGGAGAAGCCCATGTTGCTGCTACACAGATATCTTCCATGGAGGCTCTAGAATGGAAGACTACAGAAGCTGCCACTGACCTGGTAGAATGAGCTTTGATTTTCTGTGGTATAGGCTTTTTCTCATGATGATAAATATAAAGTATGCAATCTCTAAGCCATTTAGATAAGGTCACTTTAGAAACAGAATTTACCATTTTACGGCCAGAAAAGGACATGAATAGTTGGTCTGATTTGCGCATCGTCTTAGTCCTGTCAAGGTAAAATCTCAATTGTCTATGTACATCCAATGAATGCAGACAGTATTCCCCTTTGTTAGTAAAATTTGGGAAAAACACTGGAAGGTCAACAGTTTGATTAATAGAGAAATCCAAAATGACTTTGGGAAGAAAGGTAGGGTTTGTCTGGAGTGATACTCTGTCCTTGTGCAAGATAAGATAGAGCTGATTAATGCACAGAGCATGGAGCTCCGAAATACATCTAGCTGACACAATGGTGACCAGAAAAGGGGACTTCCATGATATGAATTTGATGTCACATTTCGCTGCAGGCTCAATGGGGGGTTGAGTCAAAGACCGAAGGACTAAAGTGAGGTTCCATGGTTCAATACTCGTTGAGATAACAGGTGTGGAATCAAAGGTAAAGGCCATGGAGGCTTCCTTACCAGACTCCTTAGTAGTGGGTACCAGTGTTGCCGAGGCCAATCTGGAGCTATTAAAATCATCCTTGGCTTGTCTTGTCTGACCTTGAGGAGCACCTTTGGAAGAAGAGGCAGAGGTGGAAAGGCATACACATGAAGATTTTTCCAACTGAAAGAAAGAGCATCCACTTTCCAAGCTGTGTGATGAAACCCTTTGTGCAAAACTTTGGCAGCTGGTGGTTTAGTGGAGAAGCGAACAGATCTATGTCTGGAGTTCCCCATGACACTGTCAATTTCTGAAATACATGAAGATCCAGTTTCCACTGTGGGGATCCATGATTTGTCTGCTTAACACATCTGCTAAGGAGTTCTGTGCTCCCGGCAGAAACCTTGCCTGAAGAGTTAGTTGCAAGCTGATCGCAGTCTCCCATAAAATCATTGCTTGCCTGCATAGAGGATAAGAATGTGTTCCCCTTGTTTGTTGATGTACCACATGACAGTTGTGTTGTCTGTTAGAATCAACACCTGCCCTGGAAGAAGTAACTCCTTGAAAGCCATTAACGCAAACTGGACTGCTAACATCTCCTTCATGTTGATATGTAGAGGCTGTAGTCTGGCAGGCCACTTGTCTTGTATCCACTTTCCATTTAGATGAGCTCCCCAAGCAATGTCTGAGGCATCTGTCGTTAAAATCTGACTCGCCTCTGGCCGGGTCACAGAGAGTCCCTTGTTTAGGTGACATTCCTGAGCCCACCACAAAAATTCTTTTTGAATGCAAGGTATTATTTGAATGACAGTGTCCAAATCCTGGCAGTGCTGTGTCCATACATTTTGAGATACCATTGTAGCTTCCTCATATGCAGTTTGGCATTGGGAAGCACCAGAATACAAGATGCCATGAACCCTAAGGCTTGAAGGACTGTCCTTGCAGTCAGCCCGGACTGAAGAGATAGTTGATGGAAGTAACTGGAAAGATTCTGTTGTTTGTCCGGGGTTAAAAAGGCCATCTGGGCTGCTGTATTCAGTCTCACACCCAGAAAGCACATGTCTTGAGAGGGTACTAGACTGGACTTTATTTCGTTCACAGAATACCTAGGCATCTTAGCACTGCTATGACATATTCCAAATGCTGTAGAAGGTCTTCCTTTTCTTGAGCCAGAATCAGGCAGTCGTCCAAGTAAGGATAGATTTGAATTCCTTTAGCCTGAAGTAAGCTATCACTGGAGCCAGAACCTTTGTGAATACTCTGCAGTGGATAAGCCAAAGGGCAATGCAGAGAACTGATAATGAGAATTTCCAGCTCACGCAGATACTTTCTGCAACTTAGTCTGATAGGCACATGAAGGTAAGCTTCCTTGAGATCTAAAGTTACCATCCAGTGATCTTTGCCCAGCAGAGGTAAAAGCTGTTGTAACGTCAACATTTTGAACTTGGGAATGTCCAGATAAGTGTTGAGGATAGATAAATCCAAAATTGGTCTCCACGTGTTCCCCTTCTTTGGGACTAGGAACAGGCGAGAATAAAGTCCTAGGCCCCTTTCTGGCACAGGGACTGGCTGGATGGCCCCTATTTGGAGTAACAGAGAAATTTGCTTGTGAGCCTCTTTCCTTTGTGGAGGAGGAACGTCTGGCATGCCCTTGAAAGGGGGCAAGGTATGGAAATAAAACCTGTAACCGTGGTGAATGATATCCAAAACCCATCTGTCTTGAGTAATTAAATCCCAATTTTCTTTGAAAAGAGACAGTCTTCCTCCCAAAGGAGCTGCCAGACGAGAATTCACTGGCAGCTGAAAAGGCAGGTCATTGGGTCTGCTTACTTAAAGGACTGACCCCTGCCCTCACCAGAAGTCTGAGCAGGAGAACTCCTGTTCTAGGCCTAAAAGAACCTTTGAGCTCTGCCCCTACCACGCCTAGACCTACCCCTAGACTGGGAATCATAAGCAGGATATGTCCATCCCTTAGTAGGCCAATTTCTGCTAAACTTCGGAGGTTGCACCTGCAAAAAATCTTTAACAGTCTGCATAGATTTAGCCTTGTCCTCCATTTTCTTTAAAACTGCTTCCACAGGCGAACCAAACAACACATCAGACTGTAAAGGAGCATCCAAAATCCTCGTCTTAACATGCTCAGCTAAATTCTGATCCCTCAACCAGGCGTGCCTGCGAAGAACAGAACCAGTGGCAGCCACCCTCGAGGAGGCCTGCACAGCATCAAAACCATTGCAAAGAATGCTTACCCACTTGTTCAGCCACATGAACTAAATCCTGCATCTCTTTACACTCAATACCTTCCGCCAGAGCATCCACCTTAGATTTCAGTTGTGAAAGGAGATAATTTTGATATTTTAGCATGTGAAATTGACAATTCAACGCCCTCATGGCTAAAGTGGAAGAAGTATACACTTTCTTTCCCCATCTATCCAAAGCCCTTGCCTCTTTATCGGAGGAACAGGATTTTTAACAACAGAGGCCTTAACACCTTTAGGCCCCTGAGAAACAGTTTCGGGTCTGCCCTAGGACTCTTAAAAGATACTTATGAGCTTCAGGCACCCTATAGTACCTATCAGGTTTAACAGGGGCAGGAGGCAAAGAATCAGGGTTCAGGAAGCCTCTGCAAAACATCTTCCACCACATTCAACACAGGAGGTATAGCTAAGGGCCTATGCTGGGGTAAAACAAGAATTCCCTAAGCCTCTTCCTGAATCAGAGAAATCTTGGCCTTCCCATTTAAAATGCTCCCTCATGGAATGCAGAGTCTCTGAAAATGAAAAATCCTCAGGAGGAGAAGCTGAAGGAGTGGAATCATCCACATCAGAATCAGAATAAGGAGGATACTCCTGCAAGTCTTCAGTCAAGACTCAGAAGCCTCTGAACACTGTTCAAAACTCTCAAACTCAGGCTCCACCCTAGGCCTCTTATCAGGAGGGGGCATAGAACCTCTAATCATAGTAATCAAATCCTCTGCCATTTTAAGCATATGTTTCTTGGGCACAGAACCTGAAGTGGTAGGAGAAGCCCCCACTGAAGCTAAACTTGGCCTACCTCTCAAAGAAGTCTTGGAAGCAGAAGGAGAGGCTCTAACCACCTTAGGAAGAGAGGGTAGAACAGCTACCTGAGAAGCCCCTCAGCCTGGCCTACCTCCTGAGAGGGCACATCCTGTAACAGTAAAGTCTCTGCCTGAGACTCCAAAGAAACTCCTGGCAAAACCTCTGGCTCCACTGAGCCTACTAAAGAACCGACGTCCGGGACTGCCGGTTCTTCAACTCTAGGCTTTGCAGCTTTGTCCTTGCGCTTTTTGAGCGGCGACGGAGCATCCGACGGCATTTTATAATTACAACGCTTCCCAAACACTAACCTGGCACAGTCTAACCTTCTTTTAATAGTGCGTTTGTTAAATCTAGCACAAGAGCGGCATCCAACAACGCCGTGCTCAGGCCCCAAACAAGGTATACACAAAGTATGGTAATCCCTATGAGGTATCTGTTTCCCACAAGAAATACAGTTATTCACTTTTTCTGACATCCGTTAAATACTGAGGCAAGAAAAACCAAAATGTTCCCAACGGGTACTTAGCCAACTTTGATTCGGTCTGAAACTCCGACTTCAGAAAATTTCAGAACGCCAACCTGCACTCGCAAAACTGCTTCTGCATCGGACCATGCGGCAAAAAAGACTGAGGATATGATGTCGGTCATGCGCATTAGTACTCTGACGTCCTGACATCAGTCTAATGCGCCTTGACCGACGTCAGCCATATACTTTGGTATTCGGGCCGACTGGACAGCGGACTACCCAATGGTTAGGACTGCAGCAATGTGGAATGAAGAACATCTACAAAAATCAGATCATGAAATGTAGATAAAGTTGGCTCAATATGAGGCTTCTCAAGAAGAGCGGTTTCAAAAAAATAGAGTTAGAGGATAGAGGGCACACAGAAAAAATGAGATTTTCTGTTGTATGCGAGAAACTGGAAGGAAAAGAGTGTATTCATTTTATAAATGCACACATAAGCAACTGGACTGAAATTCCACAGCAGGATTTGTTAACTGAAAGGGAACATCAAGTGTATGCTCCAAAAGTGGTCACGAGAAAGCAGCATATACCTATATTAGTAATTTTACACTAAATGCTCATTACTATTCAAAAAATGAGCATGCTGATTAGACAGCACAACCAGTGTGACAGATGTAAATCTAGCATACACCAATAGAAAAATGTCAGGCCAGATGTTTTATGGGTATATGCTGAGGGACAAAGCAAAGTAGAAGAAAAATCAGGTATGCTCTGCAAAACTAAACAAGCAGAAACCTACCTGATTTTCCTTATTTTTTTGCAATTTCCATTACAAAAAAATAAAACAGCAATGGACATTCTTGTTTTCTCCTTCACTTCTCCTGCACTGCACGAATGTACTGTATAAGGGTGGGAACCCTATGTCCCACACTCATGACAGTACACCAGTCTAGGGATGAAAATGTGGAAGAGGACTGAAGTGCACTTATAAAAATAGAATATATAAAAAGGTAAACAATTTGTTTCTTAAACAATGTAATTGTATAACTGCAATAATCCCCTCCTGTCTGAGGGTGTATCTGGAGTTACCCATGGTTGGCTTTGCTTAATCACTTGGCCTTCGCTTCATGATCAAACCCCACCAGCTGTGGGTGAATCCTGACATACTCGAGGGTCTCGAGCTAAGTTGTGGATTATTGCTTAAAGGTGCAATCATACCCAGCAGAAAGAGGTGATCCTGACAAAACTGTGGCAGAAATGAAAAGTGTTAAAAATTGCATACAGCAGAGTGATTGTGGAAAATGATTATTCATTGTACACCAGGTAGAAGAGAAGCAAATTTATCCCAGCAATCGGAATGTCAAGAGGCACCTGTGAGATTCAAGCTGCTGTATCCACCTGTCTTCAGAATATTTTTCCTGGAATTTACAGACATTGTTTGATGGAAAAGGGGGTCTGGAAGAAATAGAGAGTCTATCCAAGAAAAGGTGAATCAGCAAGCAGATGTTGGCCTTGCTTCTCCTCCTTCTGATAATAAAGTTCATAAATAGACTATACCAGTGAAACCTTTTTCAATGTTACAAAGGAAAATGGTTGGGTGACACAAAAAAAGAAGAATATGCAGTACCTTGAACGTAAAAAAGAAGTTATGTCTTACCATAACGTTCCATCTGTGTTGTTGATCTTTATTCATTTATCACTGATAGGATGTCGGTTCCGTCCTTGGAACAGAGCCAGCCTTATAGCAAGCTCGCGCCAGCCAAAAAACTCTCCAGCTAAGCTTTTCCCCACAGTACCTTTCTCCCTGTTACCTCAGATCGAGTTTGCCCTATTCAGTAAAGCAGAGGCAGTTTCTGCGCAAGTGCCCTAATTCAGCACTTGGACCCAAAGTATGCCCCAGAAGCCTTTGGAGGGGGAAAGGGGGGGGGCGTGATGAAAGAATGAAGATCAACAACACAGATAGAACGTTATGGTAAGACATAACTTTTTATCTGATGTTGTTAATCTTCATTCCTTTCATCACTGATGAGACAGAGTCCCCAGCTACCTTGTGTTCCTTGGGTGGCCCTTATGGAAGAATATTCCTGAGCACCATAGAGTCAAAAGACGCTCTTCCCCTGGAGACCAGATCCAGTTTGTAATGAGTAATAAAGGTATGAGGAGAAGCCCATGTTGCTGCTACACAGATATCTTCCATGGAGGCTCTAGAATGGAAGACTACAGAAGCTGCCACTGACCTGGTAGAATGAGCTTTGATTTTCTGTGGTATAGGCTTTTTCTCATGATGATAAATATAAAGTATGCAATCTCTAAGCCATTTAGATAAGGTCACTTTAGAAACAGAATTTACCATTTTACGGCCAGAAAAGGACATGAATAGTTGGTCTGATTTGCGCATCGTCTTAGTCCTTTCAAGGTAAAATCTCAATTGTCTATGTACATCCAATGAATGCAGACAGTATTCCCCTTTGTTAGTAAAATTTGGGAAAAACACTGGAAGGCCAACAGTTTGATTAATAGAGAAATCCAAAATGACTTTGGGAAGAAAGGTAGGGTTTGTCTGGAGTGATACTCTGTCCTTGTGCAAGATAAGATAGAGCTGATTAATGCACAGAGCATGGAGCTCCGAAATACATCTAGCTGACACAATGGTGACCAGAAACGGGGACTTCCATGATATGAATTTGATGTCACATTTCGCTGCAGGCTCAATGAGGGTTGAGTCAAAGACCGAAGGACTAAAGTGAGGTTCCATGGTTCAATAGGCTGTTTGATTGGAGGTCTGATGTGAGAAACTCATTTTAGAAAAGTTTTGCATAACCGGTGAGTAATCAGGGGAGAGTTTCCATAACCATTATGAAAGTTCAAAATAGCAGCTAGATGAACTCGTATGGTAGAGGCTGCAGCTCCACTAAGGACTTTAGTAACTGGAACCGAATATGGATCTAGTTTTCTCTTCTTAGACCAAATAGAGAATCTCTTCCATTTGTCTAGCTAGAGCTTTCTGGTGGATGGTTTGTGTGAGGCCAGAACAACATCAGGTACTGGAGCGGAAAGGTTATCCTGCCTGGCAATTAGCAGAAGTGGAGAAACCAAGCTGCCAGCTTGAGACTGGTTAGGTTCGGATGACTCAACCCTTGGGGGTGAGAGATCAGGTCTGGAGAAGCATCCAGACTCCACTGTCAGCATAACAGGTGAGGCTGGCGGAAGGGGAACTTGTCAAGGCCAATAGGGGGCTATGAGGATCACTTTGCTTTTCAACCAAAGTGCTTTCTTCAGAAATTGGGGAATCAGAGGAATGGGGGAAAGGCGTACAGAAGTCCCGTAGGTCAATCATGGATCTCGGGGACTCCCCCTGTGGTAGAAATAGGGCGAAGTAGCTGTTGCATTTGTGGTTTGACGGAGAAGTGAATAGGTCGCAGCAAGGCTGGCCCCAGCGGCTGAAATTTTTTGCCGCTGTGCTGGGGGTTGAGGTACCACTTCTGAGGCATGTAATTCTCATCAATAGTCTCGCCAGGAAAACAGTGCATTTCAAGGCGGTTACCAATTGATGCTTGGTGTGGGCGGTAAGGGGCCAATCATTCAAATATGTAAACACCCAGAATCCTTGAAGCCTCAAGTGAGCTGTGACTACTGCCATTCACTTGGTGAACACTCTGGGGGCTGCAGACAGTCCAAATGGCAGAGTGCGAAACTGGTAGTGATTGGCTCCTAGCCGAAAGCGAAGTAGTCTCTGGAAGCCTTTGTCCATTCTAATGTGGTAATGCGCATCCTGGAGATCCATGGAGCAAATCAATTGCAGTTTCCCAGGAATGGGAGAACGGACTGAACGGTGACCATCCAAAATTTCATTTGGTTGACAGATTTGTTTAAATTGCTGGGATCCAAAATTGGTCTCTAGTCCCCTATCTTTTTTTGGCACCAAAAAGAACCTTGAGTAGAATCCAGATCCATATTGGTCTGGTGGGACTGCTTGGATGACTCTTTTTTGATACAGCTTTTTTATTGCTATAGCTGCTTCTTCCCTTTGACTGGGTGGGAAATCGTGTAGGAGGTTTTGGGTAAACACTGAGGGGAACAGTGTAGCCTCTGGTTATAATCTTCTTATAGATTGCCAGGCAGCATGGTGCAGAGAGAAACATCTCCCAACTGCTTCCAGAGGAAAGCAATCGGGCCGCTCTTCAGGAGGGCTGACAGGACTGTCCAGACAAAGAATCTCTGAGTCCCTGGTTACACGGGCCCCCTCTGCCTCAGTAGGGGTGTCTTTTGGAAGAGTTACCCCCTCTGCCTCTGGAGGTATACTCGCCACATGTGTCATGAAAAGGACCCTGAGACTTTTTGTGCTACAACTTTCCACTCCACTAGTACCCAGAAAATGAGCGCTGCGAGGTGGAGAAGCATACACCTACAGCAGACAAGGTCTTGCCATCCATTTCACACCTGGCTAGAGTGTCCTTCACTTTAGGGCTGAACAGGGAAGAAGCTTCAACTGGGGAGTTCAGAAGAAGACTTAAAAGGGTCCGCAAAATCACATAGGTGCATTCAGTCATGTCATCTCATTACTATGCCTGAACCCGCAGCTCTGGCCACCCCTTCAGTTGCATGTGATATTAACCTCATGGACGAGTTAGAGATGGATTCCAGGGCTGCAAGCTGTGAGGCAGCTTTGTCACTTACCTCATCAGACACCTGTCCTGAGAGAGTTCCAGAGAGTTCCGAGATTAAGTCTCTTTGGAGCCTCGTAAAATGTGCCAAACAGTAAAAGGACCATATAGCAAAGGTCGATGAAGCAAAGATTCAATTTCCTAATCTGTCCACTGCCCAGGACTCTGCTGGGTGGGTGGACAGCCTGACTCTCTTCAGCAAGTTCCTTTTTGGTGGCCACCACCACAGCATCAACTGGTAAACTCTTAGACCAATGTGGGCTCTCCTCAGGAGGGGGCAGGATTTTGTCTGGTCTCCTAGGGATCAGCTCCACAGAATCAGTATTCTTCCAAGTGCACTGTATCATGAATTGAACTAATTCATCTGCAGGCGGGGTCACCCAAGAGGTAGATGGTCAGGCATGGAAAGCCTGCAGAAAGACAGACTCCTAGGAGGAAGGGCTGGTGGAATTCCATTTACCCCTCTGTTTCATCACTTCAAGGATGTCTCTGAAGGAGACATCATCAGGAGGTGACCATAGGGACCCTTTCCCCTTCATCCTAATCCATATCCTCAGTCAGGGACTCCTCAGGGGAGTCTACGTGCTTCCTCTTGCACAACTTCTTCCACAGTGGCTCCTCAGTAGGAGCTTCTGAGAAGGACTTGGAAGAAGGGGCGCCCTGAAACAGGATTTTCTGCGGCTCTCGTCCCCAATGTCCCGGGGCGGTGGCTTGTGTTAGCTGCAGCTCAGGGGGAAAGGGGTTTCTGGGGTTCCGACGCCAGAGGAATGCTTCCTGAAGCAAGTGCCCTCTCCATCGCCCGGAAAGCAGGTCCACCCGAAGAGAGATGGGAGCCTGGAACACAGAAGGACAACCTTGGAACCGGGGTCACACCCTGCTCCGAACCCACCTCCGAGGAAGGAACCTCAAGAAGGATCAGTGCCGACAGAGCCCCTGGCATTGTGGATGGAATCGTAGATACGTTTGGAACTGTACTCGGCGCTGAACAGCCCGCAACCCAATCCTGAACTTGAGGAAGTTATGGTTCTGAAGCCCAAAGGGATGGTTCCGAGGCCAAAGTGAGGTCCACTACTGGCACCGAAACAGAGGGTTCCAAAAAGGATGTTGGAGCTAGAGACTTTGAAACCTGCAAGGTCAAAGGAGGAGAGTATAATGGAGTCTTTGGAGAGAGAGTCCCAGGTCCGGCAAGTGGATGGGTCTTAGGAGTGGGGATCCCCCTGGCTGTCAGCAGCTGAGTCACAAGGCGCACCACAAAGTTCTGAAAAGCTCCTGGTGGATCTAGTGGATACCCCTGATGGGGAGTCTGGTCACTCTAGGAAGGGGCTACATATTTGTCCTAGAAAGGGGTCCACTGACAGGGAGTATCGGGTCTATGCACAAGTGTTCAACGGCGTCACTGTCTCGAGTTTGGAGACAGGGAGCAGTGGGGTTAACATAGGGGTAGTAACAGGTACCGTAGACGGACTCAGTGCCGAAAGGGTACTCGGTACCGGAAAGGACAAGGATGGCTCTGTCACAAGTGGTGCTGATGTAATAGGTACTGAAGTTATGCTCAGCACTGAAGCAGTTCTCAGTGTCGAAGAGGGTGAAGCAGTTTTTGAAGCATCGAATGTTGGTCCTGTGGACAATGTCGGTGCCGAAGGCGATATAGCAGTTGATGGAACCAAAGTCGGTGCCGTAGGGATAGACCTAGGTTCCGGAGACATCTTAGGAATTTTTGACTTGGCAGGCTTACCCAGACCCCAGTATGGTGAAGATGGTATAGAGTGTGGTCTTTTCCTTTCTTTTCTGGGAGAGGGTGAGCCCTCTGCCGCAGAAAGAGCCTCTGAAAGGGGCGTCTTCAGCGGGCCCTTCAGAATCAACTTATTTTTATGCTCATTCAAAGTGCACTGACTGAATCCTTTACAAATAGAACATGGGGGCTGCACAGAGAGATGGGCCACCACCAAACAATACACACAATCGTCATGCGAGTCACTGTTAGGCATTTTCCTATTACAAGTATGACACTGCTTAAAACCAGACGTACCTTTCTTGTCAGACAATGATACACCCAAACATTCACAAGTTATAAGAGAAAAAAAAAAGGAAAAAAGGAGTTTTTTTTTTTTTTTTTTGTCATACAGAGAAAGAAAGAAATACCAGCGATGGTATTTAAGAAACAACAAAGGGTAGGGAGAAAGGCCACACCACCAATTGTACCAAGACTGCCAAAAAGGTAAAGGATGCAAGGGTTAGCAATAGATCACGAAATGTAAGAAAATGTAAAAAGTAGAGAGAACAGACTAGTACACTCAATAAAATATAAACGACCGTCAAAAAAGTTGAACTCAGTTTGAGAGCTGGCTTGAATGAGCCTTTATGGCAAAGTGGAAAACGAGATCTGAGGTAACAGGGAGAAGGGTACTATGGGTAAAAGCTTAGCTTGAGAGTTTTTGGCTGGTGCGAGCTTGGTATAAGGCCGGCTCAGTTCCGAGGACGGAACAGACATCCCATCAGTGATGAAGGGAATGAAGATTAACAACATCAGATCCTGAGTTTGGTGTTGGGAGATGAATGAAATGATCAGGAAGACATTTGGTGTTGGGAGATGAATGAAATGATCAGGAAGACAATCAGCAACACTTTAATTAGTGAATAAATGGGAGACTATAAAGTATCAATTATATTTTGAAATATGCCTTTGCAAGGAAAATTAGCAGAGAAAAGTCTAAACTTTTGTCGAATTTGTTAAACTTTTGACTGGAACATAAAGCACTTCACTTTGTCATTAATGTTTAGAAGGGCACTAAAGTGAAAAAAGAAGTAACTGACAGCAAAATATTTATTTGTTCGTATTAGTGTTTGTATAAAACAATTCATGATATAAACTACGTTATACTGTAAAACAGTTTTGAATAATGTGCAGTCAGGGGTATTTTAAATGTGGGGTTAGTCTTTTAAGTGACTGCTTAGTGTACAAGTACCTTGTTGATGTAAGAAATACAGGCTTTTCAGTGTAATGAAAAGAAAGGTTGAAGAGAAGCAAGTTAATTTAGTGCTGTAATCTTGGACAGATGGGATGGATGGTGTGGTGTAAACGTTTACCGATTACATTATATGGAGAACTTAAGTTAATTTACATTGTTTTTACAAGGGTGGCTTTCTAGAGTAATGTCCTTGGATTAAGCTATAAACATGTTTTTTTTTGCAAGCAATCAGGGTTGAAAATAAGACAAAATGATGAAAGCCACTAAGTTCCTTTCAGCTGCTAAGATATTAACATTTTTTCCATTAGCAAATGCTCTCATTGAGAGCAAGATGTCTGCAGCTGGCCAGGGGATTTACATGTATTCTGCTCAGAGTGAAATCTTACAAAGATTCCTGCATGCATCTGCAAAGTTGTTAGTTGTTTTTTACTTCTCATTGCTGACTACATTTAAATGGAGGTGTCTGCAGGTGCAGTCAATTAATCTTGTGAGTTTTGATCACTCTTTGCTGAGGGAAATGTAAACTTTAAAGGTAAAATGGCAAGTAGCACAGGAAAAAGGTTTGAAATTATGGGAAGTGAATAAAAGCCTTAATACTTTAATGCATTTAATGGAACAGAGCAGAATTTAATTTTAAAGTCACCAGAGAACTTTTTCTTAGGGCTAAATTTAACTCATTACACCTGTGTGCACCTCCAGACATTTCTGCAGTTAACTCCTTCTGACGCTTCAAACCGTCAAATATTGCTTGTTCGTATATGCATTAATAATTCCAAAACCATGCTACATACAAGGTATCAGAAGATTTCATCTTAAAGCATACATGATCGCAAACACAACTGTATTGATATTTGACCTCTGTCTAATACAGCTACAGAAATATCAATTATTATTTCTATACTATTTGTATTGTAATCATTTTCATATTTCTCTAAATATCTCAACATTCAGATAACACAGATAGAACTGTATAGCCTCATACAAAAGCTCACAGATATGTGAAGAAAATCCTGCTGGCAGTGTGTGTCGAGTAATTACTGAGATATCATATGCTGTTTATTCAACATTACAAAATTAATATTCACTGCCGTTATTTTGGCTTATAAAATCCAGTTTACAGCATCAAACTGAATGAATGCCACCAATATAAAGATTAATTAATCCTGAATAGTTTGCCATTTACAGTTTTCTAGTAACACTTACAATTCCAGATTTGTTTGAACTGTAAGGTACTAACTTCATTTTTTTTAAAGGCTCAAGCCACACCCACTGGGAGTTTAAGGTACACACTTAAAAGAGCAGTAGTGGAGGGACTGAGTTAATGTTTTTTGAAAGCATATAAACTTTTTCACATTTGGGAGGGGACAGAACAGACAGCAATTTGTGTAAGTGGGAAGGCGTCTTGAAGGAGAGGAGCGATGCGCTCGATCTGACATTCGATTCCGGCAGAATAGTTCGGAGGTCTGTGCGTGCAGATGCCACATTTAAGGTCCCTGGTTTATGGCCCAACGTGTGACGTCCCATGCACCAAAAGCAACCAGGTTTAAGCTTTAGTATAGGATGTGATGTTCGGGTTGCCTGAGGCAGAGGATCCCACACAGTAGGAGTACTGCACCATGAGAATAGAAGGACATCATACATTTTAATATGGTAACCTTAATTTTAGACTAGGTTATGTTAGTTGGTGCAGCTGATGATTTGGGACAATTGTTCCTAACTGGTGGGTTAAACTTAATTTGTTGAAAATGTACATAGTTCTGTGTGTTTGTTGTAGGTTTATAGGGGATGAGGTGTTCTGAAAATGTATTTAGGTTTTGTTTGGGTATTTTCATTAAAGAAAATGTCTTGAAAAATGTGACCGGTTGAAATAGAGATGAGAATACAACTGTATACAAGATCAACCTTCTAAACCACGTGGGCATACAAGACAAAAATTGTAAAAACACATTCAATAAAATTGCCATGTGGGAACAATAGCTTTATCATAATGGCTACTTGATCCACACTATCTTGGGATATAAATGGCCTTATAGGTATAGAAAAAAAGGAAAAAGCACTAAATTATATTCAGACATGCAGAGTGCAAATAGCAATGCTGCAGTAGATGTATTTAGAAAGAAATGAATATGCAAATTTGACAAAAAGGATTCAGGATGCATATTCAGCAGATAATTGGGGACAAAAGAAAAGGGGGCATAATAATATTGATTGCTAGAGGGGCTCCAACAGTGACAAAACAAAAAAGACAATAATGGTAGATTTGTGGTAGTAAAGGGCAATTGGCAAGGGAAGAAGATTACCCTGGTAGGTATTTATATTCCATCAAAACTGCTATTATGGCGCTTAAGAAAAATTTGGGAGAACTAATCAGATTTCAGCAAGGAATATTACTTTAGGTGGGGATTGGAACTTGACTTGCAGCAGTGACATTTTATCTGTAGGACCTAGAATGGAAAACATAACAAAAGAGGGTAGATTTCTAAAGAAATTTATGAAAATATTTGGTATGGAAATATGACTTCAGACGTAGGAACTAGGGTAGAATCTACATATTATTTTCCAAGGTACAATAACGGGCTACACTGGAAATTATATTTCACAGGAACATGTGTACTCATTTGAAAGGTTTTACAAACATCCAGCAACTATTTCAAGAGTATGCACCAATAAAAACCAAGGTAAAAATGCAGGGTAATGAAATAAAGAATAAGCCACCTGCACTTTCCCACCTTCCTTTTAAAATTAGAGGAATTTAGGGAATGTGTAGTGGCAATTAGTTATTAGGGAAGACAGACATTTCTTCATAAGGGATAGTGAGTGGGATAAAATTAAACTGGAGTTTAAAAATAGATTGAAATAAAAGAGAAAGGTGATTATGAGGCAAAAGAATTACTTCGACAAGATGACAAAGGTTAAATATTGTACACTAAGGAGAATCTCACAGTACAAGAAGAGGAGCAACTGCAGAGTGTTAAAGAGAAAATAAGAAAGAATTTGGATAACATGCATGAGGTTAGAAAGATTGCTGTTAGGCAACTATTTTTTGATAACTCCAGACCACAAATACATTTAGCACATCATCATACTAAACAGAAAGCAAAAAGGGTGGTCACCAAAGTTAGGGAGCCTATGACAAGAAAAATAACTAGAGATCTTATTGAGGTAAAAGAAACATTTTGGAAATTTTATGAAAATATGTAGAAAGCACAGGAATATATTTATGGATGACTTAATTATGCCAAGATTACAGTAAGATGAGGAGCAACAACTAATAGTTAAGACAGGAGGAATTAAGTTAAAACAGTGATTTACAAATCTGCAGGCAAGTCTCCAAGAACAGATGGCATTCATTTGAAGTTTGAAGGGAAGAAAGTACTAAAAGGAGAAGGACACACATTAAAAAAAGATGTGGTGTCTTTATTACCCAAAGAAGTTAAAGACCCATCAAACCCAAACTCATAAAGATCCATTTCAATTTTAAACCATAATCACATAATTATCAAGTGTTTATCTCTACCCTAGCTAAATGAATGTCAAAGATGTTGCCACAACTGACAGATATGGATCAGTGTGGTCTTGTGGAGGGGAGGAAAACATTTGTCAGCATCAACAGAGGGATGCAGAATGTAAGAAAATAAAGTGGTTATTGGTGGGTCTTAATTCAGACTGCGGTGGTGGTGCTGCGGTAGCGTTGTCGCCTCACAGTAAGACGTCCTGTTCGATTCTCAGCTACAGCGTCTTCTGTGTGGAAACGTGCGTGAATGGGCGTACCTTCATTGAAGGTTGTGCGTCAGGGGCCGGCAACTCGGCACGTAAAAATCTACTGCCAATCATTAGCGGACCCAAGTTCCGCTGTGGTGACCCCTAACCGGGGAAAAAGCCGAAAGACACAACAACAACATTGGTGGGTCTTAATTCATAGAAAGCAAGAGATTAAGCTAGGATTTTATGAGTACAGCAATGGAAACATATGCATTCCCTGATATAAGGTTAATTAGGAGGATATATGAAGGATCAGAAGCAAGAATTAAAGTGGGAGGGTTCCTCTCTGATAAACTATGTTTTAACAGGGGAATCTGGCAGAGGTGTCCTCTTTCCCCTTTTGCCATTTGCTTTATATTTAGATTCACTGGAAAAGAAAATAAGAGACTCAGAAATTCAATGACATAATTGAAATGGAAATCAAAAAAAGTTGGCTTTATTTACAGATGACATTATTTTGTACTTGACCAATCCAGAAAAGGACAACTCAGTGCTGTAGAGCATTTTTAGACAGTTTCAAATATTTTTTGGATATAAAAGTAATGAAAATAAAACAAAGGCTACAAATGTAAATTATGTACCTCTCATGAACTGGTTCGCAAATACCCATATTTCTATAGACAAGATGAAACAAAAGTATTTAGGAATATGGATTAAAAAGGCTTATTTTAATGCAGCTAAGGATATGTGGGACAAGAATAAGCAGATGATGACATAAAACCTGAGAAACTGGAAGCTTATTTATGGACAGGAAGATACAAGCAGTGAAAATATTTGTAGTCCCTTTAGTTTTATATTCAGTTCAGGACTGTTTTCATCAACCAGGGGAAAATTTGTGAGCAACAATAAAGAGTTGAAGGAATTTATCTGAGAGGGAAAGAGGACAAACGTTAAGTGGGATAGGTTCATCAATTTAGGATCATCTGATATGAAGGTATTTGAGAGTTACACAGTTAAAAAGTTTACATACATAACACAAGCAGAAGGTTATAATATAAAGTGGAAAGGGATGGTGATATGGTGGGGGGGGGGGGGGCAGCTCACAAAATATGGAGAGAGTTGGATTCTGAAACCAAATTCTAGAAGTGTATGACAACTGAACAGATTATATCCATAAAGTTGCAGAAAGTATTATAAAGAACTAAGTCAACGCGGGAATAGTGAAAGGAGTTTCTGCTAATAGGGATGATTTCAAGTAGGGGTACAGAAAATAGGCAAGATGGGGCTAGAATGTATTGGAGAAAACTGACAAAGGAACAAAAGTATTAAGAGTAAATAACTAGAAAGGGAAAGGTAACAAGAGTTGGATAAAGCTAAGAAGTTTGGACTGCAGGATAGACTCTGCCTTTCCTGCCAGGGATTAACATCAGAGTAGGCAAGGAGAAAAGGGATAGCAGAGTCCCAAGAGTTTTTAGTTAAATCTAGAACAGAAGCTGCTGTTAAATAAAGGAATAATTAGTAGGGCAGAGGAGGTTAAAAAAGATTGGGAAGAAATAATGGATTGTAGCATCCTTCACTGGTAGAGTCCATATCCGAAGCTTCCTCAAGCAACTGGGAAGGAAAAATGAAGAACACAAAAAACTAAATAGAGATTTGTTGGTAATCCTGAAAAGGACTTTTGGAACTTGCTCTAGTCTCTTTTGAAACCTGAGCTGACTGAAAATTACAGTAAGTGTTTTCTCCTACTGAGTTATCAGTTAACCACTGGCTCATTAGTCTTCATGCTAAAAGGCTGCAAAGCAGCATTTAATCATTTTCCAAACAAAAGCTGCTTTATTCTTATTTGACGGATGACTGCTTAGTTACATTCTGAATCTGTTCTGCTTATTTACACACTTTTACAATGCTTAGTGGAAAGTGTGTACAGGGTGGTGGGTCAATTTGGGTGAAACACATCAAGATGTGAATGGCTTGCCTACTCGCATCTTAATTTGTATGTTGAACCAATTGGGCCACTCCAAAGTGAGCAGCTCCAGTCTGGGCATCCTTCCCTTAACATACTTTAACAACAGTGGTAGCAATGTATTTTCATTCTGTTACCTGACACTATCCTCTAGACTTCATCAGATCAATTGAAGTAACAAAGACAATACAAACCTCCCAAGTCCATAAACTACTACCCGGGATATTCATCAGCACAGTATATTACATTACTGCATTAAATTTAAATATAAGATGGCATCGGCATAAATCGAACTATAACAATCTGTCCCAACCAAGTTTGTAAAACATACAGCTTAGTTCCCACATTTATGAGGAATCTGTGGGTGAAAGTGAAATGGAGTAAATAAATATGGCATGGACAAGAATGGTTAAAAGGAAATGACTGAGAAGTATACCTGCTTAGGATTCCCTTTTGAAGGGGAAATTTACACGGTATAAGTGATCAAATATTTTTGCAGCATCTCTTGTTAGGGCAATAATCTGGTTAAAGGTAAAACATTATCTGGACAGAGTATGAAACAGGTGTTAGAATATGGGAACCAATACTGGAAAAGTAGTTCTGTGATCTGGTTCATCTGTCCATTTGGATTATTTCAGCAAAATACAAACAGTGGTGTAATAGTCTCTCCCTTCTCTAATAGAGTATTATTTGAGTTGTTCTTTTTTGCATTAACCAGTCTGGGCTCAGCATGCTTCAATATTCATCACCATGGGGTTAGGGCTAAATCAGTCAATCACAGAAGGTTTCTGAGCATGCTTCAATATTCATCACCATGGGGTTAGGGATAAATCAGTCAATCACAGAAGGTTTCTGGGTTACCACTAGGATGATGCACATTATGTTAATTCTTCAATTAGTCAAACAGAACAATACACAAAAAAAGAAACCTGCTTATAGTGCATTATTTTTCCATTTCCAGAGTTAGTGGTTCTTCAGTAGTAGTTGTGATGTTTTTCTTTTTTTTTTTTTTTTTTGAATGTTAAAACATTGTGGATAGATCTACCTTAACTGAGTCCAGGGGTTCTACCTTAACTGAGTCCAGAGGTTCTGTGAGCATTAATTTTTAACTGCCATGGTCGCCTCCAAACTGGGCAGTACAGACCGAGTCCAGAATGCGGAAGTAAAACTCTGTGCGGTTGGGTAAATTGTCAATGTATTTGGCAAGGGGAGTTCTTAAGGCTCTTAGCTCTAATCTCTGAAAAGTGCTATGCTAAAGGTCTTTTTAGCTGGTCAATAGTTTTACCAATGTAAAAAGCCTGGCAAGGTTTACCTTGTGCCTTGTACACTACATCTTCACTTTTGCATTTGTCATTAACCTTGCTCTTGTGGGACTTACCAGTGAAGGGACATGGGAACAAATTGGAGTTGCCCATCACTGGGCAAAACCTACAGTCAAGGAGGTCACATATGTATGCACCTGTGGGGCCAGTGGCTGGGGAGGGGTTGTTTTCTCAAGAATATCCTTGATATTTCTAGCTCTTTTAAAAGTGAACCCTGAACTATTACTGAAAATATGTCTTAGCGGTTTGTTACCTTGGATAATCACCCAGTTGCACAAGATCACTCTTCTTTTGTCCTGAAAGTCTACTGTATAAGAAGCTCTTTCTTTTATCTACTTCTGGGTCTGTTACACAACTCTTGAACTGCCTATGTAGTCTGTTGGTTGTTTCTCTCAGTGTGGGGTCATCACTTCTTTTTAACTCTGTGATTGGGAAATGATATTGGAAAAGCAATTTACAAGGGCACGATGGTAGGACAATATGGGTGGCTTCCAAGTATGCATAAGGTCCAGAAGGTTTTGGATTTTTTGCTTGGAAGTGTTTGCACAGGTATTTTTATATACCACAGACCGACAATTTTCCTCAAATAGATACCTAATGTTGAAGGTGTGATGGGGAAGAAAGCAGTAACTGGGAATGTGTTTTTTAGGAGTGTAGTGAGTTGGCAGATATAAATACTTGCAGAATACGCTGCCATAAACATTGGGGGAACCAAATGACTAAGAAAACTATTCTTTTGAGGTGGGACACAGGAGCTGAATTGCCTAGACACAGAAAGGCCTTATTAAGCTTATGTTGACTGCCAAAAAGCAGTTACTAGAAAATGTAAATCAAAATCTACAACAACTGTATTTGAAGTATTAAATATTGTAAAATATAAAAACGGAAGAGAAGGAGCAAACTCCTAAGAAATAAGTAGAACTTGTGTGAACAATACATACAGAAAGATGACCAGGAGGAAAAGAAGCGAGATTTAAAGTAAGGCAGGAACTGAGCAATTTTATGTAATGCTGGACTGAAAGACAGTTGTAATAAAGACAGAAAACATATGCAAAGTATAATGCATGTAAATGGTAATCAGTAGTTATGTAGTTACTATAAATTGGAATGTGTATTGTCCTTTCTCATTCTTCCTCTCTGATGGGTTACAGATCCAATCCTCGGTTTTGACTCGGCCGCATTTTCCAGACTACAGATCCTAGCCTTGAGATCCTCCTTCTTCCCATAATGCACCACACCACCACTAACTTCTCAGATTGAGTTTGCTGCATATGCCTACAGATTTAGAGAGACATGACAGATAAGAAAGAATTATGACTGAAACCTTGGAACTCTAAGTTCCCGTAATATCCAATATCCTTCAAGAAAAAAAATAAGTCTGGGGGATGGCTGGGAGGGAAAGTGAGGATGAATGAGAAAGGGCAACACATATACTGAATTATGGTAAGTACATAAACTCCTAAATATGATGTTGCCTTTTTCATTCTTCCTCACTGATGGGTAGAGTCCCCAGCTACATAATTCTTGGGAGGCCCTCAAGAAGGCTATGCCAGAGCACTGTCAAACCAAAGGGAGGTCTGTTTCTGGAGACCATGCCCAGTTTGTAATGAGTCACAAGAGTATGAGTATGCAAACAAATTAATGTACAAGATGGTGCCCTGCAGAGTTCTACAGCAGCAGAGAGACAAAAGAGAGACTGGAGTGATTATCATTTTTCTGCATTTTCTTGCTGCCTTTAGCTAATTTTGCCTAAATCACTGATTTTCTAGAGGTTCTGTGATTTAAAAAGCTTGTTTCTGCTACATATTGTACTTATTTTACTGTTGTAGGCTACACACTCAAGTGTGATAGCCATTTCTGTGCATTTAAAGTGTTTTTTTTTTATTGTATCTGCTTTATTTTCTGAAAAATATAAAAAAAAACAAAAAAATACTTGTTTTCCCACCTTTCTAAGCTAGCATAGTCCAGTTTTCATGTTAGTGCTGAATTCAAGGCTGTGTTACAAGTTTCTGTGTTTGCCCATACCTTACTTTAATAGAAGGAAGTTTCTCTGTTCACTGTGAGAGAGGGAGCTCTGAGCAGCCTATCTGTCCCTGGAAGAGTGGTTTCAGCCCAGAAATTAGTAGTTTATTGGCCATTTTGGGCTAATTTCTATCTCTTGCATTTCCCTGCTATAAAACCCGCATTTGCGTGGTTTTGTGTGCTGGGCAGCGCCGGGTAGCTAGGGTATAACTATTCCCGGCTCCACAAAGTCTACTCTTCAACCTTTCCCTTGGAACTAGACAAACTTTCAACTTAAGCACTCAAACCATTCACTTCTCATACCGGCACTTCCTCAAAACTCATAGCAAGCACTAATAAACCTTAGCACTAGACCCGACCTATACTGTAGAGAAGGACAATGCTCTCTATACGACCTTACCAGCCAATCAGTAAAACAGTTCACTGTACCTATCCAGGCATGTCCAAAGGGCAGTTTCAGGTGTACTCTCCGGTCCAACTGGTGAATCTGGGCATTTTGAGGCAATGTTACAATTGCTTCATGTACACAGACACCCCTCTCCTCCTTCCACCAAACACTAATACATGCGTGAGATGCAATTATACAGCTAAACTGGAGGCTAAGCTCTCTCACCCTAAGACTTGACCAGGCAATCAAGACGAGAAGGGAATTACTTGCATCACACCACCAGTCTCACATAGACCTATGAAACCAGCACCGGCAAAAAACACACATAAATACATGAAAACATACTCGGAGGCTCTAAATAAAAATCTGCAGAAGCAACAGAGACCTCCAAAGCAGACATCCAAGCAACCTCCACCCCCCAACTCAAACCATGAAACACTTGCTTCACAAAACTAGCGTGCCACACAATCACAGCCCTTAAGACAAAATAACATACCAAACACACTAGTAATAGGTGACTCAATAGTCAGGCACACTGATGTCCCAGTCACTAGACTGAACAAGGAGAAGGTTAGCTGTCAGGTGCCAGGATCCGCCACATAACACAAGCACTCAGGTCACTCCAGAACAAGTACAAATATGACTCTGTCATTGTCCATGTGGGTGTGATTGACCTGAGCCGTACCTCCCTGGACAACATGAAGAGACATGGAGGAGCTCTCTGATCACACAGCCCAGGCTGGTATGACCCCGATCCTGAGTAGCATACTACCCTTACCAAGAAGGATACCACGGTATAGAGAAAAAAATCATCAATTTCAACAACTGGCTAAGCTTCTGGTGTCAAAGGGGATCCAGTCTTTGTCAGCTTGGGATGACATGCTCGACAAGCCACGCTGCTTCGCTAGAGATGGCTTGCACCTGTCACCCTTAGGCTTTCGAATAATGGCCAAGGCTCTTGCCACCCCCATAGTGCCTTTTTTAGGCAAGGCTCAAAAGACAAACCCACCGCCGTAAATAGCACAAGTAACAAAAAACTGAGGGTAATGCTACTCAATGTCAGATATCTAAAAGTACAGTTTTGTACCTACCATAAATGTAGATGTCCGATAGGTATGTATCTGCAGTCATCACATATGGGTTTGTCCTGCCTCAGGCAGCCCTTCGGTCGGCCGGATTCCAAAGTCTGGGTCTGGCCTCGGATGATGACGCACTTTCCCCGACGTCAGAGCGTCTGGGGTATAAAAGCATCAGCTGATGCCATTTTCCTCAGTTTTTCTTGCCCCAGATGCCAGGTGCCCTCTAAGGAAGGCTAAAATTTGGACAGATGTATTTTAAAAAACAAATCCAAACATGCACAGTACTATAAAAACAAATACACCATAATAGATCCCCCCAGCTAGCTATAAGAGGGGTAAGTACCCAAGAAATACCACTATAAAAGGGGTAAGCACCCAAGAAATACCACAGAGGGGAAGGAGGGAGGGAGGGTAAACCTGACTGCAGATGCATACCTATCGGACATCTACATTTATGGTAGGTACAAAACTGTACTATGTCCTTCAAGGATGCATCTGCAGTCATCACATATGGGTAGAATACCATAGCCAATCTGGGGGTGGAGGTACTAAGTAAAGGATGGTGTAGCTAAAATACCCTGCAGGACTGCCGTAGCAAAGCCTGCTCTGGATATGGAATATAAAGGTAAATTGTAATGCTTGGCAAATGTATGCACGGAGCTCCATGTAGCAGCTTCTAAAATGTCCTTGGTAGCCACCCCTCTTAGGAAGGCTGTGGAGGTGGCTGTGGCTCTCGTGGAATGAGGTCTAATGTTAGCTGGCACCATTTTTACATGAAAGGAGTAACAAAAACAAATGCAATTTCCTATCCATTTTGAAATTGTCTGTTTGGAAATTGCTTTTCCTTGTGCCCCAGCAGCATATGCTACAAACAGCTGGTCAGTCTTTCTGTAACTTTTAGTTCTGTCCAAGTAGTAGCGCAACTGTCTGTGTATGTCCAGGGTGTGCAGAAGCTTCTCCCCTTTATTTTGTGGATGTGGGAAGAAGGTAGGCAAGTGAATAGCTTGGTTCAAAAATACCCTGGATACCACCTTTGGCATAAATGTAGGATTGGTTCTCAATGAAACTCTGTCCTGATGAAAAATAAGGAATGGCTGTACTGCCATTAAAGCTTGTAACTCAGATACTCTTCTTGCTGAGGTTATGGCCAGAAGGAAGGCAGTTTTCCAAGACAGAAACTGTAGATCTGCAGATGCTGCTGGTTCAAAGGGAGGAAGAGTTAGTTTTTCCAACACAAAGTTAAGGTCCCAAGTAGGTAGAGGTGGCTTCCTTGGAGGATTGATGTTTTTGATTCCTCTTAGAAACTGTCTCAGGAGAGGATGAGAGAAGACAGGTGGATCAACATTGTATTCTGCTGAAATTGCTGAAGCATGTATCTTAATGGAAGAGTAAGACAGGCCATTGTGGAACAATTCTGCCAAATATTCCAGTATATGTGCCATGTTCATCACTGTCGCATCTAGGCCCTTTGTTGTGTTCCAAATGTGAAATCTTTTCCATTTTGCTGAATATGCCTTCCTTGTGGAAGGCCGGCAAGCTTCCATAATAATATCCTTCACTCTCTGGGATAGCTTATCCTGAGGAGGAGTCAAGGTATTTTCCAGGCAGTTAGTTACAAGGTTTTCAGGTTGGAATGCAGAGTCTTGAAATTGTGCTGTGTTAGTAGAAGTGGCCATAGGGGGAGAGGCCACGGTTTCGTATGTGACATGCTCTTTAACAGTGGGTACCAGTGCTGTCTTGGCCACTTTGGAGCTATCAATATCACTCTGGGCTGCTCTGTCCTGATCTTCAGTAAGACCTTGGTCATTAATGGGAGAGGTGGAAAAGCATACACTGTTAGAGCTTTCCAGCTGAAGGAGAGAGCGTCCACTTTCCATGCTTGTGGGTGGTATGTCCTTGAGCAGAATTTCTTCAGTTGATGATTGTGGGGGGAGGCAAACAGATCTATTTCCGGCCTTCCCCATGATTGTGTTATGAGTAAGAAGATGTCTGGGTGCAGCATCCATTCATGTGCATCCATGATATTGCTGCTTAAGCTGTCTGCCAGTATATTGTCTTTCCCTGGCACAAACTGGGACTGCAGCTGTATATTGAGTTTCAAGGAAAGTTCCCATAGATTCATTGCCAGTCTGCAAAGAGGGTAGGAATGGGTGCCTCCTTGCTTGTTTATGTACCACATAACTGTGGTGTTGTCTGTCCTTATGAGTAGGTGGCCTTGATGAAGAAAAAGTTTGAAGGCCTCGATTGCATGCATCACTGCCAGCATTTCCTTTTTGTTTATGTGCATGCGTAGCTCCCTTTGTGACCATAGCCCTTGGATACATCTGCCCTCCATGTGTGCTCCCCAACCTTGGTCTGAAGCGTCCGTAGTGATGGTTTGGTTGGCTCTTGGCTTGCTGAAGGGCAACCCACTGTTCGACTGGCAGGCTTGAGCCCACCACAGAAATTCCTTTTGGAGGCATGGAATGAGTGGGATCAAAGTTTCTAAACCGTGACTGTGCTGAGTCCATGAACTCCTTAGGTACCATTGTAATTTTCTCATATGCAGCCTTGCTTGTGGAATCAGAAAAATGCAAAATGCCATGTAACCCAGGGCCTGCAGGATTTTCCTTGCAGTCAGCTGAGTTTGTCTTGTCAGATTCTTGAAGTAATCCAGTAGTTGTTTTTGTTTTTCTTCTGTGAGAAAGGCCATTTGGGTGGTTGTGTCTAGATCCACACCCAGAAAAGTTATTCTTTGGGATGGAACAAGTCTTGATTTGTGGATGTTGACTATCCCAAGGCCTGCAGTAGGTGGATGGCATAATCCAAGTCCTTTAGCAAAGTTTGCTGGCTGTCCACTTGTATAAGGCAGTCGTCCAGATATGGGTAAATTTGAATCCCCTGAAGTCTGCAGTGTGCAATTACTGATGCCAGGCATTTCGTGAATACTCTGGGTGCAGTAGATAAGCCAAAGGGCAATGCTAAGAATTGATAATGCTCTGACCCTGCAAGAAATCTGAGGTGTCTTCTGCAACCTTGTCTGATAGGGACATGCAGGTATGCCTCCTTGAGGTCTAGAGTCACCAGCCAAGACCCCTTGCCCAGCATGGGAAGGAGTTGCTGTAGAGTCAGCATTTTGAATTTTGGCACAATGAGGTAAGTATTCAGTGCGGACAAGTCGAGAATAGGCCTCCATTGATTTTCTTTTCTTGGAACAAGGAATAATCTGGAGTAAAATCCTTGGCCTTGTTCTGAAAGAGGAACCTTTTCTATAGCTTTAATTTGTATTAAGTTGGAAATTTGTTTCAAAGCCTCTGCCCTCTGATTTGGTGGCAGGTCTGGCATGCCTTTTCTTTTTGGCAATGTGTGGAAATGGAACCTGTATCCTTTGTCTATTATTTGCAGTGTCCATGTGTCCCTTGTAATGCTGTGCCAATTTTTTGAAAATAAAGAAAGCTTTCCACCCAAAGGTGCTTCTAACTGAGCCCTGGTCGGCGGAGTCAAAACAAAGTCATTGAGTCTGTCCTGGTGTAGCAGTTGTAGTTCCTGCACTACCTCTCTGGTTGGGAGGCTGCCATTGACGGCCTCTGTAGGAGCCTCTAGCTTGCTCTCTACCTCTGGCACGCCTATTCCTGCCTCTCTGAGATCTGTCTGAGAAAGGACCAATTCTTAGTAGGCCAATTTCTGCTGAATCTCGGTGGTTGAACTTGCAGAAAATCTTTGACTGTTTGCACAGATTTTGCCTTTTCTTCAAATTTCTTTAAGACCTCTTGAGCCGTGGAACCAAATAATTTTTTGCTTTTCCATAGGAGCATCCAAAAGTTTAGCTTTAACATGGTCTGACAGAGATTGTTCCTTCAGCCAGGCATGCCTACGTATGACTGCACCTGTCATAGCTGACCTACATGAAGCTTCCAATGCATCATAACCACACTGCAAGAAATGGTTACTAACCTGCTGGGAGTTATGTACCAGATCCTGAAGGGATTTGCGATCAAGGGGTTCAGATGAAGACAGTTTCTTATGCAATTCATCTAACAAATACTCTTGGTACTGTATCATATGAAATTGACAATTTAATGCCCTCATGGAAAGAGTTGCAGAAGTATACACTTTTTACCCCATCTCTAAAGCTCTGGACTCCCTTTCAGAGGGTAGAGGATTTCTAGCAGTGGCAGCTGCAACCCCTTTTGGGCCCTGGGAAATAGTTTCTGGATCAGCAGAGTGGGCCTTGTACAGGTGAAGATGAGAGTCCGGGACCCTGTAGTACCTATCAGGTTTGGCAGGAGCCGGAGGGAGAGAGTCAGGGGTTGTACTAGCATCAGAGTACACATCATCAATGACATTCAAAACAGGAGGTATAGCTAAAGGCCTATGCTGAGGTAAATGTAAAAAGGTCTTTAATCTCTTTCTAGAATCAGAGAATTCCTGACACTGCCATTGAAAATGTTCTCTCATAGAGTGTAATGTCTCCCCAAAGGAAAACTCTTCAGGAGGGGAGGCCGAGGGAATGGATTCTTCAGCATCAGAATCCACATAGGCCGAATAAGCCTCCTCCTGGTGGTCTGACAGAGTAGAGCCATCAGAGGACTCATCTGAGGAGTGGGGGTCAGAGGGCTCAACCCTGGGCCTCTTGTCTGGAGGTGGTTGCGAGCCCCTGTCCGGATGAGGTTGAGAACCTCTAATTACGGAGATAAGATCTTCTGCTAAGCTAAGAATCTGTGAACCAGTAGAGGGTCTCTGAGAGGTAACCTTGGGAGGCAAAGCTTTAGAAAGTTTAGCAGCTTTAGCCCTAGAGAAAGCCTTAATGGACATGGATGCAGGAGGTCTGGCTGCACCACGTGCAGGAGTAGATTTGTCTAAAGGAATAGTGTCGGAAGGTTCCTGGACACCAGTTTCAGTAGGTAATTCAATAACCGACTCGGCCGGGGCCTCCGGGGCCGAGGTAGTCGGTTGCGCGGTTTCGGTAATCGGAAGTACCAAGGACTCAGTTTCAACCGAAACCGAGACACTCGCGGTAGGCCTGACCGTGGTTTCAGCCGAAATCGCGGCCCGCGTGTGTTGGTCCTTGTCCTTCCGTTTCTTAACTAAATGCGAAGTCGGAGTCTCCGACGGCATCTTGTAAGCAAAACTAGCCCCAAAGAATTCTTCTGCAAACTCCGACCGACGTCTAAGAGTTCGTCGGTTGAAGGAAGCACAGGCTGAACAGGCTGAGACATCGTGGTCTGGGCCTAGGCAGGGGAGGCAGTAAGAGTGGAAATCCTTATGAGGTATTTGTTTCCCACAAGTTAAACAATTATTAACTTTATCTGACATTGGCTGAGGCAAGAAAGAGCCCCCAACGGGGTACTTAGCTTTTTCGAAGTCTTTGGTAGCTGAATCACAGGAGCTGGCCGACCGGCACTTGTGAACTGCTTCTGCTTCGGGCACCACGCGGCAAGAAAGACTGAGGAAAATGGCGTTGGCTGATGCTTTTATACCCCAGACGCTCTGACGTCGGGGAAAGTGCGACATCAGCCGAGGCCAGACCCAGACTTTGGAATCCGGCCGACCGAAGGGCTGCCTGAGGCAGGACAACCCATATGTGATGACTGCAGATGCATCCTTGAAGGACATCCTCAAAATGCACGCACTCGAGGCATTCCTCAGTATGGAGAAAATCAATATATGTGCATTAACAGAAACCTGGTTTAAGGCTCCAGAGAGTACCCCAGCACTACCAGGCTACAACTCATACCATACATTTCGGCCACAAAACCCGGACTGAAATACAAAAGGTGGGGGAGTATCCACATTCATCAAGGATACCCATACCTCCAGGTTAGTGGCACAACACAATGCTTCAGAGATCATCCACGTGCAATTAAAGGGAAAAACTGCTATTCAGATTATAGCTTGCTACAGATCACCCATCATGTCCCAGGACCCCCACTCTGCATTCCTGGAAACACTGGGAAACAAAGGTCCTACCAAACACCCTGATGTTGGGTGATTTCAATTACCCAAACATTAACTGGGAGAACTACTCAAGTACAAACTCCCTTGCCCAACATTTCCTAGAATTTATAAACTCAAACGCCCTGGATCAACTGGTCAACACCCCCACCAGAGGTGACAATATATTGGACCTGGTCATCACCAACATAGGCGACTGGTGTTCCACACCGGAGGTCAACCCCTCACTGGTTAGATCTGACCATAAACTAATCACTCTGGATATCCACATTCTGCCACCACCCCCGGTCAAAGAAACCACTGTGAAAAACTTTTCAAAAGCAAACTTCACGTTACTTAAGACCAAGGTGGGAAGTTTCAAAGCCCCCATGCTAAAAGATAACACTGTCCAAGCTGCAAAATCCTTTACTAATGCACTCTACAGGCACCAACAAGAATGCATGGATCGTGCTATCCCAAACAAAACCAAGACTCACTCCTCCAAGAAATGGAAACCAGTCTGGTGGACCCCTGCCATAAACAAGCTATACAATAGGAGAAGGAAACTAGTCAAGAAAAGAGTAAAATCCCAAGAAGGGAAGACATCCCTGATCAGTATCAGCAAGAAACTACATTCCCTCATAAAATCATCCAAGGATAGCTTTGAATGAAAAATTGCCATGGACTCCAAAGATAACCACAATGCATTCTTTAGCTATGGCAGGAATCTAATTGGCAATTCTCAGATCTGCTCGGAGTTAGTGCAGAATGGCACAAAATACACTGAAACAACCGATATAGCCAACATCCTGGCAGACAGGTTCAGTGCAAACTTCACCTCCCTCTCACCCCCAAAAGGGTCCATAACTATACCAGAAGAATGTAGTGCCCCTGAAATCACAGACACTCAGGTTAAAACAGCCCTCTCCAAAGCCAAAAACACAGCATCAATGGGACCAGACGGTGTCCCAGGCTGCATCCTACACGAGCTCAAAGATGAACTAACCCCTCACCTAAACACACTGTTTAAAAACTCAGCCTCTCCACAGGCTACGTGCCCACAGAGTGGCTCACAGCAACGGTTATTCCACTCCACAAAGGCGGAGCCACAATGGACCTCGGGAACTATCGCCCTATAAGCCTGACTAGCTTGGTTTGCAAAGCTATGGCGCGCATCATCATGGATCTCATTAACAGAGACATTGGAAAACTCCAAACACTGGACCCTACTCAGTTCAGCTTTGTTAAGGGCAGATCATGCCTCCTAAACCTGATGGACTTCTTTGAGACAGTTACCAAGGCTATAGATGAGGGAAAGGTGGTCCACACAGCCTACCTAGACCTTGCAAAGGCCTTCGACACCATTCCCCACACAGGTATTATAGATAAGCTCACCAGCCTGAACATAAACCCCTACATCACGAGATGGGTTGCCAACTGGCTCATGGACAGAACCCACATGGTAAGAGATGCGGGAGCTAGGTCTGACTCTAAACCGGTTAAAAGTGGCGTTCCCCAGGGCTTAGTGGTAGTTTGTGGGTACTTAGTTTTTTCCAGAGGGGATGACTATGCTCTTTTTGTCATTTAGCTTGAGGCCATGATTTTGACACCAGGTATCTGTCTCAGTGAGACCCTTTTGGAGGATGTCTGTGTCAGCCAGAGAGTCAATTATAGCCCCTAGTTTGCAGTCGTCTGTGAACTTGGTCAGCCATAGTCCTCCTGTGCTTGCCTGTACCTTTGAGAAGTATATGCCGAACAGGAGAGGTCCTAGGACTGAGCCCTGGGGAATGCCACTTGTAACTGGTTTAGAGTCAGACCTAGCTCCCGCAACTCTTATGTGGGTTCTGTCTGTGAGCCAATTGACAACCCATCTTGTGACATAGGGGTTTATGTTCAGGCTGGTGAGCTTGTCTATAATACCAGAATGGGGAATGGTGTTGAAGGTCTTTGCTAGGTCTAGGTAGGCTGTGTGTACCAACTTTCCCTCGTCTATAGCCTTGGTAACTGTCTCAAAGTAGTCCACCAGGTTTAGGAGGCATGATCTGCCCTTAAAGCCGAACTCGGTAGGGTCCAGTGTTTGGAGGTTTCCAATGTCTCTGTTAATGGGTTCCATGATTATGCGCTCCATAGCCTTGCAGACCAAGCTAGTCAGGCTTATAGGGTGATAGTTCCCGGGGTCTGTTGTGGCTCCACCTTTGTGGAGTGGAATAACCGTTGCTGTGTGCCACTCTATGGGTACGTAGCAGAGGCTAAGTTTGAACAGTGTGTTTAGGTGAGGGGTCAGTTCATCTTTGAGCTCATGTAGGACGCAGTCTGGGATACCGTCCGGTCCCATTGATGCTGTAATTTTTGGCTTTGGAGAGGGCTGTTTCAACCTGAGTGTCTTGTGATTTCAGGGGCTCTAGATTCTTCTGGTATGTTTATGGGTGAGAGGGGGATGAAGTTTGCACTGAACCTGTTTGCCAGGATGTTGGCAATATAGGTTGGTTCAGTGTATTTTGTGCCATTCTGCATCAGCTCCGAGCAGATTTGAGCATTGCCACTTAGATTCTTGACATAGCTAAAGAATGCCTTGGGGTTACCTTTGGAGTCCTTGGCAATTTTTCTTTCGAAACTCGCCTTGGACGATTTTATGAGGGATCGTAGCTTCTTGCCGATACTGCTCAGGGATGTCTTCCCTTCCTGGGATTTTACTCTTTTCTGTACTAGTTTCCTCCTTCTACTGTAAAGCTTGTTTATGGCAGGGGTCCACCAGACTCGTTTCCTTTTCTTGGAGAAGTGAGTCTTGGTTTTGCTCGGGATAGCACGATCCATGCATTCTTGTAGGTGCCCGTAGAATGCATTAGTAAAAGATTTTGCAGTTTGGACAGAGTTATCCTTTAGCATGGGGGCTTGAAACTTTCCACCTCGGTCTTAAGTAAAGTGAAGTTTGCTTCTGAAAAAAGTTTTTCATGGTGGTTTCCTTGTCCGGGGGTGGGGTGGAATGTGGATATCCAAAGTGATTTGTTTATGGACAGATCTAACCAGCGAGGGGTTGACCGGTGTGGAACACCAGTCGCCCATGTTGGTTATGACCAGGTCCAATATGATGTCACCTCTGGTGGGAGTGCTGACCAGTTGATCCAGGGCGTTTGATTTATAAATTCTAGGAAATGTTGGGCAAGAGAGTTAGTACTTGAGTAGTTCTCCCAGTTAATGTTTGGGTAGTTAAAATCACCCAATATTAGGGTGTTTGGTAGGACCTTTATGTTTCCCAGTGTTTCCAGAAATGCAGAATGGGGGTCCTGGGACATGGTGGGTGATTTGTAGCAAACTACAATTTGAATTGCACTTTTGCCTGTTGTTAGTTGCACGTGGATGATCTCTGAAGCATCATGCTGTGCCACTAACCTGGAGGTGTGGGGATCCTTAATGAATATGGATACTCCCTCGGCTTTTGCATTTCGGTCCGGGTTTTGTGGCCGAAATGTATGGTATGAGTTGTAGCCTGATAGTGCTGGGGTGCTCTCTGGAGCCTTAAACCCGGTTTCTGTTACTGCACATATATCAATTTTCTCCATACTGAGGAGTGCCTCGTGTGTGCATTTTGAGGTTTAGACGTCTGGCATTGAGTAGCATTACCCTCAGATTTTTGTTACTTGTGCTATTTACGGCTGTAGGTTTCTTTTGAGCCTTGCCTCTGTTTTCTTTGGCATCAAAAGGAAGCGGGAGTAAGTTCCAAATCTTACCCTTTTTTTTTTTTTTTTTGCTGTAGTTGGGACCCCTTTGATGACTCAGTTGTGTAGCAGCTTTGAACTTCTTGAGCTACGCACTCCTTCTGAATGGATGGAAGGTCAGGGTTTCCCTCTGGTTTCTGGAGGTAGAAGGGGAAAGTAATAAAAGGCTCAGGCCAGCGATTTTTTCCCAGGGGAAAATAAATCACTTGGCCTGAGCCATAGCATTGGCCTTTATCCCACTGTAGTGTGATCTCGAGAGTTGGTAAATTTAGTTAGGGGGGGGTGTGGCGGTTTAGTTCATTTGGTCTTTATGTGTCGCTGAAGAGGTGATGTAACACCTCTTCAAAATTTTAATATAGACCCTTAGAGAACAACTACCCTTGACTGCCTCCAGAGATGATCAGTCGGGTAGCACTTCAGGATCACTGATATGGACCTGCCTCCAGGGTGACATATTCCACTGAAAATTACTCCTCGGCCTATAGAGGAAGTATCCACCCAAGGGTCTTGAAAGGGCCCCTGATACTTCTACCCCCCCCCCCCCCGCTGGTTTCTAGAAAAAAATGTCCGCTGGGAGGGAGAAACCTTGATTCACATGGCAGACAGAGCCTATCCATCCTGTTAGCTGCGGGTGGGAGTGTCCTTTCACTGATGGCACAAAGAGGGGCCATTGAAAGGGGGGGTGGGCTTCAACAAAGGACACCTTAAAGGATTCCACCAAGTCGTATAGCGTCATCCAGATATGGAAAGGAGGACTGGTTTGTTTCATAACTTTAATGTTAGAAAGGAAACAGATTTTGTAGTGGTGAATCCTATGTTGGAGGAAAGGATACAGGAATAATTAAGCCTAACCAAAAAGAAGGTTTTGTGTGTGCAGGTTCAGCACAAACCCTAGGTCAGACTTAACCAGGATCAGAAAAATATCTCCAAGAAACTACAATAAAGTGGAAGGGGTGACAAGGTAAGAAAATAGAGATATATTATTTTATCGTTATAGAATTGCTAGAATACTAGGATTAATATTATCATGTGTTGTTCTTAAGGGTATGAGGGATGAAACTGAATGTATATCCTTAATTATCAAATTATAAGCTCAGCCCAAAGAGTGGAAGGCAAGAATCTGGATTCTTGAGGGGGTATTGACTAAATTAACAGGATTTGTGTCAGAAGCAAATTCAAATGACAACTGACAGCAACAAATACTGGTACTGTCGGATCCGATGGAAGCCCAAGATCCAAAGAAATGTGCAACTGTTCAAATATTTCAGGATGTCAGAAGGATTAGTTGTGTAAGAACTTACCATAACAATAGATGTCCTTCTCTTCTCTACTGCAGTATTCCTGACTTAAGGGAGTTGCCTGCCAAGGTGATGACCTGACGTCAGCCAGTATACTAAAGTCTTTTACTACCTAAGGTGCACAGTAGGTCTGACATTTGCCGTCAAGATGTTGGCCATAAAAGAGACGTATGTGCACACCAACCACAGAACTAAAGCCCCAGGCAGAGAGTCAGTTTAAGGGAATGAGGATCTGTGCATCCAAGAAAGGCAAGAAGTGGGGGAAAGGAGGGAGGGTTGGAATACTGCAACAGAGAAGAAAAGGACATTTATCGTTATGGTAAGTTCTTAAACAACTAATCTATATCCTTCTTTTCTTTTGCTGCAGTATTCCTGACTGAAGGAAGATTACAAAAGCTCATGAGGAAAGGGTGGAGGAAGTGGCAGAGGAATTTTCAAGGAAGCCATGGAGAATGGGCCTGGTCAACCCTGCCCTGGAGCTAGAGATACAGTCCAGCATAATGTTTCTTGAAAGTGTGGACAGAAGTCTAAGTAGCGGCTTCTAGGATTGAGTTGGTATCCAAACACCCTGTGTTCTAGAACTGCTTAGGGTGTCCGCCACTGTATTCTGGCTGGAGGGGATGTACACTGCTTGCAGAAATACATCTAGATGTCAAGGTAGATCCCATACCTGCATGCCTATATTCTGCACAGGAGACAGGCTCTGGTACCTCCCTGCTTGTTTATGTACCACAAGACTGTCACGTTGTCGGTGTGTACAGGCAACCTCCCTAGTCTGATCAGTAATTTGAAGGTTTGGAGGGCTAAAATTAGTGCCTTCATTTCTCTCACATTTATGTGTTCCTTCATTTGGGAGGCAGACTACTGCCCTTGAGCCGTGTGGAGGTCTGAGGCTGCCCCTCAGCTCCTGTCCAAAGCATCTGTAAATAAGGTCTGAGTAGATGGTAGATGGTGAATAGGAAGACCTGGGTTTAGAGATAGTTGTGAGATCCACCACTTGAGCTCCTCCTTTAGGCATGGGAGGAGCAGAATCAGGTGTTCTAGATGGTGAGCATGCTGAGACCATACTGATTTGAAGAACCACTGAAGTTTCCTCATATGAAGCCTTGCCACAGGAACACTGAGATGGTGGAAGCCATTAGGCCCAAGATCCTAATGAAATGTCTGGCAGAAATCTGATTTAGGTGGAGTGTCTCTGCAAAGATTTGTGAGATCTCCTGAGCCTTTGAAGGTGGGAGACACACAGGTTCTGAAGAATAGCAATTACCATTTGGAGGGATTTGTTCAATTCTGCTTGAGAAGTGGCTTGGATTAACAGGTCATCCAGGTATGGGCAAATTAAGATTCCCTTGGGGCCTGCAAAAGGCTACTACTGGGGATAGAAATTTTATGAAGACTCTCGGAGCTGTAGAGAGTCCAAAAGGAAAACAGAGAACTGACAGTGCGAGGATCCCACAGAATGTGTGATGAATTCAGATATGGAGGTAGGCATCCTTGATGTCTACTGAAGTTAGAAATGCCTGAGGAAGGACAAGAGGAAACAGTGTTTGTAGGGTTAACATTTTGAAAGAGGGGACTATAAGGAAACCTTTGAGGTAGGAGAGATCCAGGATTGGTCTCAAGGATCCTTCCTTCATGGAAACTAGGAAAAGACAGGAGTAAAAGCCCCTTCCCTCTTCCCCACAGGTAACAGGTTCTATGGTGCCCTGTTGTAGGAGTTCTACTAGAACTGGCGAGAAAACAGGGAGCTGATCTTTTGGTGGTAGGGGTATTCCCCTGAAGGCAGGTACTTTGTGCCAAACCATGACATACCCCCTTTTTATGATACTCAACACCAAAGAGTCCTGAATGAGTCACCAGGAGGGAAGGGGGAGGGAAAGGCATTGGGACAGGGGGATTAGTTTGTTGCAAGAGTCACAAAAATGAGCCCGTTCGATCAGGAAGGGCTGCTTGGTTATACGAGGGACAGAAGCAGAAGAGGAGGGAAACTGCTGGGTCTTTCTTAGCCTTCTTTTAAGGTCTAGATTGAGATGCTCTGGATTGCCTGTGCACAAAAGTTTGCTTTGCAGGGTAATGCCTGTGAAATGTAGGCACAGGGGATACTAAAATGTGTTTGAGATCCTTAAGTTCTTTGCTTTTTTTCTGCAGAGATTTGAATAGCTCTGCAGAAGGTTTCCCAAACAGGGCAGTATAATCCAGGGGGGGCATCCATCAGTTTTGCCTTGATATCTCAGGTAGAGGCTGAAGCCTAAGCTAGGCAAATCTTCTGAGGGCAGAAGAGGAAGTGGCAGCCCTACAGGAGGCTTCCACTGCATCATAGGTGCACCTGATAGAATGTCTGGCTACCTGAGAGGAGGTGACAAGGAGAGAGGATGCCAGAGCCTTGTCTGCAGAGTCAGGCATATCTGATACCAATTTAGAGACCTGGGAAAGGAGTTTCAAGTTGTACTTGGTCACATGTGTGCGATAATTTAAAGCTTTGAAGGTCAGGCCTCAACAACTGTCTGCTGTCTTTATCTGAGGGCTGCAGTGAAGAGGAAGGAATGAACCTGGAGGCCTTATCAGAAGCAACAAAAATAACTGAAGGATCTGCAGTAGGTGCCTTAAAAAGGAATTGACAGTTATTGGGTACTTTGTAGCACCTATCAGTTATTTTTGAAGCTAGGGGCTGTGAGTCTGTATGGGTGGAAGTGTATGCAAAGGCATCCAGAAATGCAGGGATTACAGGAGGGATGGCTGAAGAACAGGGGGTCTGAACTTGGAGGAGGTCATAATAACTCTTCTGGATCTCTGACATCCCTATGGAATACCACCTAAACTGGTCCGGCACTTTGGAGAGTCTCCCCAAAATAAATTTCTTATATGGGGGGAACCTGTCCCACTGCAGTACTCTTCGGGGGAGACATAGTCCAAAGGGGAGGGAATGTGGGAGGAATAGTCCGATTCCTCATCCTCCTCTTCAGAAGAGGAGTCTTCATCAGAGATAAGATTGGTCCTAGGTTTCTTCCTAGGGGAAGAAGGTCTGGGCGGAGGGGAAGCAGCATGACCTGACAGAGGCCTAAGGGCCACCCAAGGCCTTTAAGAGGCCTTGTGAAAAGTTCAACCATTCATTCTGTGGATCTAGAGAAGGAGAGACATGTTTGTTTTTTTGTTTCTTCTTTGCAGGCATATCTATGCGGTGCAAAGAAGGGGGGGGGGGTGTAGGCCTGCACTCTACAATATCGGATTCAACATCCTCCTTGATGACAATCTGGGTAATCCCCCTAGGGCCCTCCGACACTACAAGCCTCGGTTCCCCCTGGACGTCAGAAGCAGACATTTGAGAAGCCTCTCTGGACATAAAAATGAATAGAGTCAAGACAGCCTGTGAAGCAGGCTCGATCTGTAGATCTAGATTTCGGTCGGTGAGTGTCTCAGAGCTCTCAAGCACTTCATGATAGATGTCTGACTTGACAGCCGCAGTTTCAGATTTGGGCCTATGTTTGTTTGGCTTTCCATTTTATAGGCTTGGTCGTCGGGTCCGGAGGAACATCCATCGAGCTTTTTGCAAGAAGCTTGAGACAATGGTTTTCAAGGTATATCGCAAGGGAGGATAACAGACTCTGGAGAGTTTTTGGGACAAAAGATTGGCAAACAGTACAGGATTTGTGATCGTGATGAGGGCCTAAGCAAAAAACACAATGAGTACTACTGTCGTTATGTGGAATCTGTTGTCCACAGTCACACTTCCCTTTTGTGGATGACATGAACCTCAAAGACAAAGAAAGGTAGCAAAATACAAAGGTTTCCCCAACCGGGCACTTACCTTATCGGAAGAATTGCGATTCTGGCAGAATGATGTCTGGGATTAATGATCTGGACTGGCAGCAAGGGTGGCGCTCATGTACATCTCTTTTATGGCCGATGTCTGCTGACAGTCAATGTCAGATGTACTGTGCACTTTAGGTAGTAAAAGACTTTGGTATACTAGTCAACGTTGGGTCATCACCTTGGCAGGCAACTACCTTAAGTCATATACTGCAACAGAAGAATAGAAGGACATGCACAGTTCTCTCGGAGGACTACCTAGTTGTCGGATCTTAGGATCAGATTGAGGGGAGCTTGTGAACAGATTAGATTTGGAAGGTTAAAAAGCACCACAAGAATTGGCTGCAGAAGTAGTAAGACAATGAATCTGTTGGATCCAAGGAGCGTCTCTGATCTGAAGAAAACCACAACAGTCCAATGGCACCAGATCCAAATGAGCCGAATACTAGGACTGCACAGCCCTCCATGGGCACCTGACATCCATAGGATCCCAGTCTTATTATCCGAGGAAGGGAGAAGAGAAACACGTCAGATCAATCAGGTTCCACAGTGGGAGGAACCAGGATCCGAAAGAGTCCAAACAACACCCCATCCTAGGAGGTTGATCCAAAACAAAATCGCAGAGAGTTGGATCCGTAGACCTAGGATCTGATGATAAAAAGCAGAAATATCTCAATGGCCTAACCTGTTGGATCTGATGGAGGCTCTATTGACCTTGGATCCAAAGGATTGGATCCAAGAGACCTGTTAGTTATTGGTAGTGTATCTCTATGAGGGTTTGAGCCCAGAAAGAAAACAGCAAAAAACAAAGGGCTCTAAGGTGCAGAACCTATGCACCAGAACCCAGCATATCAGACATATAACACAATCCATCAAAACTTTGGTCCTCTTGTCCTCTTCTTTTCATAGATTCATTCAGTTTGGACTAGCCAAGTAAAACCAGGACCCATACCTTTCAACCTCTTAGAGCAAGAACACATTTTACATATTGCTCGGATAAACTTAGACAACTGCTAGAACAACAGGATTTATGTTAGCACACATTTTCAGAGAGATGTGGAATTTGAAAAACAACTGCATGTCATTATTTAGTGGCTTAAAACTTTAGAACATCCTAGTGCAAAAAAACGTTCAGTTGAGAGATATGCCAGGATCACAGAAAAAGCCAGCAGTCCACAATATGGCCAAGTCCGTGGCATGAACAAATATATGGACAAAGCTAGAAGGCTATACCTGACAGTCTGCTGTAGCCATTCTCAGACTTCTCTCAACAACCACGTACGTACCACAGAAAAACCGAAAGCCATTCATAAGGCAGTGAATTTAAGACCTCTCGCTCTGTTGTATTTTTAACAGCCACAGAACATACAGCTCGGGTGAATCAGCTGCAAAACAAAAATACAGTGAAGGCAAGTCTGGCGGGAAAAACCTTCTGAGCAATCAAATCAACAGGCAACAGACCAGCCCAGCATGGGCCTTCTAAGGAAATGACTCGAAGACAAAAATAAGGTCTGCGAAGAAAAAAGGAGAACCACTGTGACTACATGTAAAGCCATATTAAACAATAAGTCTATGCTGTGGAAACTGTAGAGCCAAGACACAACATCCAGCAGAGAAGTACAAAAGGTTAACAGCTGCAGAAGATCTAGCACAAGAAAAGACCAGAATGGGCAAAAGTACTTCCAGCTGTGAATGGCCACTGAGGGAGGAAGAAGCAACAGGAAATAACAGACCAAAGAAAATGCACAAATTTAGACTAAAATTTTAAAAAAAATTTCTTGCAGCTCTAAACTTTGAATCACACGTCTGACTATGATGGCTGCAAACAAGATCTGAGGAGTTAGAGGCAGTGTGCTGCATTATGGGAAGAGGGAGGAGCTCAAGACTAAGATCTGCAGTCTGGAAAATGTGGCTGAGTCAGATCCAAGGATCAGCTCCATAACTCAACAGTGAAGAATAATGAAAAGGACATCATATCAAATGTTAATATGATTTGATTTCTTTTCTATTAATGTTTGTGTGCCTTTGTATTAAGAGAATTTAATAAAGGTGTTTAAACTAACAAAAACAATTACTTGGAGATTTGGAGGTTTGCTTCAAAGGGAACTCTGAAAAATCTTGGGCATAAATGACGGATTTGTTCTTAACGATACTCTGATCCCTGTAGAATACCACACCATGAGAACCAGCAACTCAAGATACTCTGTTCTTCCCACTGCTCTGACATCTGAAAGGTTTTCCATACAATGAACTTTAAATCTGCTTGATGTGCAGGTTCAAACAGAGACGTAGTTAATTTTTCCAAATCAAAGTTAGATCCCAGAAAGATGCAACCTCTTTACGAGGAGGTCACAGGTGTATAACCGCTTTAAGAAACAAACACCAAAGAAAATACACAAATTTAGACTACAATTTAAAAATAAATTTCTTGCAGCTCTAAACTCTGAATCACACATCTAACTACGATGGTGGCAAACAAGATCTGAGGAGTCAGAGATAGTGTGCTGCATTATGGGAAGAGGGAGGAACTCGAGACTAGGATCTGCAGACTACATGAAATCCATGAAAATGGATCTGCAGTCTGCAGACTACATGAAGAGAGACATGGAAGAGCTCTCTGATCATGTAGCCCAGGCTGGTATGACCCTGACCCTGAGAAGCATCCTGCCCTCACCAAGAATGATACCTCAGTATAAAGAAAAAATGATCAATTTCAATAATTGGCTAAGCTTTTGGTGTCATTCAAAGGGGATCCAGTGTCTGTCAGCCTGGGACAACATGCTCGACTAGCCACATTGCTTCGCAAGAGACAGCTTGCACTTGTCACCCCTAGGCTTTTGAATACTGGCCAAGGCTATTGCTGTCCCCATAGTGCCTTTTTTAGGCAAGGCTCAAAAGTCAAACACACCTCCACAAACAGCACAATTAACAAAAAACTGAGGGTTATGCTACTCAGTGCCAGGAGTTTAAATCTCAAAATGCACGAGCTCGAAGCACTCCTCAGTATGGAGAACGTCGACATCTGTGCAGTAACTGAAACCTGGTTCAAGGCTCCAGAGAGCACCTTAGCACTACCAGGCTACAACTCATACCACATGTTTCGGCCACAGAACACGGACCGAAACACAAAAGGAGGGGGTGTATCCATAATCATCAAGGATACCTATACCTCCAGGTTAGTGGCCCAGCATAATACCTCTAAGATCATCCATGTGCAACTAACATCGGGCAAATCTGCAATGCAAACTGTGGCCTGCTACAGATCACCCTCAATGACCCAGGACCACCACTCCGTTTCTGGAGACACTGGAAAACATGAAGGTCCTACCGAACACCCTGATATTGGGTGATTTCAATTACCCTACCATTAACTGGGAAAACTACTGCAGTACAAACTCCCAGGCATAGCGCTTCCTGCAATTCATTAACTCAGACACCCTGGATCAACTGGTAAACTCCCCTACCAGAGGTGAAAACATATTGGACCTGGTCATCACAAACATGGGCAACAGGTGTTCCACACTGGAGGTCAACCGGTCACTGGTTAGATCAGACCAAAAACTAATCACTCTGGATGTCCACACCACACCACCACCCCCACCTAAGGAAACCGCAGTAAAAAGATGTTCTAAAGCAAACTTCATCTTACTTAAGAGAAAGGCGGTAAGTTTCACAGCTCCCACGCTAAAGGATAACGCTGCCCAAGATGCAGAAACCTTTACAAATGGACTCTATGAGCACCTACAAGGATGCATGGATCGTACCATCCCTAGCAAAACCAAGACCCTCTCCTCTAAGAGAAGGAAACCAGTCTGGTGGACCCCTACCATAAACAGGCTATACAATAGAAGGAGGAAACTAGTTCAGAAAAAAAGCAAATCCCAAGAAGGAAAGACATCCCTGATCAGTATCAGTAAGAAACTAAGGTCCCTCATGAAATCATCCAAGGCTAACTTCGAAAGAAAAATAGCCAAGGGTTCAAAAGATAACCACAAAGCCTTCTTTAGCTATGCTAAAAATCTAAGCGGCAACTCGCAGATATGCACTGAACTAGCGCAAAATAGCACAAAATATACTGAACCTACTGATATTACCAACATCCTGGCAGATAGATTCAGGACAAACTTCACCCAACTCTCACCCCCAAAAGAGCCCACAACAACACCGGAAAAGTGTAGTGTCCCAGAAATCAAAGACGCACAGGTGAAAATAGCCCTTTCAAAAGCCAAAAACACAGCGTCAATGGGGCCAGATGGTGTCCCAGGCTGCGTCTTGCATGAACTACAGAACAAACTAACCCCCCACCTAAACACGCTGTTCAACCTCAGCCTCTCCACAGGCTACGTGCCCATAGAATGGCACACAGCAACGGTTATTCCACTCCACAAAGGACGGGCCACAACTGACCCTGGTAACTATCGCCCCATACGCCTGACTAGCCTGGTCTGCAAGGCTATGGAGCGCACCATCATGGAACTCATTAACAAAAACATTGGGAACCTCCAAACACTGACCCAGTTCGGCTTTGTTAAGGGCAGATCATGCCTACTAAACCTGGTTGACTTCTTTGAGACAGTCACCAAGGCCATAGACAAAGGAAAGGTTGTTCACACAGCCTACCTTGACCTCGTCAAGGTTTTCGACATCATTCCCCACTCAGGTATTAGAGAAAAACTCACCAGCCTGAGCATAAACTCCAATGTCACAAGATGGGATGCCAACTGGTTTACAGAAAGAACTCACACGGTAAGAATAGCGGGCTCCAGGTCCGACTGTAAACCAGTCACAAGTGGTGTCCCGCAAGGCCCGGTTCTGGGACCCTTACTGTTCGGCATATACTTCTCAGAGGTACAGGCAAACACAAGAGGACTATGGCTAACCAAGTTCGCTGATGACTGCAAACCGGGAGCCATAATTGACACTCTGGCTGACACGGACATCCTCCAATAGGGCCTTACTGAGATGGACACCTGGTGTCAAAGTCATGGCCCAAATGCCAAAAAATGCATAGTCATCCCGTTTGGGAAAAACAAAACACCCACGAATTACCACATGGGTGGCAGCCCCCTTAATACAGAAGAGGCAATAAGAGATCTGGGGACCCAAGTAGATAGTAATCTCTCCTTTGGCAATCATATTGCCAAAGTAGTTAGGAAATCCTTCTATGTGCCCCATCTAATTACTAAAGGGTTCGCATCTAGAAATAAAGAGGTTATAGTGCCCCTCTACTCATCACTCATCAGACCATCATAGAGTACAATGCCCCTTTTTGGATGTACCTCACAAGACACTTCCAACAGCTGGAGAAACCACAAAAGTACCTCACCAAGAGGATTACTAGCCTCAAACATATGTCCTATGCAGCCCCTATCGCTTACTCAGAAGTGACCTCTGCCTGACTTACAAAGCCATGTCCAACTCAGAATTGATGGGCATGCTCCACCTAAAGAAATCCAAGTCACTGCGAGCCACGAGCTCTAGTGAGCTAAACCTCGCCACAACATTGAATAGAACATGCTGGAGGGATAGATTCCTGTCACAGAGATTCCCCATGCTTTGGAACAAAATTCAAAACTACATTAGGCAGAGCCCCACACAAACACTCAAGAGAAACCTTGATGAGTGGAAGGGTAACAGAAAATACACCCCTGGAATCACTTCATTGGCTCTGCTTGACAGAGAATCAGTTAATTAATCAATGGGGCGGCGAAAGGCAACACACTCTGGCTAAGCTTATAAATGCCCACGCACAGACAGCCTAGTACCTACCTATGAACATAAAAGAAAGTGGAGGACCCATCAGCAAACATGCTGAAATGACTGCAAGATTTACCTTGACAGAGGAGTATAAGAGGCCATAGGCTATTAACTCATCCAAAAATTATAATCCCTGACAGGGCTCTGTTTATTGGCTAGGCACCAACTAGAAAATATTTTTAGCTATAGGTTTTGCTAGCTCTCCTTTAGTAGCTGTTGCACATCCTCTTAAAATAGGTGCCTAAATGGAATTAGATTTAAATAATCCAGGCAATTAGTTAAAGGAATTTAAGAATGGGGTGTATTAAACTCGCCTTGTCTTATATGTGTGCAGGTCCAGTTTGTGAGGAAGCTTGTAATAAAAAATCCCCTTGTTTAACTTTCATTCATGAGGGTCTGTCCTGGTCCAGCTCAACTTGCCTCCCACTATGTTTTGCTCTAATGGAATGAACGATGCTTGGAAGGTTAAGGAGTGATTAACTACCTTTCAAGGCATTATTGCCAACCTGCATAGAGGGAATGACCATGTACCCCCCCCCCGTCTCTTGTTGACATACCACACCACTGTGGTACTGTCTATAATCACCTAGACAGGTCCTGGGGAACTATACTATATGAAGAGATTTTAAGGCATTGCTCTCAGCCAACATCACTTCGACATTTACATGCTTTGGTCTGTCTTAAGAATCCCACAGCCTTTGCACCTTTTCCCTTATAGAAAACACCACCCCACCACTACCACCAAGCAAATTTGAGGTGCTGTAGGTACAGAAAATGGAAGACCTGAATTTGCTTTGCTTGTATTTGCATATTTGCAGTCTCTACCAGAGCAGTTCCTTTTTTTTTTTTTTTTTTTTCTTTTTGAGAAACTGCTGAATCCTTCTTGTGCAACCTGGCAAAAGGAATCAGAGAATCAAAGATGTCATGACCTCCAGAATCCTGAGATACTCCCTGGGTTAAGTATGAGACAGGCTTGAGATGCTCAGAAAAGATAAAATCAACCATCTCCTGTGTATAAAGAGCCTTTTGCTGCAGAGTGCCTATAAATCCTGTGTGATCCTAATGCAGCATTTCTGAACATTTATCTGTAACCTCAAATATGACGACTCTTGACATCTGGGAAAAAACTCTACAAACATAAGTAAGTAATCTAAATGAGGAAATATGTGAATGCCATTCAGTCTGCAATGAGCTAGGACTGGGGCTAGACACTTTGTAAACACCCTTGGAGCAGTGGATAACCCAAATGGTAATGCAGACACCCAGACGCAGAAAATCTGAAAAATTACCTGAAACATTTATCTATAGGAATTTGATGGTATTCATCTTTTAGATCTAAAGTTATTTTATAGCTTCCCTGAAGAGAGAGAGGTAACACTTTGGAGGATTAACAACATTAATTTTGGACCTGGACCTTTTCTCATATAGATTTAAGAAAGAAAGATCTAGTACTGGTCTCCAAGAAGACTTTTTTCTTTGGTATTAGAAATATTTGGGAACATAGGCTTTTTACCTCTGACTTAATGGCATTGGTTTAGTGATTCCTTGGTTAAGGTAAATGCTGAAGAACTGAGGAAAATATTTTGTTTGGTTGAGAGGGTGAATAGGAATTCCTCTGAAAGGAGGCGATTGTTATCCAATGCCAGATGTATCACTCCTGAACCACCTTTAACACCCAAATGTCTGTCACAATCTGTTGCCAAAGGGGAATATACAGAGTCAGTTACTGGGACAGATTTTTGAGAGGCAGGGGTGGGAGGAGAGGAGTTGGGGGAAAGAAAGCTGGAAAAGACATTCTGAGGATGCAGATGGCCCCTTTTTAGGAACGTATCCTTGTTTCTTGTTCTCCTCCTGTCATCTCTGATGACCAACTAGGAAAAGATACTTCGGCCCCTTCATGAATTTTCCCCACTCCCCTTGACACATTAGGCAGCATCCCCTAGTATGTCTTCGTGACCCAGTTAAGATGGTTCTCCCATGCCCAATTAGGAGAATGGAACAACTCAAGAGGATGTGGCTGACCCCCAGTTCATGGTGGCTGAAAAGACTACACTAGAGGAAGCTGAAGAGGTGAGTGAGTGGTCTGAGGAATGACTGCTGGCCACTGAAGAATCATCCATCCACGGGCTGAGAAGACTGAGCCCACAGAGTCAGCAAAGGCTCTTTCCAAAGTTCTTTCTTTTGAGGAACTACTGAAGTTGGACTGACAGAAGCAGGCCAAGTATGTATGTTGTGACAAAGGAAGACATTTTGTATGTGGAAAGGGTCACTGGAATGAGTCGGTCAGAAGAAAAGTTGTCAAACAGTTTGCACAGGCAGCACGCTTATACCTTCACTAAGTATAGAGTCTCAAAAACACTGTATTGCAAAAGCAGCATGCCAAAATCCTGTTAGAAACCACTCTAAGGAAAATTTATTCTGACAGAAGAAACAGCAGGCAAGTTGTCACATCAGGAACCCGTAGTCATTCCTGCCCAAATAAAACACTTACTCCTACTAAACTTTCATTTCATACGTTAAAAATTTACACAAGCACTCCACTTACAGAAAATTAGTCTCCAAAATAGCCAAAGCTAAAAATAGCAGTCGCTGACAGGAAATTTCTAGTATTAGAAAAATAGAGTTTCTTAAAGGGACAGAACCACTAAAATGTAAATTTATAAATAACAATTTTTTAACACATATATAAAAATAATAAGTTATGTACTCACCATAATGTTCCATGTTAGTTGTCCATCTCGCCTTCATTCATATTTGTATATTAAACAAATGCTGCTTATGTTAAATGACACCAATACCTATCAACGTATTTCAAAGCCTATTGCTTAACAGTATTATGGAAAAAGTGTATTTTTTGGTATTTGACCTTTTAATGACGGAGCTCATAGATGAAGACTTGTTTAAATTCTTTAATGTGGCCCACCCACTAATTCAATCGATATATGGGCTACCAAAAATACATAAAAATTGTAATACTGCACCTGAGACCCATTGTAGCAGGCAATGGTTGGTGTATCGAACCACTATCTATCTTTCTAGAAAATAATTTACACACTGTTTTAGATACCGGTCATACTGTTTTGAAGGACTCTAAGTAATTTCTTGAGAGACTTTATGTTCGTCTGTCAACTATTGATCGTGACTACATTTTTGTCACACTGGATGTTGAGTCTCTTTTTACATGTATCCCTAATGATACAGGCATTGATATGGTTAGAGAATTTTTAACTGTCAATAACTGCTTCTCAAACACTAAAGTCATGTTAATATGTGCCCTTCTAGAAATTGTGCTTGAAAATAATATTTTTGTTTTTGAAAATTATATATATTTACAAAAGGTTGGTGTGGCTATGGGCACAGCTTGTGCTAATACCTATGCCAACCTTGTTTTAGCACATTGGGAGCATACACATATCCTGACACCTATTAACAAATACTCTGGCAATATCCTCTGGTATTTGCACTTTGTGGATGATATTTTTTTGTTATGGAAGGGAGATGTATTAGAGTTAGATTGTTTTGTTACTTTTATGCATAACACTACACACTTTCTTAAATTTACATGCAATCACTCTGATAGTCAGATTGAATTCCTTGATGTGCTACTCACTAAATCAGAACTTAATAATGTTTCCAGTAGCATTTATAAGAAGCCCATAAAAAAGAATACCCTTCTCCATAAAAGGAGCATGCATCCCAAACACATTTCCAAAAATATGCTTAAAAGGCAAACTTTCAGGGTATTACGGTTGCATAATAATGATACGGATGCTAACCAAGCTCTCATAGAATTGAAATGTGAATTTTTGGAGAGAGGACACTTAAAAATTGAAATAGACAAAATAATTGAAGAAGCATGGACACACAGATCCCCTAGATGCAAACCATTCTTTAATACTGCTAGTGACAGACAAACTTTAGATAAACCTTTAGTTCACTCCTTAGATTTAGAGTGGCTGTACAATGTTCTAGTGATATTGAAAGTTATTGTAACATTATTAAGAAACACTGCAATATTTTAAGTGGCATTCCTAATTCTATGAACATATTTGGCAGTAGTCCATCATTCTCTTTTAGAAACAATAAATCACTTAAAACAGCATCTTTGTTACAAACCAATACACTTCGCAGGACCTAGTCCTAGCCTAGGACAGGCACTTTCTCGTGTAGAAATTGTAATGCTTGTAAATATATTTACAGTCATGCTTTTTATACACATCCTACTTGTCATTTTACAATTTCTTTACAGCATTGTATTACGCTGACTGTAAAACTGAAAATGTTATTTATTTTGCTTTTTGCCAAACATGCCATGTATATTATGTGGGGAAAACCAACAGGTCATTTAAAGAAAGAATTTTAGATCATAACAGAGATATTAGAAATAAGAAAGCAACTAATACATTAGCTACTCATGTTATGCATACAGATTCCTCACTTTTTCAAGTTTTTAGTCTTACAAGTTATTGATAATACTATTAGAGGTGGTGACCTAGAAAATTGGACAGAAGCTGCCGAACAAAAATGGATTCTCTTACTTAATACAGAGAAACCTCCTGGTTAAAATAATATGTCTTCTCTACAACCTTTTTTAAAAGCACGACCTCAAACATAAATATTAAATATGTATTATGTCTGCAAAATATTCTAGATATCTTATATGTTTTTAATATATATCCATTTGCTTATTTATTATACATGGACTTCAGCAGGTAATGCTTTACAAGGTTTTATTTTTTAGCTTGCTTTTTCAATTGCTTTTGATGTGTATTTGTTCCTTTAAATGTTTAATTACATCACCTGACTTATGCATGGTACAAGATAAGTGAATGTTTTTAAGTCTTAATATCGTCTGATGAAGCGGCCTGTGAATCGTGAAAGCACTTACCCTTTTTTGTTTTTGCTATATATTAAAGTTTCTGCTTTGTGTGTGTGCAGTTTATGTTTTATTTTATTTCATTCATTGGTGGTTGGATACGGAACCGAGAATCAGTTCCCACTCGGCCTTATTCAAAAGCTCAAGAGCTTCCACCGGCTCGTGGCTATACCCTATCCCATGATGAAGATTACCCAGATTTTGTTTGCAAATAAAAAACATAATCATTACCTCTAAACAAGCCAACATATCCAGACAAGACTAAGAAGAGATTCAGAGACTTTATAATAAATTTGTCAGTAAAAAACACCCGATCCTCCAGGAGTGAAGGCGGGGGAAGGAGGGTGGGATGCAAGAATGAAGGTGAGAGGGACAACAAACATCGAACGTTATGGTGAGTACATAACTTCTTAATGTTATGTTGTCTTATCTTGCATTCATTCATTGCTGGTTGGGACAGTGTCCCTAGCACCTTCTTTCTTGGGTCGCTCAAGGGAAAATACTCTTCAGAACAGTGGACCCAAAAGAGGCCCTGTTCCTGGAGGCCAAATCGACTTTGTAATGAGTGATAAACGTATGAGGCTTTACCCATACTGCTGCTGCACAACTAGAATCTATAGGTAGCCTCGCCAAGAAGGCAAATGAAGTTAAAATAGCTCTTGTGGAATGGCCTTTCACTTTCCCAGGGAGTTCTTTGTTCTGGGAATTGTATGTATAGGTGACACAGTCTGTAAGCCATTTAGAAAGTGTTACCTTTGAAACTGGGAGCCCTTTCATTTTGTCTGAAAAAGACGCAAACAGCTGATCTGATTTTCTGAAATCTTTTGTTCTATGCATGTAGAAACACAATTGTCTATGTACATCTAACTGGTGTAATTTACATTCTGCCCTGTTGCCATAATTTGGGGAAAAATGGTAATTCAATGGATTGAGTTAAATAAACCTCTGAACACACTTTTGGTAGGAAAGAAGGGTTAGTCCGTAAAGAAACTATCTTTATGAAAAGTTATGTACGGGGGTGTACAGACAAAGCTTGAAGTTCAGACAATCTAGCAGATGTTATGGCAACCAATAGTGCTGTCTTCCATGACAAAAACTTTATGCCACATAATGATGCAGGTTCAAAGGGGGATAGAATCACTAGAGATAGAACAAAATGTAGGTCCCACGGCGGTGGAGGTTCTTTCACTGGAGGCCTTAGTAAGAATGTACCCTTTAAGAATGCTTTGCAAAGCCCGTGAGACATGATTTTCAATACCATTTCCCAGATATGATAGTTTGATATAGCAGCTAACTGAACTCGAATTGTAGCTGCTGCCACCTCATCTTCGTTAAAAAGTTTAGCCAGAAAATCTAACACTGCTGTAATAGGGGCAGCAAAAGGGTCAATGTGGTTGTTAGAAGCCCAGCGAGAGAATCTCTTCCATTTGCTAGAGTATAATTCCCTGGTTGATGCCTTATGATAGAAAATTAACATATGTTTCACTGCAGGGGAGATATCAGGGAGCCTGGCTATTTGTGGAACTGGAGCAGCCAAACTGTCAATTTTAGAGTTTGTATCAACGGATGGAATGTCCCTGACGAATGAGTCAGAAGGTGTGGAACTGGGTGCAGAATTAGAAGTTATGTACCTACCATAACGTTCCATGTTAGTTGTCTTCTTCTCGCCTTCTTTCTTGCTGGATGGGTTCAGAGCCGAACCTCGGCTCCGACTCGGCCACTCTAAAAGCTCGAGAGCTAGTTCCACCGGCTCGAGGATCCCCTATATCCCACAATGCTAGGCGGTAACTCCTCAGATCTCATTTGTAAGCTAGGCCCAGCTAGAAAAATTCCATTATATGGAAAAGGATAAAAAGGTCACAAAACAAACTCCTCTAGGTCTGTCCAGGCTAGGGGGAAGGAGGGAGGGACGCAAGAAAGAAGGCGAGAAGAAGACAACTAACATGGAACATTATGGTAGGTACATAACTTCTCAATGTTAAGTTGTCTATCTCACCTTCATTCTTGCTGGATGGGACCACGTCCCTAGCACCTTGTCCCGGGTGGCCTATCGGAACAGACTCTTGAGTACAGTGGAACCAAAGTTGGCTTGGTCCCTAGAGGCCAAGTCCAACTTATAATGAGAAATGAAAGTATGGGGAGAAGCCCAAGTAGCTGCAGAACAAATCAAATCAATAGGTAGTCTGTCTTGGAAAGCTATAGATGTGGCTAAAGCTCTAGTTGAATGAGCCCTGGGTTTGGTTGGCAACTGTTGATGTCTGATCCCATACACAAAGGTGATCAACGAAGTAAGCCATCTAGAAAGAGATACCTTAGAAACTGGAAGGCCCATTCTACCTTCTGCATAGGAAACAAACAGTTGATCAGACTTCCTGAATTGTTTGGTCCTGTCTAAATAGTACCTAAGTTGACGATGAACATCTAACCAATGTAATTTTTGTTCTGATCGGTTGGAATAGATAGGAAAGAACACCAGAAGATCAATGGTTTGATTCAAATTTGCCGGTGAAGCTACCTTAGGCAAAAAGGACGGGTTAGTACGTAAGGACACCCTATCCTTATGAAACAAGAGATAAGGGGATCGACTACACAGAGCATGGAGTTCAGAGACTCTTCTGGCTGAAGTAATAGCTACCAAAAAGAGTGTTTTCCAAGATAGTAACTTCATTGAGCATGAAGACGCAGGTTCAAAGGGGGGGAGAATTAAAGACGCTAGAACCAAGTTGAGATCCCATTGAGAAGGAGGATCCCTGATAGGTGGTTTGAGGAGAAAAACTCCCTTTAAATAGGCTTTGCAGAGTTTGAGAGACATAATGGAGGACTCTGAGACTCCAACATGAAAGTTCGATATTGCTGCCAATTGAACTTTGATGGTAGACGGAGACGAACCTGAGTGGAAAAGTTCGGCTAGAAAGTCTAAAACTGATTGAATGGAAGCAGTGAAAGGATCTATATCCTTTGACTGCGCCCAACAGGAAAAACTTACTATGATAAATCTTCCGAGTGGAAGATTTATGAGAGGCTATCAAAATATCTCGAACTGAGTGAGATATTAGAGGAAGCCTGGCTAGAGTTGGAATTGGAGGAACCACGCTGTGAGGTTCAGAGAAGGGAGGGAGTGGTGCAACTGACCCGACTGATGGGTCAAGAGGTCTGGAACTGGGTCCAGATGCCAAGGTTGCTCCAACAGATAACGGTGGAGAAATGGGAACCAAACCTGTCGAGGCTAGTAAGGGGCAATGAGGATCATGGAAGCTTTCTGAGCGATGGCTTTCTGTATTAGTTGAAATATCAGTGGGAAGGGGGGAAAAGCATACAGAAGTCCCCGGGGCCAATCGTGGACCAGAGCGTCTCTGCTGGGGTGGCCTGGTTGGGGAAAGAGGGTGAAAAAATCATCGCACTTGCTGTTTTGGGGAGTAGCGAAAAGGTCACAGCAAGGCCGGCCCCACTTTCAAAAAACTTTCTCCAACACTGAATTCTTCAGAGACCACTCGTGAGGCATGAGAATAGCTCTGCTCAATTTGTCCGCAATCACACTGGACTTCCCGGGAATGTGCATTGCTAACAGAAACCGCTGAGAAGAAATCGCCCATTGCCACAGTCTGAGTGCCTGATTCTGATGAAGCTAGCTTAGTCTAGTGAAAGCGCTTGACGACGATAGAATTTGCTTGTTTTTATATATTTGCATTAAACAGACTTTCTGGTGGTTTTAAGCATATCCGGTGGATTTATTTTGCTAACTACACGAGCTGGGAGCGAAATTCTTGTGTGGATTATTCTGATTCTTTGTACAGTCTGAGTGCCTCTCGACATAGGGGGTAGGATCTGGTTTCGCCTTGTTTGTTGATGTACCACACTACAGACATATTGTCTGTCTGAATTGCTATAGTTCCTTTGGGAAGAGAGTCTTGTAGGGCTTACAACGCTAGAAGCACTGCTCTCATCTCTAGAACATTTATGTGCAAGTGGCGTTTGAAAGGTTGCCACGTGCCCTGGACCGTCCTGCCCTGGTAATTCCCCCCCCACCCAATCAGGGAGGCGTCCGTTGTCAGAGTAGCAACCGGAGGGGGAGGAACAAAGGGTCTCCCCAGAAAGAGTTGGGGGGATGTGATCCACCAAGAAAGATGATTCCTGCACGATTGTGTTATCGCAATGGAATGGGACATTGGAAGTTGTTGATATGACCATTGTGTGAAGAGCATCCATTGTAAAATTCTCATGTGAAATCGGGCTAAAGGGAGGAGAGGGATAGCAGCCGCCATTATCCCTAATACCTTTAGGATCAGCCTGACTTTGATCTTGTTGCTCTGCAAGACAAGTGAGACTTGTCTGTGTATGTCTGCTATTCTCTGGTCTGTGAGTGTGGCTGACATGTTGACTGTGTCTAGATTTGCGCCTATGAAGGTAATAACATGACAAGGCGACAAGACAGACTTTTCGTAATTTATTGAAATGCCTAGTGTTTGACATGTGTAAAAAGTGTAGTCTCTGGCAAGAAGCAGAAGATGCTTGGTGGGGGCTGTAAGGAGCCAGTCGTCTAAATACGGAAACACTTGGAATCCTTGTCGTCTCAGATGAGAGGCGACCACTGCCATGCATTTGGTAAACACTCGGGGGGGCTGTAGTGAGTCCAAAGGGCAGGGCCCTGAAATGGAAATGACTGGTTCCCAGCTTGAAGCGGAGGAATCTCCTGGAGCGTCGACTCATTCTGATGTGATAGTACGCATCCTGGAGATCTATAGAGCACATCCAGTTGTCCCGCCCCAAAAGGAGTAGAATGGACTGCAGCGTGACCATCCGAAACTTTGTTTTCTTGACAAACTTGTTCAAGTTGCTGAGATCCAAAATGGGTCTCCAGCCCCCTGTTTTCTTTGGAACCAAAAAGAATTTGGAGTAGATTCCGGATCCTTGTTGGTCTGCTGGAACTGGTTGAATGGCTCTTTTTGTAAGCAGCTTTGAAATTTCTAGTGCTGCTTGCTCCCTTTGACTGGGTGGAACATCTGGAAGGGATTTTTTGGATTGCTTTGGAATGAGAAGGAATGGGATTCTGTAGCCTTCGGAAATGATAGACTGTACCCACTTGTCTTGAGTTAGGGATAGCCAGGCTTCTGGGTACAGAGATAATCTTCCCCCGACTGCCTCCGAAGGTGGACAGTCGGGCAACCCCTCAGGGATGCTGAAAGGGCTTGTCGGAGAAAGTTTCTCGACTGCCCTGATTCTGCAGGCCCCCTCTGCCTCTAGGACGGCGTCTACCGACTCTGTGCGTCAGGCAAATCTCCCTGAGATTGTTTGCGGAACCACATCTTTCCCCCCTTCTGGCCTTTGGGGTAAGGCCTAGGAGTAGTAGAAAAACGGACTCCCACAGCAGAGAGAGTCTTGCCTTCAGTCTCGCACCTAGTCAGGGTTTCCTTCACTTGAGTACCAAAGAGGGATGGATCCATCAAACGGGGAATTAGTGAAGGACGCCTTGAAAGGGTCCGCAAAATTACATAGCCGCATCCAGGCGTGCCGACGTAAGGCCACACCTGTACCTGCCGCTCTACTCGCTCCATCCGCTGCATACGAAAGGAGGCGCATGGAGGAGTTAACTATTGAGTTGAGGGTCGCCAGCTGAGAGTTCATCCTATCCTGAAAACCCGCAGTTGTTGGATCCTTTAACATTTCACTCGCTTCCTTGAGCAAATTTCTCTGGAGACGAGTGAAATGACACAGGTAATTCAGCGAGCGCATAGAAAAGGTCGCCAACGAGAACATCCGCTTCCCGTACCTGTCCATAGTTCTAGACTCCTTGTTAGGAGGATGGACAGGCACTGAAGGATCAGCTAGCTACTTCTTGGAGGCCGCAGCCACCACCATAGCATCCACAGAGACACCTTTGGTTAAGAATTCTTTGTCCTTGGGGGCAGTTATAAATTTTGATGGTCTCCTGGGGGTGGGGTCCACAGAGTCAGGAGCCGTCCAGGCCTTCTTTGCCACCACTTGCATAAGGGGGTCAAAGGGAGGGGACACCCAGGAGGTGGAAGGTACAAGAGCCAAATGCCTCAAGATACACTGATTCATCCTCTGAAGGGTTGAGGGCTGGCCAATTCCCCCTCTGTTTTAAGATCTCGAGGATGTCTGCAAAAGAGACATCTTCAGAGGGGGAACGAGGGGAACCTTCAGAATCCTCTAAATCAGTGTCAGAGGTGACAGACTCAGGGGAGTCGATGTGCTTCCTCTTGCACTGCCTCTTCCTAGGAGGCTCTCCTACCGGGTCAGGAGAGGCCTCGGAAGAGGAGGAGATCCCCACTGGGGATACTTGAGGAGCTGGCTCTCTACGATCCAGGATGAGGTAGTGAGCAGAAATCACTGGAGGCACCGTGGAGGGAGGGGCAGATGGAGCCGACTGTGGAATTGAACCAGGTTCTAACACGCTCCTCATGACCTCGAAAGCACCCCTGTCAGGCAGAGCCAGAGGTCTCCACTCCGAAAAGCTGGAAACCTCCCCCGGCACCGACAGTGATGGCTCCGAGGCCGATGTTGGAGCCGAACTCACCAGCACCGAAGCACCGAGAGGGAGAGCGGGGTCGGACAAGGGTCTGATGCCACTCGCCCCCCCCGGAGCCGACGAGGGAAGTCCAGCACCGAGATTCCTCCAAGGAAGATATCGGAGCAGACGGAACCGAAGACAACGGTATCGGTTCCGACGCAGCCACAGTCTCGGGTCCGAGCCGCCCTGGCTCCGAACTCAAGGGAGTCAGAGGAGGAACATTCTGAGTGATGGGATTAGCCATCGACTGTTGAGTCAGGCTTTGAAGCATCTGGGCCAGTGCCTTGGACTTAAGAAGTCGACTCACTACCCTCTGAAGGTCATGATCTGATAGTCTCGACGACCTAGAGGAGTGAGATCTATGGCTCCGTTCAGACAACAATGGTGATGCTGGAGCCGAATGAATGGAGCCGATAGATGGTGACCGGGACCTTTTTCTGGAGGTCGGTTCCGACAATCTGATCTGATCCGGCCGGAGCCGAGGAAATAGTAGAGACATGAGTTCGAGAATCATCGGCTCCAGCCAGAGCCGATGTTCGAACAGCCTTCAAAACCCCAGAAGACGACTCAGATACCGGAGCCGATGGTCTGGTAGGCTTCGAGGGTTTCCCCGAAGATTGAGTCGGGGGACCCTCAGGCTTCAATAAGCCCCTTAGAATGAGCTTATTTTTACGCTCCTGCAGGACTCTTGGGCTGAAGCCATGGCAAACAGCACATGAGTCCTGCAGGTGCAAAGGTCCCAGGCAGTATACACAAGAAGTGTGACCGTCTGTCAGAGACATCTTCTGACAGCACGAGTCACACTTCTTAAAGCCTGAGACCTTTGATTCTTTAGACATCTCTAAAGAAGAAAAGTGTAATCACACACACACACGCACACGCACACACACAGATTACACTTATTGAAAATTTAAATTAAATTAGTAAGTAATTTAGAAATTAAATCCCTACAAAAACACAGTCACTCCAACTACTAGGAAGGGAGGGACTGGGCCTAAGGGCCCAAGGGAAGAACTCTAGTGAGTTTGGAAAAGAAGGGGAAAATTTGGAAAGGAATGGTAGGAAACTACCTAACTTAGAAAATAATGAAGAAAAACTAACTTAAAAGTGGGTCTATCTAAGATAAAACTTATTCTTAACAACTAACCTGACGAGCCGGTTGAAGAGCACCTCGATCACTATAGCGGCAAACGAGATCTGAGGAGTTACCGCCTAGCATTGTGGGATATAGGGGAGCCTCGAGCCGGTGGAACTAGCTCTCGAGCTTTTAGAGTGGCCGAGTCGGAGCTGAGGATCGGCTCCGAACCCATCCAGCAAGAATGAAGGCGAGATAGACAACTTAACATTCCATGATTCCTCCTGGAGATGAAGCCACAGAAAGGGAAACAAAATCTGATGAGGTCAGTATGGTGCAATGAGTATTATTGTGCTTCTCAATGTGCTAGCTTTCTGAAGAAGCTTCAGTATCAAGGGAAAGGGTGGAAAAGATTAAAGGAGACCCGGGGGCCAATCGTGTACAAATGCATCCCTTGGCGACTGCCCCAGAGGGGGAAATCAGGGCAAATTAGCTGCTGCATTTGGCATTCATGTACGTGGTGCAAAGGTTGCAGCAAGGCTGGCCCAACTGGCAGAAAATAACTTCCTGTTTTAGGGACCACTCGTGGGGCATCAGAATAGCTCTGCTGAGTTTGTCTGATATCACGCTGGATTTCCCCGGGATGTGCGTTGTTGTCAGAAAGCATTGAGAAGAGACTGCCCACTGCCATACCCTCTGTGCCCCTCGACAAAGGGCGTAGGATTTGGTTCCTCCTTGGTTATGTACTACACTACTGACATGTTGTCTGTCTGAATTGCAATTGTTCCTATTGGAAGAGAGTTCTGGAATGCTTGCAATGCCAAAAGCACCGCTCTCATCTCTAGGACATTGATATGCAAGTGGTTTTCATGTTCCTGCCAAACATCTTGGACAGTCTTTCCCAGGTAACCCCCCCATCTGGGAAGTGTGCGTGGTCACCGTGGCTACTGGAAGACAAACAGTTGGCCTAAGGTCAACTGAGTTGAGTGAAGCCACCAGTGCAAGTCGTTTTTGCAGACTTCTGTTATGATGAACTTGTGAGATAATGGTAGATCCTGCATGGACCACTGGGAAAAAAACAGCCACTGAAGAACTCACATATGTAGATGAGCTAGAGGTACCAGAGGTACCAGAATTATTGCAGCTGCCATGGTACCCAGAACCTTCAAAACAATCCTTGACTGTACTTTCCTTTTGGATAAAAGGTTCTCGATTTGATGATGCAAGGTTTGAATCCTCTCGGGGAGAAGTTTGGCCAACATTTCTTTCGTGTCCAAGTCTGCTCCTACGAATATAATATGCTGCAATGGCAACAAGGCAGACTTTTTGAAGTTTATTGCAATGCCTAGATGAGAGCAGAGATTAATGGTTGTGTCCCTCGCTTTTGTTAGTAGTTGCTTGGCAGTGGCAGTTAGCAGCCAGTTGTCTAGGTATGGAAACACCAGGAATCCTATATGCCTCAAGTGAGCCGTAACCACTGCTATACATTTGGTGAACACTCTGGGGGCTGTAGTGAGTCCAAAGGGCCAGGTTCAAAACTGATAAGTGACTGGCTCCCAGCCAAAACTGCAAATGTCTCCTGGACCGCCTCTCCATTTTTATGTGGTAGTGCACATCCTGGAGATCTACAGAGCACATCCAATCGTCTTTCCCCAGAAAGGGGAGTATCGACTGCAGTGTCACCATCGGGAACTTTGACTTCTTGACAGACTTGTTTAGTCTGCTGAGATCCAGAATGGGCCTCCAGTCGCCTGTCTTTTTTGGAACTAAAAAGAACCTTGAGTAAGTTCCGGATCCAATTTGGTTTGCGAGGACATTTTGGATGACTTTTGTCTAACAACTTTTGTACCTCGAGTGTTGCATAATCCCTCTGACTGGGTGGAACATCTGGGACTGATTTGTTTTTCTAAAGGGGGTGGGGGGAGTAAAAGGGCATATAATAACCTCTGGATATGGATCGTTTGTACCCATTTGTCTTTTATTTCTAGCCAGGCATTTGGGTACAATGACAAGCAACCCCCAACTGCCATCAGAGATGGACAGACAGGCCTCCTTTCAGTAGCGATGAAAGAGCCTACTAAGAAAAGAACCCCTGTCACCCTGGTTTTGCAGACTCCCCCTGCTGCATGGTCGGCTTCTTCTATTGTTACTTCACCCTCTGCCACTAGGGGAAGCATCACCACGTGCGTCCGGGAAGGCTCTTTGGGACTTATGGAACCACATTTTTCCCCCCTTCTGACCATTGGGATAAGGTCTAGTGGGGAGGGAGAAATGGACTCTCACGGCAGACAGAGTCTTTCCCTCCTGTTCGCACCTGGTCAAGGTCTCTAACTTTAAGCCAGAACAAAGCTGAGCCATCAAAGGGGGCATTAATAAAGGAAGACTTGAAGGGTTCTGCTAAATCGCATAAGCGCATCCAAATGTCTCCTCAGGGAAATTCTTGTACCCACTGCCCTGCTCACTCTATCTGCCGCATAAGAAACAAGTTGCATGGAGGAGTTTACCATGGAGTTTAACACAGCGAGCTGGGAGGAAACCTTATCTGATGCTCCTGCAGCTACAGTACCTTGAAGGACATCTCCTAGCTTCTTCAGGAGATCCCTCTGTAATCTAGTGCAATGGGTCAGGTAGCTCAGCGGTCTAAGGGCAAACACCGCTGAAGGAAACATACGCTTTCCATATCTGTCCATCGTTTGAGACTCTTTGTTCGGTGGATGAACAGATGAGGAAGTCTCTGACAATTCCTTCTTTGTGGCCAAAACATAGCATCTACCGGGACACCCTTGCTAAGGAACTCCTTTTCCAAAGGTGCTGTTACGAACTTATTTGGCCTCATAGGAACAGGTTCCACTGAATCCGGCCAGCCCCACACCTTTCGACTAATTACATTCATTAACTGGTCAAAAGGCAAAGATACCCAAGAGGTGGAAGGGCGACACCCGACAGCCTCCAGGTACACAGACCTCAGAAGGGTTGGTGGGCTTCTAGGTACCTCTCTGTTTAAGGATCTCTAGGATGTCTGCAAAGGAGACATCCTCAAGGGGTGGCTGTGGGGACCCTTCTGACTCATCCAGGTCCATGTCTGAGGTGATAGACTCCTCCGGAGAGTCCAGGTGCTTCCTCTTGCACAACTTCTTCCAAGGGACCTCCTCAGAGGGGTACTCAGGAGAGGTTTCAGAAGAGAGAGTTTCACCTGCTGGACCCTCCTGGGGCTTAGGGTCTCTACATTTGGGGGGAGCAATGGGGCTGAGACTGACACTGGCGCTTTTGGGGGAAAGAGTACTTGGCCAGAGAGCGGAGCAGTCTGCGGTGACAGGACTCTCTCCCCATCAGCTCAAAAGCCCCCTCACTCCGCTCTGAGGAGATCCCCAGCTTCGAAGAACTAGAAAACCAACCCCGAAGCAGAGCAGTTCACTCCGAAGCCGATGTAGGAGCCGAGCCCAACCTCGCCGAGACCCCAAGAGGTAGAATCGGGTCGGACAGCTGTCGATCCAACTCCCCTCCCTGGACCAGACAGGAGAACATTGGCTCCTAGACTCCTCAAATTCCAATGGAACTGAGGAAGTTAGAGCAGCTGTCGTAATTGATGATCCTGTAGGAGGTCTCAGTCCCAACTGTTCTGCTGCGATCAGGTCGAAGTGCTCTGGCTCAAAAACCCCGGATAGGGTTGGAGGAGGAACCGAAGAAGGGGAAGTGGTGTTTGTCGGCTCCGGTTCTTTCTGGGTCAGAATCGACAGAATTTTAGCTAGCACCTACATCCGTAGGAGTCTCATCACCATCCGCTCTACATCATTATCCGATAAGCTTCAGGAGGATCGGGAGGACAAAGTTGGAGATCTCGATGTTTGCAGAAGTGGAGACCTCAAATTAGGAGATACCGGCTCCAATACAGGGGATCGGCTCCAAAATCACAACTGGTGCCAAAGAGGGAGATTTTTCAGAACCAAGAGCCCTTGGTTCAGAGACAGAATCTTTAGCCATTTTTTATGTGGCTCCGAAGATAAGCCGAAGGCGAAATCCTTTTCCCTAACTTCTCTGACCTAGAAGGGGATTTGTCTGTAGATTTAGTGCACTGAGTCCCTTCTAAAGCCTCTGCAAAAGGTGGGTTTTAATAGGCCTCTCATAATTAACTTGTTTTTATGCTCCATTAAAACCCTGGAGCTAAAGGCGTGACAAAAGGAACAGGACTCTTGTAAATGAAGGGTACCCAAACAGTACACGCAACTGGTATGCCCATCTGTCAGACATCTTTTGGTTACACTTGTTGCATTTCTTGAAACCCAAAGGTTTTGACTCTTTAGAATCCTTTGACATGTTTCTAAACACACACACAACAACCAAATATTAGAACAACCAGAAAAACTCAACTTTTTTTTTTAAAGGTAGATTTTTAAAACTAACCAAGCAAAGAGGAGAAGTTCTGTAACTGAAACGAACTATTCCTACTAAATAGATTAAAAAAAAAAAAAAAGGGAAAAAGGGGGAGGTCCTCTAAGTTAAACGGGCCACAGGGAGCCCTCTAACTTAAACAAGCTACCCTGGGAGGGGGGATTAACCAAGCTCTCTAAGTTAAATGAGCCTGGAAGCCGTAATAGGGGAGGTTCAACAACAACAGGCCTAGAAAAAAAAATGATGGCCTAAACAAGAGCCAGCAAACAGCACTAAAATTATTTCCAAGATGAACGACAACAGTAATTACTAATTTTTATCAAAAGGAGCAAAAATAGAACAACATAGAAAGTAATTTCCACTTAGCCAGGAGCCTGCATGGAAGTCACCCGATCTTGTTTAGCAGCAAATGAGATCTGGGTAATCTTCCCTGAATATCATGGGATAAGGTATAGCCATGAGCTGGTGGAAGCTCTTGAGCTTTTGAATAAGGCCGAATCGGAACAGATTCTCGGCTCCGTACCCAACCAGTAATGAATGAAGGCAAGATAGGACAACATAACATCAAATATTTCTCTGTGTGGAAGCTGTGATGATGTGAGGTAGTACCAGCTATGCCAGGAGGAGTAGGGCAGTGGATATGTAACGTATGCCAGCATAGCTAGCTGGGAGTTTTGTAAAGAATTATACGTCATTTGTATATCAAACTGATTTGTACAGGTACTTGTGTTGAAAATGTATTTATAAAGTTGCTTGTGTCAAAAACTGTACCAACAGTGAGTCCTGCTGGACAGAAAAGAAATGTACATATATGTCAGACTGTACTGCAAGTGTCGAAATGAATATATTGTAACAGATGATACTGGAAGAGAACAGATTAATCTCAGTCAAGCTAACTCTGAAAAATAGCCTGAAATTAAATTACCTGGTTTAGGCCATAAAGGTTGTATCTTGCAGTTCTGACAGCAGCCAGAGACAAAATGTCTGTGAGACGCCTGGGTTAGTAGCTCTGAAGGAAGTCTGAAAGTGTTAAAAATTGCTTTACAGCTTCCAGATGCTGTAACACATCTTAGCAAAGCTCTAGGTGCATGTTTTATGACACATATGTGCAAGGTCCTGGGCTCAAGCTTCTAGTAAAGGGGAAGTGTGGGAACCAGAGTCAGGTGACCAGATGTGATGTCATTTTATAACCAGCGCTGAAATGATACTTAGACATTAGTGAGAGATGTCTCTTAACTCTCAGCAGTTTGTTTGCGAAACCTGACAAAGAAGGACCACTCACCCACTTCATCTTGCCTTGCTCTAGTAAGTGAACTAGGGGACAGTAATTCTTTAGATCAGTCAGGAAAATATATTGAGATTAGTTAAGTATTGTTTTTGTGTATCTGTGTAAACCTTTCCATCTGTGTTATTTTTAATATTTACTGTGATTGAAACTCTGGTGTTTACTGTAAACAGATATTTAGTATTTTAATGTTCTTTTATTAATTATTATTAAATACACAAATATTTCATTGTGGCTGGTCTATTAGACAATATTTTAACCTTTGAGAGTACTTATATTTGGTGACACTGTGGCCGCTCCTGAAAGCTTTGCTGTTTGGTCAACATTACCATTCCTATTAGTATTAATTTTACTCAGCATAACTGGGTACCTCGGTAAGAGCCTTACAGTATCTGGATTTGTGGGTGTTCTAGTGGCAGTGTATCTACCTTATAGCCTGGGCAAAGGTGGGAGAGCTAGTAAAGCTGTGCCAGCCTTTCCCAGGTGTGGGTGCATGTGAAAACCAAAGCTCAGAGAGTGTGTGTGTGTGTGTGTGTGTGTGTGTGTGTGTGTGTGTGTGTGTGTGTGTGTGTGTGTGTGTGTGTGTGTGTCAGTTACTTTGAACAGGGACACACAGCACTGATTTCACAGAGAAGGTGGTGGGGGACTTGGCATGGCGCACCCGGCTAAGGACTTAACTCTACAACTGTGTCAGTGGGGAGTCTTATTTTGGGCCTGGACAGAAAGAGGGAAACCCAGCCCCACAGTGATTCCCTGTGTGCTCTTAAGGAAATTGTGCTTGGTGCAGAGAGCTGCATCTGGAAATACTGTATCTATTTCTGTTCCAAGTGAACATCCCTCACCAGTGTCAGTGGTGAGGATTGAGGCTCCTTGATTACTAGCCCACAGGTGTGATGTCACAGAAAGGTTTCCCCAAAAATGATTTGTCTGGGAGAAATAATCAGTAAGCCAGGCACTGCTCTTGAGAAGCCTCTGAGTATTTTTTTCACAAGATGGCAAGTACTGAATATTTTCCACTCTGACTGCTGATCTCCCCTCCACATGGCTGTTCAAGCAGCAGTCACAGTGGTAGTGTGAAAGAGAGAGACCACTTTTGGAAGCTGGCCAGTTTTTGTGTCACTGGTAAGATACAACCCAAATACCTTAAAGGCTACTGCAACATTGATAATGATGGATTTCAGTAAAAGAGGAAGATTAAAACTTCTGCATGGAAAATATTCTCTGCAGGCTGTAGATTTCATTGTGCAATCTAGTACTTAAACTTCTACAATCACCTCCTATTAATTCCACATATCTATTAATATTCAGCAAATTCTACTCATCAACCTCTTGTATGATGCAATGACCATCTGTGATTCCACCAAGATATCTATCAAATCAAGTTTCTGGACTTCTAATGGTCCTTTTTATATTGCAGTGTCAGTCCTAGGTATAAGAATTTACCCATTCTTTCTTATCTAAATTCATCTTTAGCTTCTTCACAGTCTTTTAGCTCTTCTCCTTTCAAGAACTGTTCCCAGAACCTTAGGTCCTTTCTTAACACTCACTACACGTTTGCCAATATTTCTGAAGCCTTACCCTTACTTCTGTCTACTTCCACACTTACAGTCTCTAGTTCCGTCAGACACACTTGCATCTTTTTTGTATTCATAGTTTTATCACACAGAATGGCATGCTGCGTTCCTTCTGTCTTTTTGTATATTTGGTTACAAAATATATCTTTTGACCCAGTTTTAATTCACTCTGAGTTATCGCCATCAGTTTCCAATTAAAGTAAACTCCTTGGCATTACACAGCCTAGTCCTAGCTGCATGACCATGTAGCAAGTTTTACTAGTAACACTAGCTTTTCTCACCATACCCTTGAGGTTTTACTTTTCCTCAGAAATCCTTGATCTTCTTTACTGATTCATTCCCATGTTTTCTTTTTTTCTGCCTTTCCATACTATTATTGGCTTACCTACTGTACTAGGGGTATTACATTTTCACAGCCTGTGCTTTACTGTCAAGATATACAAAATTAGACAACTGAAATATTATTTAGGGATTATTTCTGTCAGTCTCTGGCCACATTTCCTTTGATGCCTGAGTTGCATCAGATTCGAACCATACTCCTACATACCTCATTCTTCTTGTGTCCCCACAAAAATGAATAGTCCTGGGCCAAACTATATGCTGGTACATAATATCTATAGTTTTTGTCATGTTTCCATTAAATCTGTGTTCTGCAAACTTTCTATATTTTTCTAATATATTAAATATCTTGGGTCTCTCTCTCTCTCTCCAAATTTAAAACATAAAAGGCAGTTCTCACAGTAATAAATGGGGACAATCAGAAGAAGACATCAGTTACAACCCTTTACTGGAGACATCTGTATATGAATTACTAATGGCTCAATACAGACTGCAAAGAAAAAGGAGGAAGCAGGGATCCCTGTCTAGATAATTTCAAGCCCCCTTATATTTTCTGTTCTTTTGCATATGTCTCTGCACATTCATATGCCCTCTTTCAATTCCACTCACTTTAATCCTAGAGGCACACTATCTGGCAGTTAGTGCAGTAGATTAAGGCTATGAGCTGTTTACAAGCTGCTTTATGTGGTACAGCGTTTGATTCCCTCAAACTTCATGGGTATACTGTGTGACCCTGAGCAAGTCACACAACTAGACAGTGCTTAGGGGCAACTGAGAATTTGGGCCAAGCTTCTTAAGGCTCCTAGACTGCATGACCTAATAACTACCTATAAATCTATACTTGACAAATACAAAATTTGGCACTGTTTTTGCTGCAAATTCTCATAGCTTAGCACCCGCATGAAAAAGGGCAACAAGTAAATGTTCCAATATATCCTTGTTCTGCTCATCTTGTTATTCTTGCACAAAATATAATGGATAAACCTACCATGGTAATGTAAGTCTAAGCTTCTTAAGATCCTCACAGATCAACAGCCTAGTGGGTACTTATGAACATCAAGCTATATTTATTCTGCTCAGCTTGTCTTTGTATCATTACTGTTGTGTTATTATCAAATGTTTGTCTGCCATCTACAAATCTACATTGGTCCAAATATATAATCATGGATAACTTTGCCAACCTTATTGCTATTATTTATTTATTTATTTCAGTCTGATAACTGATTCAGTGGACTGGTTAACAGACCCTTTTCAGCTACAACCCAAGCACCATGGTGTAAGACATGAGCAGAAAATTATACACAGACTAAAGAATACAAAAATTATTTATTTATTTTACATTTGTTAACCTGGAAAGTCCGTCTGGGTGCGAGTCCATTTTCAGCACAGGCCCGGGGAGAAAAGCTCCACAAAAACAGTATTTATATAGGCAGTAAAATAAAGAACAAATAACAGTCATATTTTGAAATAGTTATAAATTTACATTAGCACTATTAGATGAAACATCGAAAATACAGAATAAGAAAAATATATTGATATAAAAACAAAAATCAAATTGTTAGATGAAACAGTTAAATTGAAGGTAAGTAAAGAGAAAAGGAAAGGTTAATTAGTCAGGTTTAGTTAAATTGGATACGAAACGAGGAGGGGGTTAGAAGAAGATATCAGATAAGAAAGTAGGGGGTTAAAGATAGTGGAAAAGGCATATAGGGAAGAAATTACCCTGGGTTGATACAGGAGCAGATCTAGTGGCTACATAAGTAATCCTTTAGTTTTTTTTTTTTTTTTTTTTTTGAATTGAGTTATATCAGTGATATGTAATATGTGTTGGGGAATAGAGTTCCAGATTTTGGAGATATAATTCTACATAACACTCTAAACAAAGTACATGGAAAATACATCTATGTTATTTACAGCTACAAATGCAAGTAATATTATTTACATTATGTACAAATGCGAAAGGTATTCAACCAGTAGCCATTTGTTAAAAGAATATCTTAACTGACTGTAAGAACTAGCGATAGTCAAGGAAACAGTAACATTTGGTGACCTTAAACAGTTCTTTTAGTTTTTTTCTACACAACTGTCCCTTGTTGCCTCAGTTCTGCAGGTAACCAATTCCAATCAGCTGGGCATAGCATAGGAAGAGCACTTTCTGCCATGGAGGTTTTAAAACAAGGTCTAATAAAGGTAATTATATACATAAAAACTTTTCAATCATTGTTTAACACTGAAACTGGGGGTTATCAGATATAGATTCAGTTGGGTATTATTTTCTTTCAAGATAAATGCAAGACCTCCATCCATAAATCTGGTATCTGTCCCACCCACACCACATTAAATAACTTATATCAAGTGTTTACCATCTCCTTATCTAGCTTCCATATGTCCAATAGTACACCATCTAGTCGCAGTGACATCTCTGTAGCCTACTGTTGTATTGCACCTTTGATTTCGTCCAGTTATTTCTTGGGTCATGTTTTTCCTCCCTTGCCTATTTTGGTATTTGTAACCTCAAATCAAGTGTCTGTGCAGCAGCCAAGTCAAGAACCTTAAACAGCAGTGCACTGAGTTCATCTTCACAATTAAAGCTAAATGGAAATGCTGTATCCAAATCCAACGATGTGTGACAGACCCTTCCAATGTGGACCATGGATTTTTTGAGACTCAAAATGAGGAACGTTCCTCATAATAAGGTACACTTGAGAGGTGCTCTTGTGCACCTGTTATGTAACACTGCCTGCGCTAGTGCTGTTTCCACCTGTATTAATTTGTTTGTAAATGTTTTTTCTTTTTCCCTTCCTTTCATTAATTCTTACTTTTCCTACTCGGTCATCTTTCAAAATTTATTCTGACATTCCTTCACTTTTTCTAATCCCGTACACATTCTGTTTTTTCCCCATTATTCAAGCTCTTTATTCTTCACCAGAAATGGAAACTTAGCTTTCGCTATCTCCCATCTTGGGGTGTTCCTTCTCTGACGTTTCTAAACTGCATCGACAGTTGCTGTACTACTGTTTATTTCTTGTCAAGAAGTGTATTGGGAAGGTCTGCTGCCTCACCCTGCCGCTTCTATTTTATTTAGTTTTACTGTTACTGAAACACGGTCAGAGTCATCATGTGTCATGCAATCTTCTCCCGAACTACTATGTTTTGCTAATACACACATTGTGTCCAGTCTTACCTAGGTATCACATTTGTGAGAATTGTGTGTATATTCCCATACTCTTCTTGTTTTCAGAATTACATCTCCAATGCCAAATCCATTCAGATATTTAGTTAAAACTCTATCCTCCTCCTCCTCCACTATTTTATAGCTTTATGCCCCACCATAACATCTGACTAGTCTGTTACCAAGTTCTAATCTCCTCCTACTAGTAATTAACCTTGTTGCTGGGGTATTATTATTCGTAATATACCCTTTAGTTTTTTCTTCCTCCTGCTTTAGGAGGGATGTAGAAACTGGCCAGTGTTACTCTAAGACCCTTGCAAGCAACCTGTCAAAATCAAGCATCTCAGCCACTGTTTCTTCTCATCTGAATTTACTTGTTTCTTTGACTAATATTAATACCCATCCTCTTTCTCCTCTCAGCTGTGGATTACAATCATCCCATTCTTCTTTATTAAGTTTTAATGCTCTTCTACATTTAAATGCATTTCCTGTAACACTGTGATTTGTGCTGTAATTCTGTACACATACTAAGATACTGTCTTTCTTTTTCTGATTTAACCATCCATTAACATTCTAAGTCTATACCTTCAAATTATCTATCCCACACTTATCTTCTTAACATATTTCAGTTCCTGCACTAACATTTTTTTTTCATTTTTGCAGTTGAAACTATGATATGCAAAGCATCTTCCCTTTTTTTCAGAAATTTTTAAACAAACTCTAAAATCTAACTCTTCTATATCTATGCATAAATTTGTCACATATTTTTACTTACGTTTTTGGTGTAAATACTCCACTCTGGCAGTGCTTCCTTTGTACTTGCCCCTTATTCTTATCTATTTCCCCAGAATTATTCCTGTCTCGTAGTACTTTCCCCTCATTTTCCCCCCTCCTCTGACTGAAAAAAATCTTTCTATGGGTCTACTTCTAAAACGAGTCTCTCCGATGACAGACTTTCAAATTCCCAAGACGAAAGTTACTAAAGTTCAGAAACCAAATGGTGTTTTTACCAGGGTAAGTAATATGAGGTCATTTGTAAATGAAACTCACGCCTTGGTAAGTAAAACCCACTTAGGTGGGAGGCTACGCCCACCACACCCCCCTAACTAAATATACCAACTCCAGGATGCACTGCTGTGAAGAACAGGGCATGTTGGCCAAGTGTTTACTTACCCTAGTAAACATTCGATGTTCCAGTTTCTGAACTTTTGTGAATTTCATCTTGGAATTTTGAAAGTCTGTCATTTGAGAGTCAGGGCTTTAGAAGTAGACTCCTTTATATACATAAATGCATACTCTTTCTACAAGTCTGTTTTGTTTCCCCACCCCCTTTATTACCTTATACATTTTGTGATTTTTGTCCTAACTTTATTTCAAGTTGCTGATGCCTTAGTCAAGTCACTTTACTCTACTGTAACATTTGTTTTTCATCTTTTAATCGCTAACCTTTTCCTCTCTAGTTAAACTTCCTTAGAACACATTCATTTCCAGCATAGGGAAGGGTCAATGATTTTAAGATCTGAAAACTAGATGAACCTCTAACATCTTGTAGCGGCATCTTGTTCAAATGGGGAATTTTTTTTATAGGCGTTTACCAGACTAATGACCACAAGGACCTTTTTAAGCCTAGCCATGCATCTCAAATCTCCACCAAGTTCTGGTACACTTGGTAAGTGTAAGCAGGGGCTTGGGAGATGAGACATTTACAAGCAGGGGCCTGGGAGATTAACCATTTACAGGTTGCCTGTATCCATTAGAGACATAGGTGCCAAGTCAGGGGATGAATTTCCTGTTCCCCATCCAAATGTCCAAGTTAAACCTGAATTGAGTTAGGGAGGAACTCTGTTTCACATGGATGGGGAGTCTGTTCCAGAGAGGGACAGTCTCTGGGATACATACCTGTATCTTCAGCAGGTCCCATTTATATCACAGGCAAGGTTCAAGTCTTTTCTGAATGGATCATTCTGGTGCTGTTTGTTTTGCAAATATGTAGGAGGTCCATTACAGTGGAGTCTGACAATGCCCTGTACGCCACGTAAAGATCTCCCCTCAACAGCCTGTAGTAGACAGAATACAGGGACAGAGCCTTGAGGCAGTTTGTATAGGACATTTTACTTGTGCCCTGTATTCTTTTAGTGAGAGGCCTCTGTGGATGTGCCATTTGTTGGATATGACTGGTCAGGTACATACCAAAGGAGGCATTGTACTCAATGATAGGCCTGATGAATGCTGAATACAGTGGAAAAATGACTTCTTTGGACTTAGATGCCATACCTTTCTTTATAAGTTGCGCAACATACAATGATTTCTTCATTACTGTAGACACATGACAATCAAAGGATAGATTACTGTCTGTGTGTTCCCCTAAGTCCCTGACTACTGGGGTCAACTCTAAGGGGTATGTTGTCAATATGACAGTAACCAGGGGTGGATGACTTCTCAAAGGATACTGTTATGCATTTCTTGGCATTTGGTTTTAGTCCATGGTTCTGACACCAGTTACTTGTGTCAACCCTTCTTGGAGAACATTTGTGCTGGTGTAGAATTCTATGTCAGCTACTAATTTGCAATCATCTGCAAATTTAGTCAGCCAAAGATGGCTCACATTGGCCTTGACTTCAGAAAAATAGATGCCAAAAGGAGCAGTAAGAGGACAGACTCCACTTGTGATAGGCCTCTTTCTACAGCTAGACCCCCCCCCCAATTCTAACTTCCTGGGTCCTGTCTGTGAGCCAGTTGGCTATCCACTGCGCAAAACAAACTGGAATCCAATGAAGAAGCACAAGACAAACTTTAAAAATAAAATCCTGAAGTCCAAGGCGACAAAGCTTACAAACTTACAAGAGATGTAATTTAATATTGTAAAATTGAAGGGCTTTTCTTCACCGCAAATGTGGTAACTTCAGAAATAGTATTACAACAACCAAGAAAATACAGGTGTTCAGGAAGATTTTTAAATACAAGGAACAGAGTATCACATGATCAAAAGCCACCAGTCAGGTGAAAATTCCACTGGTGGAAACTATTTTAAAGAAACAATGTATGCAAAATGTTCACATTCGTCCCATAGTTAAAGCATAAAAAATACCCATTATTGTGCAATCACAACTTTCACACGTAAAACTAAAAATCAGTAAAGCTGTGATGGATGTCATTTTAGAAGCCAGAAGGCCTAGTACTAGAAAATCCTATGCTGGGAAAATGGAAGACATTTTGTGCTTGGAACCAAGCTCAAGGAACCAATACAGCTGTCCCATATATTCCACAGATTCTGCAATACTTAACTGAGATGCTGGACAAAGGCCTATCTTTTTCATAAATTAAAATCCATGCCTCTGCCATTTCGGCTCAGCTTTACTGAGAGGTGCGGTTTGTATGGCTACATTATCTGCCATGCTGCCAGGTTTAGGGTCCTGAGTTGGCTGTGTAGAATCTGACTGTTTTGCTGGGACAGTAGATGAGGTATTTGAGGTAAGGTCCAGGCTGGGCACTGGGACAAGTTCCTTAAGCTCGGATACCAATACTGGCGTGGCCAGTCTGGGGAAATCAGAATCATTTTTGGTTTCTCCTGTCTGACCTTTAGGAGTACCTTGGGGAGGAGAGGCAGTGGAGGAAAGGCATATACTGATAGGTTTGTCCAGTTGAAAGATAAGGCGGCTAGAGTATTTTCCTTTCCTGGCAGGAATTGTGCCTGCAGATAAACTTGGTAAGTCAATGCTGTGTCCCATAAAGCCATGGCTAGTCTGCAAAGGGGGTGAGAATGAGTGTCCCCCTGCTTGTTTATGTACCACACGACCGTGGTGTTGTCTGTCTGTACCAGTAGTTGTCCCGGATGAAGTAGGTCCTTGAAGGCTGTCAGGGCATTTTTAACAGCTAGCATCTCTTTCTGATTGATATGGAGACGCTTTTGGTTTGTGGACCAGGTGCCCTGAATGCCTCTTCCTGCCATGTGTGCCCCCCAGGCATAATCTGATGCATCCGTCTTTAGGCTCTGCCTGGCTGGGGGTAGTGAGAATGGCTGTCCCTTGTTTTGGTGACAAGCCTTTGCCCACCATCGAAACTACTGTTGCAGGCAAGGAATGAGAGTAATCATTGTTTCCGGGCTGTGACAATATTGTGTCCAGACACTTTTTACATACCATTGAATTTTCCTCATATGCAGCCTTGCATATGGGATTAGTAAGATGCAGGATGCCATGAAGCCCAAAGCCTGCAGAATTTTTCTTGCAGATAACTGGGCCTTTGTTGCCATTTCCTTGAAATAGGTAGTCAGTTGCCTTTGTTTGTCTGGAGTGAGATAAGCCATCTGGGAGGTTGCATTTAAGCTTGCACCCAGGAATATTATCTCTTGAGAAGGTGCTAGTTTTGATTTCTTTTTGTTGACTGTGTACCCTAGGCATGTTAAAAGACTTTTCAGAAACGTCAGATGCTGTAGTAGAATGTCCTTGTTCTCTGCTTGTATGAGGCAATCGTCCAAGTAAGGATATATTTGTATTCCTCTTTGTCTGCAGTAAGCAATTATTGGTGCCAGGCACTTTGTGAAGACCCTGGGCACAGTAGATAAGCCAAAGGGCAGTGCAGAGAATTGGTAATGCTTTGAGCCAGCCTTGAATCTGAGGTATCTTCTGCATGATTGTCTGATTGGGACATGCAGGTATGCCTCTTTTAGGTCTAAAGTCATGAGCCAAGCCTTGCTGCCCAGCACGGGCAGATGCTGCTGCAAGGTCAACATCTTGAATTTTGGTATATCCAGGAAAGTGTTTAGAACAGATTCTAAATTGGTCTCCATGCTTTGTCCTTTCTGGGTACCAAGAACAGTCGAGTAAAATCCTTGTCCCTGCTCTTGTTGTGGCACTTGTTGAATAGCCCTCATGTCCATGAGAGCTGCAACTTGTTGTTGAGCCTCTGCCCATTGATTTTTTGGCAGGTCTGGCCAACTGTTTGTCCTTGGCAGGGTATGGAAGTGAAACTTGTAGCCTTGTGACACTATGTCTAGAACCCATTTGTCCTGGGTAATAATGTGCTAATTTTGAAAAAAAAAGTGCTAGTTTTCCCCCTAAGGGTGCTGCCAGAAGATAAGTGCTTGGTGCACTCAGGGGGAAGTCATTGGGACTGTTTCCTGTATGGTTGTGATTTGTCTTCTCCACCTTTGGAGGTAGAAGCACCCCATTACTTAGTCCTGCAGGAACCTTGCGGCTGTGATCTGCCCCTTTGAGGTCTGTCTGAGACTGGAAAGGACCAATTCTTTGTAGGCCAGTGTCTTCTAAATCTAGGTGGCTGTACCTGTAAGAAATCCTTGACCGTTTGCATAGATTTAGCTTTGTCCTCCATTTTCTTTAACACCTCTTCTGCCTTAACATCAAAATAAGTATCATGTTGTAATGGAGCATCTAATAATTTTGCTTTAACATGACTTTGTTCCTTTAACCAAGCATGCCTCCTAATGACAGAACCTGTAACAGCGGCCCTGCAGGAGGCCTCTAGAGAATCAAAACCACATTGCGGCTTTCCAACTTGTTCAGCTGCGTGCAATAAATCCTGCATTTCTTTGTTTTCTGCACATTCAGAATTTACCATCATTTTCTGTTTAAGCAGTGTCATGATATATTGCTGATATTTGAGCATATGAAACTGGCAATTTAAAACCCTTACAGCTAAGGTAGCACATGTGCAAATCTTTTTTCCCCATCTATCCAGTGCCCTAGAATCCCTGTGAGAAGGGGTAGGGTTTTTTGCAGTGGAAGCCTTGACCCCTATGGGACCCTGAAAAACAGTTTCTGGGTCTGCAGTAGGGTTTTTGAAAAGGAATTTGTGAGAGTCAGGGACCCTGTAGTATCTGTCCGGCTTAACAGGAGCTGGAGGTAAGGAGTCAGGGGTCAGACTAGACTCCGAGAACACATCATTTAAAATGTGTAACACAGGTGGAATAGCTAGAGGCCTGTGTTGAGGTAGTAAAAGGAAGTCTCTCAGCCTCCTCTTAGATTCTGAAAAATCTTGGCTCTCCCAGTGGAAGTGCTCCCTCATGGTATGCAAGGTTTCCCCAAAAGTGTAGTCCTCAGGAGGAGAAGCTGAAGGAATTGATTCTTCAGCATCAGAATCCTCATGGGGGGAGAATATTCCTGATCAGAAGAGGAATCAGAAGAAATGGAAACCTGATCTGAAGATTCATAGGAATCAGAAGAAATGGAAACCTGATCTGAAGATTCATAGTCTGTCTCTTGCCTAGGCCTCTTATCAGGAGGGGGATGGGAACCCCCGGATCAAGGTAATTAAGTCTTCGGCCATTTTGAGCATCTGTTTTTTGGGCATGGAGGCCTGTCCATGTAGCTGGTGAACTTGTTTCTTTGCCTTTAAAGGTGTTTTAGTCTTTACCTTTGAAGTCGGTTTAATATATAATTGTTTAGGTCTGGATACACCCTCAGAAGCCGATGGCTGCACAGCAGCTCTGGACCCATCTGAGGGAATAATCTCAGAGGCTCCAATACCTTGAGTTTCCAGTGGCCTGGCCGGCTCCACGTGGGAGTCGGTAGCAGCCTGCGACTCTAAAGTAGCGGGCGTCAGGGGCTGCAAAAGCTCCTTACTGAGAACCGGCGACTTGCTTAGGAGAAGCTTCGTCATTGGTTTTGGACCTCAGTTACCGGTCTTTCTTTTTCTTTGCGTTTTTTGTGAACTCCGGTAGTCGGATGGCTATCCGACGACACTGTATAATTAAATTTTCACCCAAAATAGCTTAATGCAAAATCGTACCGACGCTTAATAGTGCGTTGGTTAAATTTAGCACAAAACCGACAACTAGAAACGTCGTGGTCAGGGCCTAGGCAAGGAATACAGTAAGAATGAAAGTCCTTACGAGGTATTTGCTTCCCCCCAAGAAATACAATTATTAACTTTTTCTGACATCGGTCTGGAGCAAGAAAAAAGTTTCCCCAACGGGGTACTTAGCTTTTTATTAAGAATTCGGATCTGAAACTCGAACACAAAAATCTCAGGAGTCAGCCGACCAGCACTTGAGAACTGCTTCTGCTTCGGGCACCATGTGGCAAGAAGGACTGGAGAAAATGGCGTCGGCTGCACCTTTTATACCCCTGACGACCCAACGTCAGGGAAGAGGCGACAGCAGCCGACGCAGGACCCAAGACTTTGGAATTCAGGCCGACTGAGGGCAACCTGCCAGCAGGATAACCCAAATGTAATGACTGCAACAGTGAAACACAAAGAACATCTGTAGATTATGAGAAGCTTGCTCTTGCAACAAAGATACTCAAGAGTTGGTCTTCCTAGATGCAACCTGTGTGAGCCATGGCCCACAATCAATGCAAACAGCAACACCAACATGATCCTACCCCCTCCTGGAGCTCTGTTATACAAACTAACCCGATGGAACGGCATAGGACAAAAGTTGTCATTAAGACGTAACTCCGTGATAAATGTTAAAGTACACACCTTACAACTCATGAGACAATAGAGGTCTTGTTACAGACTGACTTTGATAGTATATACAGAACCCTGAAGAGAGGGGATCATAGTATATGCAATCACAACAAAAACCCAAATTAAAACAATTCATAAATGACTACCTCCAGCAAATGAATGACCAAATTATAAGTAAATAAACTGATACAGTTAATAACTGCTTAATTTTAGTGTTCTAGAATGCTAGCACAAAAAACAACCTTTAAAGTTTAAGGGGCTAAATTACGACTTCAACTTTAAGGAAGGCAAACATCTGTCCAGGAAAAGGTAATGTTAAGAACAAACAAGTAAATAACCTGGCATCTGTGTTATCCTATGTCACTATTCATCACTCCTGGGTCATGGCTCTGACGGTGGATCCAATTTGGCACTTTACAGACAGCTTCTAGGCTTGAGCTCCTCCCACTCCCATAATTCTTTTCTGCCCTCTAACCCCACAGATTGAGTCTGCCCTAAGCTAAAAAGCAGCTAAGGAAGACCTTGAGCACCAGACAGGACATCTCCACATCCTCTAGATCCTACAGGACCAGGGGCGGAGGGAGGGATAGTGATGAACAGCAACATAGGATAACATAGATGCCAAGTTATGGTAACTACATAACTCTCAATCTGATCTTATCCATGTCACTATTCCTCACTCCTGGGTCAGAGTGCCCAGCTAGCCTAAATCCTGGGTGGCCTCATGGAAGGACATGCCAAAAGAAGCCCTGTTCCTGGTGACGATGTCAAGTCTGTAGTGATTAACAAAAGAGTGAAGAGAAGACCAAGTGGCTGCTGCACAAATGTCATCTATGGAATGACGGGCAAGTTAGGTAGGTAACGTAGCCATTGACCTAGTGGAATGAGCTCTAATTGGCCTGGTAAAGATAAAGCTTTGGACGAATAAGCAAAGGAAATGCACACTGAAATCTCTGTTAAGTGAGAACACCACAAACAGCTGGTCAGACTTGTGGAAGTTCTTTGTCCTAAGTAGAAATGCAGTTGTCGATTCACATCTAGCATATGCAAGAGATATTCCCCTTTGTTAGCAAAATTTGGGAAGTCTGGCAATTGGATTGACTGGTTCAGATTTGCTTCTGTGGCAATCTTAGGCATAAATGATGGGTTAGTTCGAACCACCCTATCCTTATGAAAAACCATGAAAGGCAGTTTAACAGATAGAGCCTGCAACTCCAAAACCCTTTTAGCTGAGGTTATAGCTACTAGAAAAGCTGTCTTCCATGCCAATAATTTGATATCACATGTGGAAGCAGGCTCAAACAGGCTCTTTGTGAGAGATTGCAGCAAAAAGGTAAGATTCCCAGACAGGGGGTCATAGCAGAAAACCCCCTTTTAAAAAAGCTTTACACAAGCGAGAGGAGAAGGCAGGTTCCTCGCAAACATGGAGGTTGGAAATAGCTGCCAACTGTACTTTGATAATCGAAAAGCTAGCTTCGTCTTGAAAAAGCAAAGACAAGAAGAGTAAGATATCTGAAATGGAAACCGAAGCAGGATTGAGATTCTACTGTTTAGCCCAAATAGAAAACTGTTTCCACTTAATGATGTAAATCTTTCTAGTAAAAGCCTTCTGAGAGGCCAGGATAATGTTCGTAATGGTAGAAGGAAGCCTGGGCTGATTCAGAACTACTGGAAGTGGATAAACCATGCCGTCAAACAAAGCGTCTATAGGTTAGGAATCGGAAGCTGAGAGGAATGGGAAATTAGATCCGGAAAGGGATCTAGTACCGGGGGGGGGTACTTCAAGTAAGACCGAAGAAGGGGGAAACCACACATGTCGAGGCCAAAAGGGGTGCGATGGGCTTTCTGTAGTACTCTGGGAATGAGAGGCAAGAGAGGACAGGCATAAGAGAGACCTAGAGGCCAATCGTGGACCACAGCATCCTTGGGGGACATCCCGATTGGGGGAAATCAGGGTGAAATTCTAGCTGCATTTGTTACCGAGAGGGAATGCAAAGAGATCACAGCTCGGTTGACTCCAGCAAAAGAAGATCTCTTTCGCCACCAAAGGATTTGGGGACCACTTGTGAGGAGTGACAATAGCCCTGCTGAATCTGTCTGCTAGCATGTTGGACTCTCCGGGAATATACATTACAATAAGAAAGCACCCCAAGGACACTGCCCATTCCCATACCCTCATGACCTCGCGACAAAGCAGATACGAACGTGTGCACCCTTGCTGGATGATGTACCACACAGCAGCCATGTTGTCCGTGTGAACTGCAATGATACATAGAGGGAGGCAGTCATGGAAGGCTTGCAATGTGATGAGAACTGCCCTCATCTCCAGGACGGTGATGTGCAGTTTGGTCTCTGCTTCGGACCACGTGCCTTGGATAGTCTTTCCCTGAAAATGCCCCACACCCCACCCCAACAGGGAAGCATCCATGGTCACTGTGGCATGGGGTGGGGGGGGGAGAATAGTCTGCTTGCTAGGAGGTCAGGAGACTGGATACACCAAAGGAAATGACAACTGCACACTGGAGTGAGATGGATCGGAGTTGTCATAGGATGGAACCAGGTGAGACCAGTGAACCGCTAGAGTCCACTGCAGAAAGTACCTACCATAAATGTAGATGTTCGAGTGTATTCACTGTTGCAGTCATTACTCTTGGGTTATCCTGCTGGCAGGCTACCCTCAGTCAGCCAGAATTCCAAAGTCTAGGTCGGGCGTCGGTTGCTGTCGCCTCTTCCCTGACGTCAGTGCGCCAGGGGTATAAAAGAAGCAGCCAACGCCAATTACTTCAGTTTTTCTTGCCCCAGATGTCAGGTGCCCCCAAATTGGTAGACTGAAAAATATGCCAATAAAAATGCATGCACAAAAATAACATTTGCTTCATCTACAAACAAATACACCAAAAAGGTTGTATAGGATGGAGAAGTGCAGATAAGTCCCAGCAAGGAAAAGGGGGATGGTGGGTGGGTAACCTGGACTGCAACAGTGAATACACTCGAACATCTACATTTATGGTAGGTACACAACTGTACTATGTTCATCGTGTTTCACTGTTGCAGTCCTTACTCTTGGGTTGAATCCCAAAGCCGAGGAAGGGCGGCTGGGCTAAATAGGGTTAGGAGAGGCTATGAGGCCCTGCAGGACTGCAGTGGCAAAGCCTGCTCTGGACTTGGAGTAAAGAGGTAAGTGGTAGTGCTTTGTGAAGGTGTGCACTGAACTCAAGTTGCAGCCTCTAAGATATCTTTGGTTGGTACTCCTCTGAGGAAGGCTGCTGAAGTGGCTGCTGCCCTGATGGAATGAGGCCTAATGCCCTTAGGCACTGATTTGCCATGTTGAAAACAGCAGAAACGGATGCAATTCCCTATCCATTTAGAAATAGTCTGTTTTGACATGGCCTTTCCCTGTGATGCTGCAGCATGTGACACTAAAAGTTGCTCAGTCTTTCTGAAAGCTTTAGTTCTGTCCAAGTAGAGGCGTAACTGCCTGTGTATGTCCAAAGAATGCAGAATTTTCTCACCCTTGTTCTGTGGGTTAGGATAAAAGGTAGGCAAGTGAATGGTTTGGTTAAGGGCCACACTGGACACTACCTTGGGCATAAATGTAGGGTTTGTCCTCAGAGAAACTTTGTCTGGATGAAAAATGATGAAAGGTTCCACAGCCATGAGTGCTTGTAACTCCGAGACTCGCCTTGCACAGGTTATTGCTAGGAACAGAACTGTTTTCCAGGATAAGAATTTAATATCTGTTGTTGATGCTGGCTTGAAAGGAGGCAGTGTGAGTTTTTCCAAAACATAATTGAGGTCCCAGGCCGGAATTGGTGCTCTCCTTGGAGGTCTAATGTTTTTGGCCCCTCTGAGATACTGCCTTATTAAGGGATGAGAAAAGATAGGTGGTTCTGTATTGTAATGGGCTGAAATGGCAGAGGCATGAATCTTAATTGATGAGAAAGAAAGGCCTTTGTTTAGCATCTCAGTTAGGTATTGTAAAATCTGAGGGATATTTGGTACACACGTGTCACTGCCTTGTTCCTGGTTCCAAGCACAGACTCTCTTCCATTTTTCTGCATAAGATTTTCTGGTACTGGGCCTGCTGGCCTCCAAGATAACATCCATAATAGCTTTTGAAAGAGGAGTGTTCTGAATGGCTACATTATCTGCCATGCTGCCAGATTTAAGGTCCTGAGTTGGCTGTACAGGATCTGATTGTTTTGTTGGGTCAGTAAGTGAGAAGTTTGAGGCAATATCCATGCTGGACCTTGAGACAAGCTCTTTAGGACTGGGTACCAGTGCTAGCGTGGCCAGTCTGGTGCAATCAGTATCATTTTTGGCTTCTCTTGTCTGACCTTTAGGAGCACCCTGGGAAGGAGAGGCAGTTGAAGAAAAGCATATACCTTTAGATTTTTCCAGCTGAAGGATAGGGCGTCCACTTTCCATGCTTGCTTGTGATAAATCCTTGTGCAAAATCTCTGCAATTGGCAGTTGTGAGGGGAGGTGAATAGATCTATGTCTGGGCATCCCCATTTCCTTATTATCATGCTGAAGACTTGTGGATCCAGTTTCCATTTGTGGGGATCCATGAGGTTTCTGCTTAGTTCGTCTGCCAGAGTATTTGTTTTTCCTGGCAGGAATTGTGCTTGCAGGTGAACTTGAAAAGCCAATGCTGTGTCCCATAAGGTCATTGCTTGTCTGCAGAGGGGGTAGGAATGTGAACCTCCCTGCCTATGTACCACATGACCGTGGTGTTGTCTGTCTCTATCAGTAACTGTCCTGGATGAAGCAGGTCCTTGAAAGCTGTCAGGGCATTTTGAACAGCTAGCATCTCTTTTTGATTGATGTGAAGATGCATCTGGTTTGCAGGCCATGTGCCCTGAATACATCTTCCTACCATATGGGCCCCCCAGGCATAATCTGATGCATCCGTTGTCAGCGTCTGTCTGGCTGTGGGTAATCTGAATGGCAGACCCTTGTTGTGGTGACAGGCTTCTGCCCACCATCGAAACTCCTGTTGCAGGCAGGGAATGAGTGCAATTACTGTCTCCAGGCTGTGGCAATGCGGAGTCCAAACACTTTTTAGATATCATTGTAGTTTCCTCAAATGCAGTCTGACATATGGAATTAGTAGAATGCAAGATGCCAAGAAACCCAAGGCCTGCAGGATTTTCCTTGCAGATAAGTGGGTTTTTGTTGCCAAATTCTTGAAGTAAATAGTCAGTTGCTTTTGTTGGTCTGGCGTGAGATAAGCCATCTGGGCAGTTGTATTTAAGCTTGCACCCAGGAATATTATCTCTTGAGAGGGCACTTGTTTTGATTTCTTTTAGTTTAATGTGTACCCTAGGCCAATTAGTAATCTTGTTACAAACGCCAGATACTTCAGAAGAATGTCTTTGTTCTCTGCTTGAATTAGGCAGTCATTCGAGTATGGATATATTTGAATTATTTTTTGTCTGCAAAACGCAATTACTGGTGCCAGGCATTTTGTGAAGACCCTGGGCGCAGTAGATAAGCCAAAGGGCAGTGCAGAGAATTGGTAATGCATTGAGCCAGCTATGAAACTGAGCTATCTTCTACAAGACTGTCTGATTGGGACATGCAGGTATGCCTCTTTTTGGTCCAAAGTTACGAGCCAAGCCTTCTTGCCCAGCATGGGCAGTAGCTGCTGTAGAGTCAAAATCTTGAATTTTGGAACTTCCAGAAACGTATTTAGTATAGACAGGTCCAGTATTGGTCTCCGGGTTTTGTCCTTTCTGGGTACTAGAAAGAGCCTGGAGTAAAATCCTTGCCCCTGCTCTTGTTGTGGTACTTGGTGAATGGCCCTCATTTCCATGAGGGCAGTAATTTGTTTTTGTGCCTCTGCCCATTGATTGTGTGGCAGGTCTGGCATACCTTTTGACCTTGGTAGGGTGTGAAAATGGAACCTGTAGCCTTGGGACACTATATTCAGGACCCATTTGTCTTGGGTAATCATTTGCCAATTTGATGAAAAAAGTGCTAGTTTTCCCCCTAAGGGGGCTGCCAAATGAAAAGTGCTTGGATCTGGTAGAGGAAGGTCATTGGGACTGTTTCCTGTAAGGTTGTGATTTGTCTTTTCCGCATTTGGAGGTAGGAGCACCCCATTGTTTAGGCTGAGATCTGCCTCTGGGACACCTGTATCTGCCTCATTGTGGTCTGTCTGACATTGGAAAGGACCAATTTTTAGAGGGCCAGTTCCTGCTAAACCTGGGTGGCTGTACCTGTAAGAAATCCTTGACTGTCTGCATGGATTTTGCTTTATCCTCCATTTTTTTCAACACCTCGTCTGCTTTAGTACCAAACAAAGTATCATGCTGTAATGGTGCATCTAATCATTTTGCTTTAACATGATCAGGCAGATTCTGTTCCTTTAACCAAGCATGCCTCCTAATAACAGATCCTGTAACAGCGGCCCTGCAAGAGGCCTCCAGTGAATCATAACCACATTGCAAAGTATGCTTTCCCACTTGTTCAGCTGCATGCAATAAATCCTGCAATTCCTTGTTCTCTGAACATTCAGTATTTGTCAACATTTTCTGTTTAAGCAGTGACATTAAATATTGCTGATATTTAAGCATATGAAACTGACAATTTAAAGCGCTTGCAGCCAGGGTAGCGGAAGTGTAGACTTTTTTCCCCCCATCTGTCTAGAGCCCTAGAATCCCTATCAGAGGGGACAGGGTTTTTTGCAGTGGAAGCTTTAACTCCTTTGGGTCCCTGAGATACAGTTTCTGGGTCAGCTGTGGGGTGTTTATATAGGAACTTATGAGAATCCAGGACCCTGTAGTATCTGTCTGGCTTAGCAGGTGCAGGGGGTAAAGAGTCAGGGGACAGGCTGGACTCTGAAAATACATCTACAATGTCCAGAACAGGTGGAATAGCAAGGGGTTTGTGCTGAGGAAGTAGCAGAAAGTCTCTGAGCCTTTTCTTAGATTCAGAATAATCTTGGCTCTCCCAGTGGAAATGCACCCTCATGGTATGCAGGGTTTCCCCAAAAGAGTAATCCTCAGGAGGAGAGGCTGAAGGAATGGATTCTTCAGCATCAGAATCCTCATAGGGAAGCATGGAGTAATCCTGTTCAGAAGAGGAATCGGAGGAAATGGAAATCTGATCAGAAGAATCATACTCTGTCTCTTGCCTAGGCCTCTTATAAGGAGGGGGATGGGAGCCCCTGATCAAACTAATTAGGTCTTCGGCCATTTTGAGCATCTGTTTTTTAGGCATGGAAGTCTGAGAAGGAGAATGCTGTACTTGTTTCTTTGTCTTTAGAGCTGCTTTAGTCTTTGAAGCTGAAGATGGTTTAATATATAGTTGTGTAGGTCTGAAGACACCCTCAGAAGCCGACGCCTGCTCAGCGGCTCCAGACCCATCTGAGGGAATGATTTTCGAGTGCTCAATTACCTTGAGTTTACAGGGGCCCAGTCGGCTCCACGTGGGAATCGGAAGCAGCCTGTGGCTCTGAGGTAGCGGGCGCCAGGGGCTGTGAAAGCGCCTCACTGAGAACCGGCGACTGGCCTAGCAGAGGCTTCGTCGTCAGTTTTGGACCTCGGATGCCTATCCTTTTCCTTGTCCTTGCGTTTTTGGTAAACTCTGGTTGTCAGCTGGTCTGACGGCATTATATAATTAAATCTTCGGCCAAAGTAATGAAATGCAAAATCGAACAGATGCTTGATAGTGCGTTGGTTAAATCTAGCACAAAACCGACAGCTAGCAACGTTGTGATCAGGCCCTAGGCAAGGAATACAGTAAGAGTGAAAATCCTTATGAGGTATTTACTTCCCACAAGAAATACAATTGTTAACTTTTTCTGACATCGGTCTGGAGCAAGAAAAAAGTTTCCCCAACGGGGTACTTAGCTTTAATGAAGACTTCGGTTCTGAAATTCGGATTTGAAAATCTCAGGAGTCGGCCGACCAGCACTTGCGAACTGCTTTTGCTTCGGGCACCGCGCGTCAAGAAAGAATGAAGAAATTGGCGTCGGCTGAATCTTTTATACCCCTGGCGCACTGACGTCAGGGAAGAGGTGACAGCAACCAACGCCGGACCTAGACTTTGGAATTCTGGCCGACTGAGGGTAGCCTACTAGCAGGATAACCCAAGAGTAATGACTGCAACAGTTAAACACGATGAACATCCCTCATATAGAACCTGGCTAAAGGCATGAGATCGCCGCCGGCATGGACCCTAAGGCCCTGAGAACAAGATGGGCCTGGGGAAGTGACAGATCGAGAAGACACTGAACATAAGATCTGATGAGGTGTACCCAATGGAGAGGGAGCACTGCAATCTCCGACAGTGTCCAAATGAATCCCGATGAATTCCAGATTTTGGGATGGACTAAGGCTAGATTTTGGGAGATTCACTGTAATGCCTAATTGGTTGAATAGCTGCAGTAGGTACTGACAAGGCAGTAACCAGACAATGCTTCATGGGAGCTGTGAGGAGCCAATCGTCGAGGTATGGAAACACCTGGTGTCCCTGCAGTCTCAGGTGAGCTGCGACAGATGCTATGCACTTGAACACAGGGGGCTGTGGTGAGACCAAAGGGGAGGGTCCTGAACTGGTAATGACTGGCCCCTACTTGAAAGCGGAGATGTCTCTCAGAGTGTCTATTTTTATATGACAGTATACATCCTGGAGATCTTTGGAGCATATCCAATCGTCCTTGTGCAACAGAGGCACGATGGACTGAACACTGACCATCTGGAACTTGGACTTCTTGACAGACTGAGATTGTTAAGGTCGAGGATTGGAAGCAGGTCCCCTATCTTGTTTGGCACCAAAAAGAACAGAGAGCAAGTTCCGGATTCTCAATGCCCTAGGGGGACCTCTGGGATGGCTCCCTTTCAAAGAAGCTTGAGCATTTCTTCCTCAGCTAGCTCCCTCTGACGGGTTGGTGTATCAGAGAGGTATTCCCTGACTGGAGGAAGCAAATGAGAAAAGGGAATAAAATAACTCCTGGAAATAACGTTTGGCACCCAACAATCTTTTGTAATACTTGCCCGGCCAAAGGGTGAAGAGGCAAATGACCCACGACTGCCTCCAGGGCAGGACAGTCAGGCAATGCTTCAGGAGCGCTGTTGGGGCTTCCCTCTGCCCCTGGGGTGGTGTCTGCTGTTGAACCCACTTCCCTTACCTCTGGAGGAGGGCTCATCTGGGGTGTCCTATAAGGCAGACTGTAACTTGCAAAACCACATTTTCCTGGCCCCTCTGTGTCTTGGAAAAGGGGCATTGAGGGGTGGAAAACCTGATTCCCACGGCCAACAGGATCTTGTATTCCTTCTCACTGAGGGTGACAGTCTCCTTTACCGAAGGGCCAAAGAGGGTGGCACCATCGAAGGGGGCATTGGTGAAAGATGCCTTAAAGGACTCCCCAAATCTGCAAAGGTGCAGCCAATCATGACGCCAAATGGCAATGCTTGTGCTGGCCACTCAAGAGGCTCCTTTTGTTTCACTGGCACTCAACCTCATCGATGAATTAGCTAGGGAAGGAAGTGTGGACAGCTTGGGGGACACCTTACTTAGTTCCCTAGCAGACAGTACCTCAGAAAGGGGACATGGTAAGCTCTTTGATAAGGTCTCTTTGAAGTCGGGTGAAATGTGCCAGATAGTTAAGCCCCCGCAGTCCAAATGTAGCTAAGGTGAAAACTCGCTTTCCATTCTCATCAATAGCCCAGGACTCACGGTTGAGGGGAAGGACAGATGTACTGTTTTCCGCCAACTCATTCTGGTGGCGGCAGCTACCAAAATTGCATCGACTGGCACACCTTTCGACCAGAACTGCTTGTCAGAAGAAGGACTGAGAAATTTGTCTGCATGTTTGGGAACGGGGTCCACAGTAACCAGCTCCTTCCATGTCCTGCTGGAGATTAGGTCTACAGGTTCATCTGCAGGACGGGGAACTTAGGAGGTAGATGGCCCATCCCAAAAGCCTTCAAAAATACTGAATCCTCGGAGGATGGGGGGAGAGAAAACCAACCGCCCTTAAGTTTCAGTATTTCCAAGATGTCCCCAAAGAAGACATCCTCGGGTGGAGATCTAGGGGACCCATCCCATTCACTGAGGTCCATACCGTTGGTGAGGGACTCTGCAAGGAATTCCAGGTGTCTCCTCTTACACAATCTCTTCTGGGGAACATCTTCCAGGGGTGGCTCGGGGAAGGATTTGGAAGACAGAGGGACCACGAGTGGGGCAGCTCTTATGTGAAGGCTGGTTTGAGAGGGCTGCCCTGGGACAGGATGAGTAGGGTAAGCTCAGAGGGGCTGGGATGGTCTCTGAAGACTGGGGAGGAAACTCTCTAGAAGGAAAAAGTCCTCCCTATGACCCAGAATGTGAAAGGACTGGACGATGCCTCGTTCGCACTCCTGGCAGGAAGGCCTGCCTGGGGAGAAGGACCAGAGCAGACCAGAACCTCCAGCCTCCAGATAGTACAAGCCCCAAGCTGTCAATGGCCGATGCATCAAGGGGAAGGGACTGGTCCAATAACACAGCTCCGGAATCCCCACTCATGGACTCCGGGCTGACTGCTCAGACCCTGGTGTCTGCCTGGCCCAGTGGGAGGCTGAGCAGAAGCAGTCAGGGACCCAGACGGACAGGGACAGAAAGGCCTCCGGAATCCCAGATCCAGGGCCAAAGAGAGGGTAGGAGATGACCCCCTAGCTGGATGGCAGGGGAAGAGAGAAGCCCCAACTCAATCTGAGCCTTGAGAAAGGACGTCATCATACTGTCCTTATTCTGGTAAGTGTACACAACCATAATTTTTGCTGTAGCATGGCAGATGACCTAGCCAGGGATGAGTGCCTAGATCCCGTGGACCTCCTCTCTAAAAAACGAGATCTGTGCTTGGAGGCAGAAGGGGACCACCCCAAGTCAGAACCCGAGGGGGAATCCCCAATAACAATGGTGGGATCTGACACTGATCCCAGATCCGAAGAAAAGGTAGGAACTCAGCATTTGGATCCCGCATTGCTCAGATCCAAGGAATCTGGATCTGTGGCTGGTCCAGGTCTGACCAGATCTGAAGGCCTCGAACCGGAGGCCTTGGATCTGGGAATGGACCACTGCGACCTTGGATCCAAGGCCTCAGAGTGGAAGCCCCAGATCCAGAGAGAGTTGCAAATCTTAGGATCAGAGGGCATTGGATTTGACTAAGTCGAGGCTGGGGTTGGATCCAAGGCAATGGGATCAGACAACCTCACCTTTTTGAAGAAAAAAGACCCTGGAGACAGGGGCATCTTCCTTTTGTGCTCTGAGGGTCCAGACTTGACAAGTGACTGAGCCCAGGGACCCTGGAGCCAATCCTTTCAAAAGGAGCTTGTTTTAGCACTTGACCAAAGCCCTGGGGTTCAATGTGGCACACATGTCACATTCAACCTGCAGGTGGTCAGCGCCCAAACAATAAAGGCACTCCTTGTGTGATCGGAAACAGGCATTTTCCGAAAGCATGATGAGCACCATTTAAAACCGACAGGCTTATCGGACATAATGGAAATGTGAGCCTAAACTAAAAAGGATGAACTAACTCTAAACAAAGAACAGGCAGAGGCTGGTACCAGAAAAAACGGCCAAAAAAACTACTTGCGGAAAAAAATAAACTAGAAGAACTGTAAAACTATGAAAGCTACTCCCAAAAAAACTATAGTACAACTACAAGAAAGCTAACCTAAGCAGTATTGGAAAAAAGATGCCAAAACAGAACTACCCAACAAAGTTATAAAATGGGAAGGGGAGGCTAACTATAGATAATAAAGAGAATTCCAAGAACTACCAAACAACTAACCTAAGAAATTATCAAAAAGGAAGGAAAAAAAAAAGACAAGAACAATAGTCTACTTATCCCCACTGGAAGCAGAGCGAAGGCACCTACGTCGGTAGCTGATCGTGGCAAACAAGATCTGAGGGGTTAGAGGGCAGCAATGGATCATGGGAGTGGCTCGAGCCTAGTAGCTGTCTGTAAAGTGGAGGCTCAGATCAAAGGACCCAGGAGTGAGGAATAGTGACATAGATTACATCACATCTCAAATTTAATGTGCACATGCTACAGCAAAAATTATGGTTGTGTACACTTACCATAAATGTAGATGTTACAGTGTATTCACTGCTGCAGTCCTAACCAATGGGTTATCCATGCTGTGGTAGCAGTCAGTTGGTCCGAATACCAGAGTCAAGGTTTTGTGCATCAGCTGCTGTTGCTTGCTGGGTGACTAGGTAATCTGACCTATAAAGGAAAGCAGGCGATGGCATTACCTCAGTTTTTCTTGCCTTAACCAACCAAAGAAGTCCAATTGTAATAATTAGTAGTAGTCCCGGAGTCTGAGACCCCCATAGAAATAGGTATATCTCCAAAAACAGCAGATATCAGGGAGGAGGAGGGAGGGAAAGCCTGAATGCAGCAGTGAATACACTCGAACATCTACATTTATGGTAAGTGTACACAACTGAATTATGTTCTTCATGTTTCACTGCTGCAGTCCTAACCATTGGGAAGATTCCAAAAGCTGAGAAGGGTGGAAGGTTGACAAACTTAAGATTGGGTGAGCATCCTCTGCAGAAATGCAGAGGCAAACCCAGCCCTAGCTTTTGAGACTAGATTCAGATGGCAATGTTTCGTGAAGGTGTGGACAGTCCATGTGGCAGCTTCCACGATGCACTTGGTGGGTACCACTCTAAGGAATGCTGTGGAAGTAGAGGTTGCTCTAGTGGAATGGGTTCTGATGGTCCTAGGGGGTGGTTTTCCATGCAAGCAGTAGCAAACTTGGATGAAGTGTGCTATCCATTTGGAAATGGTCTGTTTAGATATTGGTATCCCCTGTGCCCCTGTTTTAAAGCTGACCAAGAGCTGGTCAGTTTTCCTGAATGTGTTTGTACGATCCAGATAAAATATGAGTTGCCTGTGCACATCCAAAGAATGCAGTATCCTTTCCCCCTTCTTCTGAGGGTTAGGGAAGAAGGTGGGCGGGTGGATGGCCTGGTTGAGGGTAACATCCAAAACCACCTTTGGCATGAAGGAGGGATTGGCTCTCAGGGAGACCCTGTCTGCAAGGAAGATAAATGGCTCAATGGCCATTAAAGCTTGAAGCTCTGACACTCTCCTGGCTGAAGTAATAGCCAGGAGAAAGGCAGTCTTTCAAGAGAGGTACTTTAATTCTGAGGATGCTGCAGGCTCGAAGGGAGGCAGAGTAAGCTTTTCTAAAATACAGTTCAGATCCCAGGCTGGGGTGGGCTGGCTTCTGGGGGACACGATAGAGGCTCCTCTAAGAGGGTGGGAGAACAATGGCTGTTCAGTATCAAAGTGTGCCGAGATGGCAGAGGCATGGATAGTTATGGAGAAGGAAAGATCCTTATTAAGAAGTTCAGCAAGATAATCTAGAATAAGAGGAATGGAGGGCAGATGTATGTCTGCCCCTTGGACTGGCTCCAGGAGCAGAATCTTTTCCATTTTCCAGTGTAAGATTTTCTGGAGCTGGGCCTTCTGGCTTTTGTGATGATGTCAAGGACTTGCTTGCTTAGCATAGATTCCTTGTTGGTCATGGTAGAATAAGCCATGCTGAGAGCTTGAGTGTCTGAAGGTCTGGGTTCAAAAATGCCCCCCCCCCCCCCCCCCCAAGGATAGCAGGTGAGGTATCAGAGGTAGCTGCCAGGGGGGGCTGGTGAGACAGGCTGAGCAGCAGTGGGTACCAATGCTGTCTGGGCCAATCTGGGGCAATGAGCATTGCTCTTGTTTTTTTCTCCCTTATCTTGATGAATACTTTTAGAATGAGAGGAAGAGATGGGAATGTATAAACAAAGAGGGTATTCCAAGGGAAGGTTCATGGCATCGACCTTCAAGGCCAGGTGATGGTACTCCCTGGTGCTGCTTTAAATGACAAGCAAAGAGATCCACTTGGGGGGTCCCCCACGTGTGGGTAATTTACAGAAAAATGTCTCTGTGGATTTGCCATTCGTGTGGGTCCAGCAGGTTTCTGCTTAGGTGGTCTGCTAGGGTGTTGGTTGATGCCCGGTAGGTATTGGGCTATAACATGTAGTCCCATGGATGAGGCTGCTAGCCACAGGTGCATGGCTAGTCTGCACAGGTGGTAAGATTGAGTCCCTCCCCCTGTTTGTTGATGTACCACATGACTGTGGTGTTGTCTGTTTTTATGAGAAGAACCCCTGGTTTGAGGTAGGATTTTAAGGATGTGAGAGAGTTTTGCACTGCCATCATTTCCTTTAGATTGATGTGCAAGGGTAGTACTTGTGCATCCCACAGACCTAGGGCGCATCTGCCTTCTAGGTGGGCGCCCCAGGCTACGTCCGAAGCATCTGTAGTTATGGTCTGATGGACGGAGGGAGAATGAAGTCCCTTGTTCAGAGCACAGGCTTGGGTCCACTAGAGGAACTCGGATCTTATGCAAGGGATCACAGGGAGGGAGGTGTCCAGAGGTTGTGAGTGTTGACACCATAGGTTCTTTACGTACCACTGAATTTTCCTCATGTGCAGTCTGGCCAGAGGTACCAGGAGGTTGCATGAGGCCATGTACCCTACAGCTTGCAGGAATTTCCTGGCAGAAAGCTGGGTTTGAGAGGCCAGAGTAGTGAAGTATTTTGATAGGAAACTTAGTGTTTTTGGGGGGACAGAAAGGCTATTTGCTGTCCTGTGTCCAGTAAGGCTCCCAGAAATATGATTTTCCTGGTAGGTGTCTGTTTTGATTCCTTTTCGTTGATAGTGAACCCCAGATTGGTGAGTAGGGTTTCACAAATGAGAGGTGCTTGCAGGAGCAGTTCCTTGCAGTCTGCCTGGATGAGACAGTCATCCAGGTAAGGGTAAATCTGTACACTGTTTTGCCTGCAAAAGGCAATGGCAGGAGCTAGACACTTGGTGAATACCCTGGGAGCAGTAGATAAGCCAAAGGGGAAAGCAGAGAATTGAAAGTGTAATGATCCTGCTCTGAAGCACAGGAATTTTCTGCATGATTCCCTTATTGGGATGTGCAGGTAAGCATTCTTTAGGTCTAAGGTGACCATCCAAAGCTTTGTTTGGCAGCATTGGTAGAAGCTGCTGTAAGGTAAGCAGTTTGAATTTTGGGATTATCAGGAAGGTATTGAGAAAGGATAGGTCCAGGATGGGACGCCAAGACCTCTCTTTCCTGGGAATAAGAAACTGTCTGGAATAGAATCCTTTTGCAACTTGCTCTGGAGGTACAGGTTCTACTGCCCCTAAGGGATATCAGGTTTTGCACTTATTTTACTGCTTCTGCCCACTGGTTTGGAGGTAGGTCTGGGTACCCTCTTGGAGGTGGCAGTTCTCGGAAATTGAATTTGTACCGCTGAGCAATGATTTTTAAGATGCATTAATCTTTTGTTATAGAGATCCAATTTTTCCTGCACAGAGATAGCCTTCCTCCTAGCTTTTGGTGTGGTGGAGGCAGGCAGAGATGGGAAAGGTAGTCATTGAGAGTTTTTTCCATACAGGGATGCTTTTGAACTCCCTGCTCTAGTGTTTGGGGGGGGGGGGCACTGTTTAGTTCTTTGATGGCCCTGAATTTGAGTCCTGGTGGGTCTGTCCCTACTGTTTTTTCCTTGTGCCTGTCTGTTTGGTGCAGGAAAGGACCAGTGTTTATAGGGAAAAATTTCTGCTGAACCTAGGAGGTTGTACTTGAAGACAATATCTTAACAGCATCAATTTTGCTTTGTCTTCCATCTTTTTAAGTACCTCTTCAGTTTTCTGTCTGAACAAGCGGTCTTTGTCAAGAGGTGCATCATTGATTTTAGCTTTGAATTGATCAGGGAGAGGTTGTTCCTTCAACATCATGTCTTCTGATAACAGATCCTGTCACTGCTGCCCTGCTAGAAGCTTCTAGGGGTCAAATCCACAGTGCAAGGAGTGCTTTTACCAGGTGAGATGAAGAGTGCAGTAATTCTGCTATCTCTCTATTGTTAGCAAAATCTAGTAAAGTAGAAATTTTCTGTTTCAAAAGTTCCAAAGGGTGCTATTGATATTTTACCATATGGAACTTACAGTTGAGAGCCCTTATAGTTAAAGTTGCAGAGGTATATACTTTTTTACCCCATCTGTCCAGGACCCAAGATTCTTTGCAAAGGTAGCCTTAACTCCCTTAGATCCCTCAGTAATCACCTCTGGATCTGCTATAGGATTTCTGTAGAGGAATTTATGCGAGTCAGGTACCCTGTAGTACCCGTCAGGTTTTCTATGGGCAGGTGGAAGGGTGTCAGAGTTCAGGCTGGATTCTTGGTAAACATCATCTACCACCTCCAAGATAGGTGGGATGGCCAGAGGCATATGCTGGGGTAGGGTCCAGTAACTCTCTTAGTCTTTTCTTGGATTGAGGGAAATCCGTTGATTCCCACTGGAAGTGTTCCCTGAGGGTGTGGAGGGTTTCCCCAAAGGAAAAGTCCTCCGGAGATGATGCAGAAGGAATAAATTCTTCTGCATCTGAGTCTTCATAGGCAGTAAGAGGATATTCCTCTTCAAAAACAGAGGAGTCCGTCAGATCCCTCTGAGTCTAAATCCGATTGGAGGTCTGGAGAAGGTACCCTTTCTCCTTTTGGTTGGAGTGGCCTGATTACCCCAGATGAAAGTGATGAGATCCTCTGCCATTTTAAGCATTCTAGTTTGAGGAGGAGTAGTGGAATGGAGGCGTTTTGCTGTTTTCTTTGGAGCAGCCCTAAGTCTGGCCTGAAGTGTACCCTCAGTGCAGTCAGTGTGTTACTCAGAAGAGAGGACAAAGGCCTTGAAGTGAAATCCGAAGTGTGAGTGGTATCCTCGGAAGCTGGTGCCTGCTTAGCGGCTCCGGACCCAACCGACGCGGAGACGGACAGGGATCATTAGATGATGCAGGCATCTGCGGCATTCCAGACTCCGAAAGGGTCTCAGTAGTGGCCTACAAAGTAATCGTGTCCGGCATCAGGGGCTGCAAAAGCACCTCACTGAATTCAGAACTGACCCGTTTAGCGGTGGTGTCCTTGGAAGGCTTGGTCTTATGCGGTCTGTCTCTATCCTTATTTTTACTTTTTTTGGAAGATCTGCAGTTTGCTGACTGATGGATGCCATATCAGTAATAGGAGATGGAAGATGAAAATAACTGGCTACAAAGACAGCTCTACGACGGATAGTTCTAGCGTTAGAGGGCACAGAACAGACAGCGGGGTACCTCGTGATCTGGGCCTAAGCAAGTGACGCAGTAAGAATGGAAGTCTCGGTGTGGTATTTGCTTTCCACAGGCGAGACAGTTATTGGCTTTTTCAGACATCGGTTAGTGCAAGAAAAAGGAAGGATCCCCAATGGGGTATTTTAGCTTTAGACGTTTTCAGCTGAAGTGCGAAATCTGGAAACAGCCAACCGGCGCTGTTGTGAATTGCTTCTGCTACAGGCTCCATGGCAAGAAAGACTGAAGTAATGGCATTGCCTGTTCTCCTTTACAGCTCGGACGACCTGACATCACCCAGCAAGAAAAAGCAGCCGATGCACAAAATCTTGACTCTGGTATTCGGACCAACTGAGGGCTACCACAACATGGATAACCCAATGGTTAGGACTGCAGCAGTGAAACATGAAGAACATCTGTCGTCATAGCTTAGTAAACTGGCTAACATATCTACTTCAACACCAATGAATGTAATCCAGTGTTAACATAATAAAAATACCTTTCAAGCTCTGCCATGAGCTAGGGCCATTGTAGAAGACATGATGTTAAAACATCCTGGGTGGTGTTCTTAGTAGTAGTAATACAGGGCAACCAAAAGTTTCTCACTCACTAGTTAACTCCAAGCAACAATGACCAACCATACAAAAGAAATATGGAAGGAACCCAGAAACATGGGATTAAACCAACTCTAAAATCCAAGTAGAATCACACTATCTGTAAGGGGAAAATTCCTTGTTTTCTTACTAAGCTAGGAACCATGCTGCAAGGGAGGTTTCTGCACTACTGCTTTTATTTATTTACTTAGTGCATGATACTTGCACAAAATTGATGGTTACCTGTGAGGGGAGATTCCCTCAAACAAAATAAACACAAAGAATGTAAGCCTTCATACAGGATCTGGCACCCACAGCTACAAAAGCTTTTCTGACCTACATCTGGAATTACATGGGAAGCAGAGATTTCCCCTAAAAGTTTCCACAGTACGTGAAAATAAAGTAATACAATTATGAATAAAAATGTAGAAAGAATTCTCCAGTAAGACACTTATTTGATTTCTTACAGCTGGAGCTCTGAGACTGAAACTGGACAGTGCAACTGCTGACTTTTATGCACACGTGCACATGCCTGCAGCAAAAAAAGAAATGCAGATGGCATGGACAATTCTCTTTCCGGAAAGCAGGCATACGCCTCAACACTTGAGAAAAGCTGGCCTGTGCAAAGACATCCACTAGCTCTGCTAATCTGGTCAGACTACTGGTCAACTGCTATTAGTCATGAATACAACAGCAACAATGATCCATAGGGTGAACATTAACTGTTATGTTTGCAGGAAATGTTATCAAGTGCTTTCTTTTCTTTCTTACCTTGCTAAAGATTATAGACATGAAGTATAGATCAAGCAGTCGTGTCTCAGAGAAGGCCTCATAGTCAATGCTGAAGAAGAGTACTGTAAAGATGACTGTGGCATACTGGTAGGTTGGACTACTAAAGGAAGAACGTAGCAGCTTCATTCCAGCAATGGTGATCAAAAGAGCACCAAACCTGTAAGACAAAAGGGCAAAAAACAAAACAGGTAAGTGTACTTATTTTATATTGTGTCAACCTTTTTTTTAATCATCTTTACTGAATGATCACATATGACACAGCTAATCATACATTTATATAACTGAAAATAAACCATACTGACATTCTCAGTAACAAACATGACGTCACCTATATCTCTCTCACATTGTATTTGTTTCTGTATAATATTTGATTACCTGTGGAGCTTTTCTACCTGGGCCTCCACTGAAAATGGGTTTCTGACCCAGTGGACTTTCCTGGTCAACAAATGTCAGTAAATAAAGTAAAATATATAAATAAATTTCTCTATAGTCATTGTCAATCCAACATTACATAGCTCACTCAATTCTTACCTTCCCTTAAACCTCATTCCTCCTCCAAACATTATTCAGCATGTATTACTCCCCAAGTCCCAATTTTTTCTATGTAATTTGCTGCTACCCTTTTCTAAAGATCCCACGTTCAGTTCTTTTACCTCTGATACTATATTCACTACTTCAAATAAAAATAAGTTATGTTGTTCATCTTCTTTCATTCATCACCGATGGGTTCGGTTCCGAGCCCTCAGAGCAAAGTCAGCCTTTTTACCAAGCTTGCGTCAGCCAAAAAACTCTTGAGCTATGTTTCTACCCAGAATACCCATCTCCCAGTTACCTCAGATAGAGTTTCCTAGAGAAAGAGAAGTAAAGCAGAGGCCACTTCTGCACAAATACCCTAGGATAAAACTTGGACCCAAAGCATCCCCCAGGAGCCTTTGGAGTGGGAAGGAGGGTGGGACGTGAATGAAAGAAGATGAACAACACAGATGGAATGTTATGGTAAGACATGACTTCTTTATATGATGTTGTTAATCTTCTTTCCATTCATCACTGACAGGACAGAATCCCAAGCTACCTTGACATCCATTGAGCCGAAGGCAGCTCTCCCTCTGGAGACCAAGTCCAATTTGTAATGACTGATAAAGGTATGAGGCTTAGCACAAGTAGCCGCTGCGAAGATATCATCCATGGATGCCCTGGAATGGAAGGCTACAGATGTTGCCATAGATCTAGTGGAGTGAGCTTTTAACTTTTGGCATAGGTTCGTTACTGAGGGAATAGATGAAACGTATGCAGTCCCTTAGCCATTTCGATAATGTAACCTTGGAAACAGCATCTCCCATTCTGGGCCCAGAAAAGGAGATGAAAAGCTGTTCAGACTTACGGATAGGTTTAGTCCTGTCTAGGTAAAATCTCAGTTGCCTATGTACATCCAAGCAGTGAAGGCAGTACTCTCCTCTATTGGAAAAATTTGGAAAGAACACTGGTAAGTCAAATGTCTGGTTAATGGAGAATTCAGAAACAACTTTGGGAAGGAAGGATGGATTCATCTGAAGTGATACTCTGTCTTTATGGAAGACCAGAGAGGGCCTCTTGATACACAATGCCTGCAAATCAGAGACCCTTCTGGCAGATGTGATGGCTACCAAGAACAAACATTTCCAAGACAAAATCTTTAGGTCACACTTCGCAGCAGGTTCAAAAGTTTTTTGAGTCAAAGACTGAAGGACTAAAGTGAGGTACCATGGTTCCACAGGCTGTCTGACAGGCCTGATATGAGAGGTTCCCTTGAGGAAGGCCTTCCATAGACGTAGAGAGATAAGAGGGGTGCCATCTATACCATTGTGGAAATTAGAAATTGCTGCTAGGTGTACTCGTACAGTAGAGGCAGAGGCTCCATTATCAAAAAACTTAGCCAAGTATTGAAGTACTGCAGTTACTGGAGCCGAATAAGGGTGTAGCATGTTATCCTTAGACCAGACGGAGAGCCTTTCCCATTTATCCAGATATAGTTTTCTGGTGGATGGTTTATGAGAGGGCAGAATGATGTCTCGAACAGGTGAGGAGAGATTAGCTTGCCTGGCAACTAATGGAAGTGGAGAAACCAAGCTGTCAGCCTGAGACTGGACAGATTTGGGTGGCTCAACCCTTGCGGGTGAGTAATCAGATTTGGAAGAGGGTCCAGAATCGACAGCAGGTACACTAGGTGAGGCCGAAAGAAGGGGAACCAAACTTGTCGAGGCCAGAACGGAGCTATGAGGATCACCTTGCATTTCAAACGAAGTGCTTTCTTTAGAAATTGTGGAATTAGGGGAATGTGAGGATAGGCATAAAGAAGTCCCATGGGCCAATTGTAGATTAGAGCATCCCTCGGGGACTCCCCCTTCAGGGGAAGAAGGGCAAAATAGCTGCTGCACTTGCTGTTCGAAGGAAAGGCTAAACGATTGCAGAAAGGCTGGCCCCAGTGGGTGAAGATTTGTCGCCACCTCAGGGTTGAGGGACCACTCGTGAGGCAGGAAGATGTATCTGCTCAGTTTGTCTGAAATTACGTTGCAGCTCCCCAGGATATGTGTTGCTATAAGAAAGCGGTTGGAAGCTATCGCCCACTGCCAAATTTTCATGGCTTCTAGACAGGACTTGGTTCCTCCTTGCTTGCTGATATACCAGACCACTGACATTGTCTGACTGAACTGCTATTGTCCCGGAAGGGGGAGCCGAATGAAAGGCCTGCAACACTAACAGCACTGCTCTCAGTTCCAGAACAGTGATATGCAGGTGGGCCTCTGAGGTGGAGCATGTGCCTTAGACTGTCTTCCCCTGGAAATGCCCCCCCCCCCACCTGATCAGGGAAGCATACATGGTCACAATGGCTCTGGGCTGAGGGGACTGAAATGGGCGCCCCCAAAGTTCTGCATCTGGCCTCATCCACCAAAGGAGGTCCTGTATGCAGGAGCTGGTTATTCGAATCTGGTAATGGGGGGGGGGGGTGATAGTTGGGGAACCATTAACAAAGAAGGAGCCACTGCAGGATCCGCATATTCTCTAGAGGCACTACTGGAATCAAAGCTGCCATAGAACCCAAGGCCTGAAGAACCTCCCTTGCTGAAACTTTGTGACAGAGTATCACTTGGAGCTGGATCCTCAAACGCTGACGTCTGTGATTTGGGAGTGATACTAAACAGGACTGGGTATTGAACACTGCTCCAATGAATTCTATTTGTTGTGTAGGAGTAAGGTTTGATATCTCCCAATCTATCGTTATTCCCAACAACTGTGCCAGAGAGAGAGAGCATAATGCAGTGCTGTTACCAGAAGATGCTCGGTGGGGGCAGTGAGGAGCCAGTCGTCCAAATATGGAAACACCAAGTATCCTTGTACTCTCAAGTGAGCTGCGACTAATGCCATGCATTTCGTGAACACTCTGGGGGCTGTAGAGAGACCGAACAGCAGGGCACAAAATTGATAATGACTGGCCCCTATAAGGAAGCGAAGCAGACTCCTGGAGCGTTTGTCCATCTTGATGTGGTAATACGAATCCCAGAGATCTATCGAGCACATCCAATCGCCTTTTCACAAAAAGGGGAGAATGGACTGAACCATGACCATTTGGAATTTGGTTTGAGTGACAGACTTGTTTAAGCAGAGATCCAAAATGGGTGTCCAGTCCCCTTTCTTTTTTGGCACCAAAAAGAATGAGTAAAATCCGGATCCACATTGGTCTGGTGCGACTGGGTGGATTACTCTTTTTTTGAGACAGCTTTATTATCTCTGAAGCTGCTGCTTCCCTTTGAATGGGTGGAACATCGGGAAGCTTTCTCGGAAGATTTGGTTGAAATGAAAGGGGAATGATGTAACATCTGGTGATGATGCTCTGCACCCAATGATCAGTGGTAATGGAATGCCAGGCAGCTTGGTGCAGAGAGGAATGACCCCCGACTGCTTCCAGAGGTAAGCAATCGGGCTGCTCCTCAGGAGCACTGGTAAGGCTGTCCAGAAAAGGAATCCCTGGACCCTTGGTTACGAGGACCCCCTCTGTCTCTGTAAGGGCATCATCCAGAATTCTTACTCCCTGTGCCCCTGAGGGTATCACCATGTGCAACACAGAAAGAACCCTGAGATTTTTTGTGCCACATATTCCCACTCCTCTGATTCCTGGAGAAGGTATGTTGAGGACTGGAAGGCCATAGGTCCAAGGCAGAAAGGGTTTTTCTGACTTGTTCACACCTGGCTAGTGTGTTCTTCACTTTGGAGCCAAAAAGGGACGATGCTTCGAAGGGAGCATTCAAAAAGGAAGACTTAAAGGGGACCATGAGGTCACAAATGCGGATCCAAGCATGGCGCCTCATGACAATGCCTGAACCCGCTTCTCTGGCCGCCCCTTCGGTTGCATGTGAAAGCAACCTCATGAATGAGTTGGATATCGATTCCAGGGTTGCGAGCTGCGAGGCCACTTTGTCCCTGACCTCGTCAGACAACTATCCTGTGAGTGTCCCAGGGAGTTCAGAGATCAAGTCCATCTGGAGCCTCGTAAAATGTGCCAAATAGTTCAGGGACAGTATATCAAAGGTCCCTGATGCAAAAACTCTCTTCCCAAATCTGTCCACCGCCCGGGGCTCTCTGTTGGGTGGGTGGACAGTGGGACTTTCCTCAGCCAAGTCCTTTTTTGTGGCCGCTGCAACCACCATAGCATCAACTGGTAAGCCTTTGGACCAATGCGGGTTCTCTTCGGGGGGGGATTTTGTCAGGTCTTCGAGGGATCGCCTCAACGGAATCAAGGTTCTTTCAAGCGTGCTGCACGACAAGCTCATCGGCAGTCGGGGTCACCCAAGAGGTAGAAGGCAGAGTGTGAGAAGCCTGCAGGAACACGGACTCCTCAGACAAAGGGCTTGAGGGCTTCCAGTCACCTCTCTGCTTTAGCAATTCCAGGATGCTTCCAAATGAGACATCATCAGGAGGTGACTGAGGAGATCCTTCACCATCATCGTAATCAGTGTCTTCCGTTAAGGATTCTTCGGGTGCGTCCATGTGCTTCCTCTTGCACGTCTTCTTTCGAGGGAGCTCCTCAGTGGGAGTCTCTGAGGAGGACTCGGAAGAGCGGGTACCCTGAACAGGGATGTCTCTGCCCAGTGTCCCAGGGAGTGGTGGTCTGTGGCAGCTGTAGCTCAGGGGGCAAAAACTGGAGTTCCGACATCAAAGGAGTGCTTCCAGAAGTGTGAGCCCTCTCCATCGTCCGAAAAGCAGGGATGGGAGCCTGGAACCGAGAAAGACAACCTCGGGACCGGGGTCACACCCCACTCCGACCAACCCGGCCCCACGGATGGAGCCTCACAGCAGGATTGGTGCAGATGTGGCTATCGGCACAGAGGAGAAACATGGCTCCGTGCCCTGGGCTGAAGTGCCAGCCCCTCAATCTCCAGATTAAGGAAGGACTGGTTCTGTAAGAACCAAAGAGACAATCTCGGAGCTGGAGTGAGGTGCACTATAGGGAGAAGAATGTTAGGAGCAGAAGGCTACAGAATCGAAATGGTCGAAGGAGGAGTGTAAGTCAGAGTCCGTGGAGAAACCACCCCAAGTCCTGTGGATGGGTCTTAGAAAGCATGGGTATCCCCCTGGCTACCAACAGCTGGTCCACAAGACACACCACTTCGTGTTCCGACAGGCTCCTGGTAGATCTAGTGGAATTATCCAGATGGGGAGTCAGGGCGTTCAATGAACGGGGTTATACACCTGGCCCAGAAATGGATCTATGGAAGTGGAATATTGGGTCCATGGTGCAAGGTCTGCCGGCACTGAAGTTTCAAGTTTTGAGACCGGGAGTAATGGGGTCAAGTCCAGTTTTGTCAGTAAAATGCTTGGTGCCGAAGTGGCACTCGGAGCCAAAATGGTCTGTTCCTAAATCGTAACTGACAAAGGTATCGAAGGTATGCCCTGAGCTGAAGGAGCCAGAGGTGCTGAAGTCAGAATAGGGGTGGTGAGGTCTATAATCAGTGCTGGAAGCAGGACAGGTGCCAAAACTGGCACCGTTATCGAAGGTTTCGAGATGCTCGGAGCCGAGGAAGATGGAGCTGTAGAGGCAGATTTATGCTCCGAAGAAAACTTTGTGCTTAAAACCTGAAGTGCCTTTCTTATCAGACAACAGTATAACCAGTCAAAACAAATAAGCCAAACACTGTTCAAAAAAGTCACAATTGTACCAGTACAGTAATATGTAAGAAAGAAAACAAACACCTTACTAAAACCAATCCTAACAGGCTAAACAGGAAAGAAAAATACCAGCTATGGTATTGAAGGAATACCACAAGGGTAAGGGAGGAAAGGACGTACCAACAATGGTACTTGAAAGTTTACCAACAGTAACAACAGGTAGAGTACAGAAGGAAAAAACAAAGTCTGACAGAAGAAAACAGACTAGAAATACTATTATCTAAATGAAAAATGAAGATATCAAAAGTTTTCCACACAAATATCAAAGTTCCACTTAGCTGAGAGCTCGGCTGAAATGCAGCTTTACGGCTACCCAGCAAACGAGATCTGAGGTAACAGGGAGAAAGCCATTCTGGGTAGAAACTTAGCTTGAGAGTTTTTTGGCTGGTGCGAGCTTGGTAAAAAGGCTGACTTGAACCCATCAGTGAAGAATGGAAAGAAGTGTAACAACATCAGATAGTTTAGACTTTGATTTCCAGCTTCTATTTTTTGGCAGCTACCAGAATTAAAATTACTAAGGCCTTACTATATCTAGGCATTCTGAAACATCAAAAATTCAGATCCTGTATCCCAGGTAAAAAGAAAAAAATTCCTTAAACCGACCAACTTGCTCACATAGTATTTCGGACAGAGTAGTCTGTAGGGAATTTTCAAAAGCCTGCCACTCATTACACTACCAAAAATATGTTCCCAATTACCTCTTTTTTTCCCCATCACACCAACATTTACAATCTACTTGAGGAAAATTTCTTTGGAGTCTGCTTGGGGTATAAAAATTGCCTAGGCAAACAATGCCAAGCCATAAATATATCCTCTCAGTGTACAAAATGTACTTATTTAATACCACTTGATATCTAACCAAGTCCTCAAGCATAATGGCCCCAACACCATTTGCTGATCAGGCTGTCTGTGATCACTGTCTTTGCAAGGCAGTCAGTGAAATACTGCACCTGAACAGTGACATGCAACGAGCAGGATACAGTCCTTTTGCATTACTCCAATAACTCTGTCATGGTGTCGAATGAGTAGTCTCTGCATTCAAACCAGGTGACTTCCAGACAAAGTAATCAATCTTGCTCACTCCTAGGACAGGAGCACTAAGTCATTGGCCATGGCATCTTTTCCTCTCCTTCAATTCTTTCAACACTCAAACACGTTGATGATCTTGAATCAGTGTCAGTGACCCTGGACAGTATGATACTGTATCATGACCTGGTACAAGACATTACATGCTAGACTACCATGCAGATGACTGTGTGTGTGTGCTATAGATAAATCCATTGTTGAGAAACCCTACACACTTCTCAACAGTCTCATCTCAAGCATGGTCACACAAAAGGAATTGCTAACAAGGCTAAAAGTGCATTAGCATACTGTAGCAGTAGAGAAAATGTCATGTCCTCTAAAATGAGTCAATGCTTGATCATTAAAGCAGCTATAAAGTACAGTTGTGTACCTACCATAAATGTAGATGTTCGAGTGTATTCACTGTTGCAGTCATTACAATTGGGTTATCCTGCTGGCAGGCCACCCGCAGTCGGCCTGAATTCCAAAGTCTAGGTCCAGTGTCGGTTGCTGTCGCCTCTTCCCTGACGTCAGTGCGCCAGGGGTATATAAGATGCAGCCGACGCCATTTTCTTCAGTTTTTCTTGCCCCAGATGTCAGGTGCCCCTAAAACAGTAGGCTAAATTATGCCAATAAGCACGCATGCACAAAAAACACCTTTACCTTCATCTAGAAGCAAATACACCACATAGGTTGTATAGAGTAGAAAAGTACAGTTAGGTCCCAGCAAAGAAGAAAGGGGGGATGGTGGGAGGGTAACCTGGACTGCAACAGTGAATACACTTGAACATCTACATTTATGGTAGGTACACAACTGTACTATGTTCATCGTGTTTCACTGTTGCAGTCATTACAACTGGGTTGAATCCCAAAGCTAAGGTTGGGAGGCTGGAGCTAAATAGGATTAGGAGAGGCTATAAGGCCCTGCAGAACTGCAGTGGCAAAGCCTGCCCTGGATTTAGAGTAGAGAGGTAGGTGATAGTGCTTTGTAAAGGTATGCACTGAACTCCAAGTTGCAGCCTCTAAGATGTCTTTGGTTGGTACTCCTCTGAGGAAGGCTGCTGCTCTGGTTGAATGTGGCCTAATGCCCTTAGGCACTGATTTGCCATACTGTGAATAGCAGAAATGAATGCAATGGCCTATCCACTTTGAAATAGTCTGTTTTAAGATGGGCTTTCCTTGGGATGCTGCAGCATATGCCACTAGAAGTTGATCAGTCTTTCTGAAGGCTTTAGTTCTGTCCAAGTAGAAGCGTAGATGTCTGTGAATGTCCAAAGAATGCAGAATTTTCTCACCCTTATTCTGTGGGTTTGGATAAAAAGTAGGCAAATGAATTGTTTGGTTAAGGGCCACACTAGACACTACCTTAGGCATAAATGTAGGGTTTGTCCTCAGCGAAACCTTGTCAGGATGGAAAATGATTAAAGGTTCCACAGCCATCAGCGCCTGTAACTCTGAGACTCTTCTAGCGGAGGTTATTGCTAGGAGCAGAGCTGTTTTCCAGGATAAGAATTTTATGTCAGCTGCAGAGGCTGGCTCAAACAGAGGCAGTGTGAGTTTTTCCAAGACATAACTGAGGTCCCATGTAGGTATTGGTGCTCTCCTTGGAGGTCTTCTGTTTTTAGCCCCTCTGAGGTATTGCCTCAGTAACTGATGAGAAAAAATATGTGGTTCTGTATTGTAATGAGCTGAAATGGCAGAGGCATGAATTTTAATCGATGAAAAGAAAAGGCCTTTATCCAGCATCTCAGTTAAGTATTGTAAAATCTGAGGAATATTTGGAACAATCATGTCAATGTCTTCTGCTTGGTTCCAAGCACAATCTCTTCCATTTGTCTGCATAAGATTTTCTGGTGCTAGGCCTCCGAAATAACAGCCATTACTGCTTTAGAAAGAGGTGTGTCTTGAGAGGCTATATTATCTGCCATGCTGCCAGGTTTAAGGTTTTGAGTTGGCTGTGCAGTATCTGGCTGTCTTGTTGGGTCAACAAATGAGGAATTTGAGGTTATGTCCAGGCTGGGCAGTGAGACAAGCTCTTTAGGATTGGGTACCAGTGCTGGCGGGGGCCAGTCTGGGGCAATCAGTATCATTTTTGGTTTCTCTTGTCTGACCTTGAGGAGTACCTTGGGGAGGAGAGGCAGAGGAGGAAAGGCATATACGGTTAGATTTTTCCAGCTGAAAGACAGAGCATCCACTTTCCATGCTTGTTTGTGATAAGTCCTTGTGCAGAATCTTTGTAGTTGGTAGTTGTGAGGAGAGGCAAACAGGTCTATGTCCAGGCATCCCCAGGTCTTTGTTATCATGCTGAAGACTTGCGGATCCAACTTCCACTTGTGGGGTCCATTAGATTTCTGCTTAGTTTGTCTGCAAGAGTATTTTTCCTTCCTGGCAGGAACTGAGCTTGCAGATGTACTTGGTAAGTCAATGCTGTGTGCCACAAGTTCATGGCTAGCCTGCAGAGGGGGTAGGAATGTGTGCCTCCCTGCTTGTTTATGTACCACATGACTGTAGTATTGTCCGTCTTTATTAGTAGTTGTCCTGGATGAAGTTGATCCTTGAAAGCTGTTAGGGCATTCTGAACAGCTAGCATCTCTTTTTGATTGATATGTAGATGCATTTGACTTGCGGACCATGTGCCCTGAATACATCTTCCTGCCATATGGGGCCCCCAGGCGTAATCTGATGCATCTGTTGTCAATGTCTGCCTGGCTGTGGGTAAGGTGAATGGCTGTCCCATGTTGTGGTGACAGGCTTTTGCCCACCATCGAAACTCCTGTTGCAGGCAGTGAATGAGGGTAATTATTGTTTCCAGGCTGTGGCAATGCTGAGTCCAAACACTTTTTAGATACCATTGAAGTTTCCTCATATGCAGTCTTGCATATGGAATTAGCAGAATGCAGGATGCCATGAAACTCAAGGCCTGCAGAATTTTTCTTGCAGATACCTGGGTCTTTGTTGCCAACATTTTGAAGTAAGTAGTCAGTTGTCTGTGTTTGTCTGGCGTGAGATAAGCCATCTGGGCAGTTGTATTTAAGCTTGCACCCAGGAATATTATCTCTTGAGAGGGTACGAGTTTTGATTTCTTCTCGTTTACTGTGTACCCTAGACTTGTCAGTAATCTTTTTACAAACACCAGACGCTGTAGTAGAATGTCCTTGTTCTCCGCTTGAATAAGGCAGTCGTCCAAGTACGGATATATTTGTATTCCTCTGTCTGCAAAATGCAATTACTGGTATCAGGCATTTTGTGAAGACCCTGGGTGCAGTAGATAAGCCAAAGGGCAGTGCAGAGAATTGGTAGTGCACTGAGCCAGCTTTGAATCTGAGGTATCTTCTGCATGTTTGTCTGATTGGGACATGCAGGTATGCCTCTTTTAGATCTAAAGTCACAAGCCAAGCCTTCTTGCCCAACATGTGCAGAAGCTGCTGTAGAGTCAACATTTTGAATTTTGGAATATCCAGATATGTGTTTAGAATAGATAGGTCCAGTACTGGTCTCCAGGCTTTGTCCTTTCTGGGTACTAAGAACAGTCTTGAACAGAATCCATGACCCTGCTCTTGTTCTGGTACTTGTTAAATGGCCCTCATGTCCATGAGGGATGAAACTTGTTTTTGTGCCTCTGCCCATTGATTGCGTGGCAGGTCTGGCATACCGTTTTGCCTTGGCAGGGTATGAAAGTGGAACCTGTAGCCTTGTGAAACTATATTTAGAACCCATTTGTCGTGGGTGATCATGTGCCAATTTTGTGAAAAAAGTGCTAGCTTTCCCCCCAAAGGGGCTGCCAAAAGATAAGTGCTTGGTGCTGGAAGTGGAAAGTCATTGAGACTGTTTCCTGTATGGCTGTGATTTTTCCTCTCCGCTCTTGGAGATAGAAGCACCCCACTGTTTAGGCCTGTATGAGCCTTGGGGCTGTGATCTGCCTCTAGGGCATCTGTATCTGCCCCTTTGTGGTCTATCGGACACTGGAAAGGACCAATTTTTTGTAGGCCAGTTCCTGCTAAATCTGGGAGGCTGTACCTGCAAGAAATCCTTGACTGTTTGCATAGATTTAGCCTTGTCCTCCATTTTCTTCAACACCTCTTCTGCTTTAGCACCAAAGTATCATGCTGTAAAGGAGCATCTAATAGTTTTGCTTTAACATGATCTGGCAAATTTTGTTCTTTTAACCAAGCATGTCTCCTAATGACAGAACCTGTAACAGCGGCCCTGCAGGAGGCCTCAAGAGAATCAAAACCACATTGCAAAGTATGCTTTGCAACTTGCTCAGCTGTATGCAATAAATCCTGCATTTCTTTATTGTCTGTACATTCTGTATTGGCTGGCACTTTCTGTTTAAGCAAGGATATAAGATATTGCTGATACTTAAGCATATGAAATTGGCAATTTAAAGCTCTTACAGCCAAGGTAGCAGAGGTATAAATCTTTTTGCCCCATCTGTCTAGGGCCCTAGAATCCCTATTGGAGGGAATAGGTTTTTTTGCAGTAGAAGCCTTGACCCCTTTGGGACCCTGAGAGATGGTTTGTGGGTCAGCTGCAGGATTCTTACAAAGAAATTTATATGAATCAGGAACCCTGTAGTATCTGTCTGGCTTAACAGGGGCTGGTGGTAAAGTGTCTGGAGAAAAACTGGACTCTGTAAATACATCATCTACAATGTCTAAAACAGGCGGGATAGCAAGGGGCCTGTGCTGGGGCAGTAAAAGGAAATCTCTGAGCCTTTTCTTGGATTCTGAGTAATCTTGGCTCTCCCAGTGGAAATGCTCCCTCATAGTATGCAGTGTTTCCCCAAAAGAATAATCCTCAGGAGGAGAGGCTGAAGGGATAGATTCTTCAGCATCAGAATCCTCATAGGGGGGAATAGAGTAATCCTGTTCAGAGGAGGAAAACGAGGAAATGGAAACTTGGTCTGAAGATTCATATTCTAACTTTTGCCTAGGCCTCTCTTCGGGTGGGGGATGGGAACCCCTGATCAAAGTAATAAGGTCTTCGGCCATTTTAAGCATCTGTTTTTTAGGCATGGAGGCCTGTCCAGGTGAATGCTGTACTTGTTTCTTTGTCTTTAGAGCTGCTTTAGTCTTTGTCTTTGTAGCTGAAGTAGGTTTCACATATAACTGTGTAGGCCTGAAAACACCCTCAGAAGCAGATGCCTGCTCAGCAGATCTGGACCCATCTGAGGGAATAGTTTCCGAGTGTCCAATACCTTGAGTTTCCAGAAGCCCAGTCGGCTCCACGTGGGAGTCGGAAGCGGCCTGTGGCTCTGAGGTAGTGGGCGTCAGGGGCTGCGAAAGCGCCTGAGAACCGGCGACAGGCCTAGAAGAAGCCTCGTCGTCGGTTTTGGATCTCGGATGCCTGTCCTTTTCTTTTCGTTTTTTGTAAATTCCGGTAGTCGGCTGATCCGACGGCATTATATAATTAAATCTTCTGCCAAAGTAATGAAATGCAAAATCGTACCGACACTTAATAGTGCGTTGGTTAAATCTAGCACAAAACCAACAACCAGCAACGTTATGGTCAGGGCCTAGGCAAGGAATACAGTAAAAATGAAAATCCTTATGAGGTATTTGCTTCCCACAAGAAATACAGTTATTAACTTTTTCTGACATCGGTCTGGAGCAAGAAAAAAGTTTCCCGAACGGGGTACTTAGCTTTAATGAAGACTTAGGATCTGAAATTCGAATTTGAAAACTTCCAGAGTCGGCCGACCGGCACTTGCGAACTGCTTTTGCTTCGGGCACCGCGCGGCAAGAAAGACTGAAGAAAATGGCGTCGGCTGCATCTTATATACCCCTGGCGCACTGATGTCAGGGAAGAGGCGACAGCAACCGACGCCGGACCTACACTTTGGAATTCACGCCGACTGCGGGTATCCTGCCAGCAGGATAACCCAATTATAATGACTGCAACAGTGAAACACGATGAACATCCAATGTGCTTGCTTTAGTTTACTTTTATGCATTAACCAGGACACAGCACTGATAACAGTAGGCTAATTTCAGTTTTGGCCAAGGAAGACAAAGCTAAACAAAAAGATTAAAAAGCATACAGAATGTAAATAATATACAACATGTAAAATTAGCACAACAAAACATGCAGAAAGATTCAAGAAACACATAAAATGTAAATAAATGCAGAATATATATATATATATATATATATATATATATATATATATATATATATATACACACACATATATATAAAATAGGTTACCCTTAATGTCCAAAAGGTAAAGCATATTTCTAATCAAATGGGCCTAGTAATTAATGGCATGAAAAAACAAGGCAGCAGAAGTATGCAAGTACTTTCCGCACCCATCCACTGCCTTGCTATCTTCATCATTTGGTAAAACATTAGAAGACGGAAGTTTAGAAGCATTACTGTACTCAAATTAAACAACTGTTGCATGAAAGCAATGATGCTAGCTGAAATACTTATGGCTGATAGGATCTTTATAGTACCAGCCTGGTTTCTCAGGACCAGGAGGCCAGGATTCCAGGGCCAGAGAGACAGACAAAAAAGATAACTTCAAAGCCTCCAAGTCAACTTTCTATTCTTTTGTGGGGGATGAAGGAGGAGTACAAGGAAGAAAGAAACTGAAGAAGTTGTAAACACAGAAGGGCATCATCTGCAGCATCTGTTTTACTGCTATCTTACTTTTATCATTTCTTAAGTTTGCAGGTTCATAGGATACTAGGCTATTGGCCTGGAGGCCCTTACAAACCAAGCCAAGAATTCTGCCCATCTTCCCACAAAGTCAGCAGCTGTTTCCCCTGTCCAGCAGGAACACGGGTGGGATCCCAGGGGTGTATTTTCTGTTTCCCACCCAGTTGTACAGGTTTCTCTTAAAGAGGGTTAGAGAGGTAATATACTTGACATGGAGAGGGAGTCTATTCCATAGATGAGGGAGTCTTTGCAACATAAAATCTATCCCGCTGACGTTCTACTAATGTCACAGACCAGGATGAGGCCTTGTGTGCGGGCGCGAGTGGAGTCTGACTTATGGATTTGCAGCAATTCCATCAAGGCTGGGTCTGACATGGCCTTGTATGCCAGACACAGGTCACCTCTGAGCAGTCTGTATAAGACTGAGTAAACAGACTGGGCTATAACCAGAAAGAAACATTATGTTGTTTTCTAATTAAAGCAAGGAGACTTTATGAAATAATGACTGGGATTTAATCAAAAACTGCAAAAAAATACTACCTACCAACATAATACACAGTCAGGCAGCTAATGATTTCAAATGAGTTAGAATAACTGAATAGGAGACAGGACAAAGCTGCTTTTATACTAGGCACAACCTAACACCTGAACAACAGCAACGTGAGAGAGTTATCCTTGTGCACAGACAGTTCTGAGATAAAACTCAAATTTTACACTGCTACAGAAGTCCTCCTCATACTTACATCTGTGGAAACAAAAATAGATCAAGGACATGAAGCAAGCATAAGAAATGTCTGCTCAAGAAGAATAAGCATCTTCAAACATATAATGGAAATGTTCATCCTGCCAATACATTATTACTAAAAAGTAAGGATCTGCTGGGTGAGACTGCCCCAAATAAAATATCCATAACCTCTCCAAAAGACAGGATGTCAAACATCTAATTTTCTGTAGTGGGAATATAAAAGAAGCCTCATGATACCAGAAATTCAGAGCAGAAAAAGGAAGATGACAGAAGAGGCTTCTGTGAGCTTTACAAGTTTACACCAGGGCTAGTTAAATATTGCAGTCCACTGTAATATGTATAATGCTCACTTCTTTCACTGTTATAAACTCAACTAGGCTTCCAACATCACAAGAGTTATACAGAAGTCCTCAGTATATCATGTTACTTATCAATACAATGCGCAAGTTACACAACAACAAATCAAGAAACCCTAACTCTGGGACAACCATATTTAAAACTATTTCAGATTGGCACTTTCACCAAAACTGTTCCATTAACTTACTTGTCTTTTAAGTAAAAGAAATGCAACACAGACATGAAACTAAGAAAAAAATAAATTCTTACTCTGTGTCAAGCTTCTTTGGACTGGCTATGGCTTTGGCACTGCTGCTGAGCTCATTGAGAACTATTAGTGGATAAAGAACATTTTTCTCTGCAAAAAGAAACCAGACGTGCATCTTTTCATAAAGCATCACTTGAGCTGCATCTAGAAACAAAAATATCATACCAAAAGTCATATAGATAAAACATAGACTTACCGAACAGTTTAAAGTTTTACACTACCCTCATCTCCCATCTTCCTTCATATCCACCTTTCACATCATTTACATACACATATTCTTCAAATTCCTTGTCACACCCATGCCAGTTTTTGTCCCTCCTTCCCTAGCCAGAACAAGATGCTATCCTGAAGCACTGGCTAAACCCTATCTCTAGATACTGTGCTTTATTCCTTTTATTTTCTGTCATGAGTTTTATCACACAGTTCTGAAATAGCGAACCACATCAGTGCTGCTGAAAAACACACAAAATGATCAACACTGAGGTCCTGAGCTATCACTATTATGATTAATACACATTACCACACTTGGCATCTGAGAACAATCAAAAGACATGGATACTACCAAAAGAAAACAAGACACAGGAAAATGTACGTGTAACATTTATGTAAACATTTACTTGTTTCGAAAACCCCAAAAGGGTATAGCCTAAATTCAATAAAGGATGCAGAAGAAAAGCTTCATACCACATAAACACAATATATCAGACTCAAAATGAGAAAATGACTTTGCAAAGACTTGCCCGAGACACTGTCTATTCTAAATACCAAGATGCTAAGCTTAAGATGATTGCAACTCAACTTCTTTAATAAACTGGGAAAGGTTACAAGGTACAAAAATCACTTAAAAAGACACCTACCATAACTGCAGATTTTTTAGAGACGCTCAATCAGTATGCCTTCAGCAACTGATTCCTTCTCTATTGCAGAGGGTGCAAAATTGGAATGCCCTCCAAAGTAGTCTTCATATATCCCTTTTCTGAGCAAATGAGCAATAATGAAAGGGTATATATTAGAGTGGTCTACTTTTTCCAGCATGTAATAAAGGCGCCTGGAAGAAACCAGAAGTCTGAGGTCTCAAAACACTTGTAAGAAATGACCAATGAGAAAAGAAGGGCATCATATTTACTGATAAGCATCTCAAAAAGTATACCTCATTCAGTGAGGGATGCACAATGATCAGAATTTTCCCACAAAATGGCAAACTATAATACCTGATAGCAGATGCTAGTTGTTTCAGGACAGTTCTTCAAAGATCAGCATGAATTTTGGATACATTATTACAAAAATGTATGAGTGATAAAACGGCTGGAGCACAGATGTCCAGGTACAAAACATAAAAGAAGGGGAATGGAGAGGGTATTCCTACCCCAACAGGGGTGTAAGTTTACGTACACAACTCTATTATGTTCATAATTAGATCACTGTTGCAGTAGCCCAAGTTATATGGATCAAATACCACAGTTTAGAAAGAGGAGGAGGAGGAAGAGTAAAAAGAAAAGAATCCAGAAGTTTCTGCACAGTCCTAGCAAAGCCTACCTTGGACCTAGAGAAAGAGCCTAATTGGTAGTGCTTGGTAAATGTCTGCACAGATGACCAAGTTGCTGCCTCTAGTATATTTCTAGTGTCCACCCCTATCCAAAAAGCCACATAACTAGCCACAACCCTGGTAGAAAGGGCCCTGACCTTACCTACGTGGAAATGTTGTGTTGGGTTAAGAATAAACAAAAAAAATCAGATCCCCAAAAGGAGCTGCCTATTTTATAGGTGGACAGATGCATAAAAATCCCTTTCAAAAACTGTTTTGATTTGAGACGGGGTAGAAAGGAGGATCCACAGGCAGACAAGCAGAGACACAGCCTAGTGATGAATCTTGACAGAAAAGAAAGAAAGGGTAGAGGATAAACACTCTCACAAATACTGTACAGTCAGAGGTGTCTGGGCCTTAAAAAGATCCTGGTCCTCTCTTTGCACTAAGCAGAAATTATTTTCCACTTACCAAATTATACTTTTCTATTGACAGGTTTTTAGTCTTCTTTAATACCTGCTGCACATCCTAAGAAAAAAGGTACCTAAAAGGTATTAGCATTCTTTTATACAGGTAGTAAGTTGCAGAAACTGAAGGTTGGGGTGTATCAAACAACCCCCTGTCTTGTCTGATTAAGACCATTCTGTAAGAAAGCTTGTGACAACTGCAACTGATCAATTTCTGAAGAATGGAAAAAAGTACAGTTGTGTAAAATCTTACCATAGCAGTAGATGTCCTTTTCACTGTTGCAGTATTCATAACCTCTGGCGATCTACTGCCAAGGGTAGCCCGATATCTGGCCAATATACCAAAGCCTTAATTACCTATGAGCATTGTACATTAGATGTATGCACCCCGCACAAGCGTAGAGCATAAAGGTGATGCACAAAAACTCTCCCAACCCAGAAGTGAAGTGTCTTAGAAGAACCAGAAACCCCAGTGGAAAGGAGAACATGTACATTTATTTATATTTTATTCATTCACCTTCAATTTTCAATAACTGCTTTCTCTATCTTTTACCTTACAATTTTAACTCTCTCTCAAACATATCCTTCTTCTAGATATCCTCATTGTCTTCAATTTTTCCCTCCATATTCTACATTAACTCCCTCTATCTACATTCCTCCTCTTCCTCTTCTCTCCCTACTACTTACATTTTGCTTCCTATCTCCCCCAAATACTTATTTTGTTTATTTTCCCCTCTCTCTCTACAGTATTCCACCCCTGAAGGTCCTGCTCTACCTCCCGAACATACAGACTACCTCCTGCAAAAGCTCAGTCAGCTCAACTGGACTTACTCTGCTTAATAAACTGGGCTCTCCTTGAAAAAGAACACCAAAGTGGAATCCCTGAAATATCTTTCAGCAAATGTATGTAGCCTTATACCTATCTAAGCTTTCATATTAGTTAGCCGGTCCCTCAGTGAGCATGACACAGCAGCCTACTGCATACCGCAAAATCTCCCCTCTCAGTGGTACTCACTGACCTCCGGCCCCCTATCCCTTTTCTATACCCCTCTGAAGACTTACTCTTTAGCCCCTTTTATTTTTTCCCTCTACCTTTGAGCCTTGTCCATTTGCTCTATCTTACTCCCTATCATTCTCTGCCTGCCATTTCTCCTTTCTCCACTAGGTGGCAGCACTATTCCACCTTTTGCCTGCTCCTACTCCATTCTAATCTTTTACTCCAACTTCACCTCTAAATCCTTCGAAAGCCAAACCTCCACTTATTTTACTCCACCTTCCCCACCTTTATATTCCCCCCCCACAGAGTTGCTCAAACCCTACTTACTACCACCCAGTCTTTCTGTACTTCTACCTACTTACCTCAGCTGCAACCTGCAGTGGCTGATACTTTTTCAGCCGAACTCTTCTGCCCTGTTGCTCTATCCCGTTCCGTTCGCCTTGCAGGCTCACTCCGCTCCCCTACCCTGCCCCCAATTCTCACCCACCCCCAGTGGTCCTACATTTATTTGCCATCCCATACTTTCTCCCACTTACATCACTCAATCCCCTCACTAGATTACTCCACCCATTTCCCCAAAACTACCTCCCCCTCCACCAACCTTATCTTTTTAAGCTACTCCCATTCCCACCCACCTGCCTTACCTAACTCTAACCTACACATTTTGTCATCCCTAATCAAACTTTCATTCTACGATGCCTTCCATTCCTACTATAATCCTTGCCCCTGCACTATTACTACTCCTTATTCTTCTTGCTCTATACCATTCTACCTCTTATACCAACCTTCACCTAAACCCCTCCATATCCTCCACCACCACTATACCCTACAAATCATTACCACAATATCTCTGCCTCTAACTCCATTTCACCCCTCCTTTCTATTAACATTAAAACTCTTCCAAATCCCAAATAAATACTACAAACCTAAACCCACCCCCTACCATCCTTTCCCTAACAAACTAAAGCCTAACAAACTTACTAACCTTCTCTCTTTCCTCTGCATAGCAGGTGACATTCATCCCACCCTGGACCAAACATTTCTCAAACAAATAACCATACCTTCGACAACAAACCAAATTGTAAAGACCTCAAATCCCTCACCATCAACACCCAAAGCTTAACTAACAAAATCACCCTCTTTCATGCCTGGCTAAACCATAATTCACCTGATATTGTAGCCATCTCTGAAACTTGGTTAAAACCACACATAACCGACACTGAATTCCTTCCCCCTGGATTTTAATCCCTCCGATCTGACCGCATAAATAAAAGAGGTGGCGGTGTAGCACTCATCTATGCCAATCACTTATGCATCACTCCCTTCCCAAATCCTATCCCTTTCCTTTCATAATGTTGAACTCGTAACCGGCCTTCTAAATTTAAATGACCATAAAAGTATCTGCATCATCTACCTTTACATTCCTCCTGGTAACACTACCAATACCTTGGAAGACATCCTCTCTTGGTCCTCCTCAAATATTAAACTTGAAACTTACATTACGGGAGATGTAAATATTAAATGGCAAAAAATCAGTGACCATAATCCCACCTTATCAATCAATCTTTTCAATTTCACGCAACTTATTAACTCTACCACTAGGCCCAACAAAACTAACCTCACAGGTTCCATTCTAGACTGGATCCTAGTGTCTCATCCTAACAGAACCACAACATCTGGTGTCATTCCAGACCCTCTAGACCACCACCTCCCTGCCTTCACCCATAGAACAACAAACTCTTCCTCCTTCTCCCACAAACTCTTACACACTCGCAATTTAATCAACTTTAACCCCTCCACCTTCTCTGACTCCCTCAAAATCACTAACTGGAACCCATTAAAAACCCTACCCCCTAGACGAAGCCGTTGATTTCTTCAACTCCAAATTCCTTACTGTCCTAAACTCCTGAGCTCCAATCCCAACTAAAAGAGTCAAAGCCAAGACTGCCCCTTGGCTTACTAAAGAAACCAAGAAAATGATGCAACAAAGAGATAAATCTTGGAAAAGCTATCTCCATCATAAACAACCTGAATACCTACATAAATACAAACAGTTACGAAACCTAGCCAAAAAACATGTCATAACAGATAAACAGTCTCATTACTACCATTTACAAATAAATCATGCAAAATACCCCAAATAATTCTGGAATTCTATTAACTCTCTTAAGCCTGGAACAACAAACAACCCCTGCCCTGATGCTAGCAAATCTGACCAAAAAATTGCCAAACTATTCAACACCTTCTTCACCTCTTCTATTGCTGAAATAACCAAAACCTTCCACAACATCCCCACACCCCCCCCTCTGCCCAAGTTTCCACATCCTCACCTCCCTCTCCCCCTATCTTTGAACTTAAACCTGTATCCACCCACTTTATAAAAAAAAACTTCTCTCCAAACTCAAACCTTGCACCAATGCCCCTGACAACATCCCCTCTTCCTTCTTAAAAATTGCCTCAGACAGTATCGCTCTCCCTATTAGCATCCTGATAAATAGATCTCATCTTGAGTCTTATGTACCTAAACTATGGCGCTCTGCTTTTATTCTTCCACTCCACAAAGGTGGCAAAAACTGTAACTTCTCTAACTTCTGCCCCATAGCCATCCTCTCTATCTCAAAAATTCTACAAAAATGCATCCACCTGCAGCTCATGCCATTCCTAACCGAACACCAGCTCCTCTCTTCTACCCAACATGGTTTCCGCCCTGGACATAATACCAATACAGCCCTTCTCTCCTTTTTACACTGTCAATTCAGCTCGAGACTCTGGTAACTTAGTTTTATCTGTTCTCTTAGATCTATCTAAAGCTTTGGATACCATCTCTCACTCCCATCTACTAAACCATCCATCTAACCTCAACATCTCCCCAAAAACTCTATCCTGGTTTTCCAGCTACCTTTCTGACAGGTCCCAAGCCATGAAATGGGGCCAAGCCTCCTCCAGCTTCCTTCCTACCCCCACAGGAGTTCCCCAAGGCTCCATGCTTGGCCCTCTGCTATTCAACATCCTCGTTAATGATTTCCGCAAAGCCATTCCCAATACAAAAATTGTCCAATACACACACAACTCAACTTTGATCTGCTCTGCTTCCAGCTTTAAAGAACTCCAATCTCTAACTCAAGCCACCTTCGCAACCACTGAAAAATGGATGCACGAAAACCACCTCTCACTTAATGCTAACAAAACTAAGATTCTTTTCACCCACTCAAAATCCACCACCACCGAAAAAAATTAATTTCAAATTTCTTGCCTTAACAACTCCATCATTAACACCATTCCCTCTGCTAAACTCCTAGGGGTCACAATCGATGAACACTTAAAATTCAATACACATATCCAACTTAACATGAAGAAAACCCATATAAAACTCGGCCTACTGTACAGAAATAATAAATTCCTCTCCCCCTCCACTCGACATACCATGGCCACTATCTCCTCCCATCTCTTCTATATGGTGCCCTCTGCTTATGAATCTATCTTCTACCCTAACCTCCAAACTGGAAGTATGCTACAATAAAATTTCCAAATTTGCCACCATGGCAAATTCCCTCTCTCATCAATGCACATCCCTACAAACTCTAAATTGGCTTGAACTCCCCAATCAACTAGATTTCCTCCAAATTGTCTCAGCCCACAAATTAATCTTTCAACCCACCCTCTACCCAGCACTATCCAATATTCTGCAACATTACACCCCCCAGACTCCTTAGATCTTCTAACCAAAATCTTATTTCTGTCCATAAACCCAAACGCCCAGCCGGTCAGCTTTTACTCTCCTTTTCCCTTGCTAAAAAATGGAATGCCCTTCCCTCTACCCTGAGAACCTATGACAACCTACACTTCTTCAAAACAAACTCCTCTCCTACCTGCATACTCACCGAAAATGTAACTGCTCACTTCACTCTATACCTCCCAAGCTCCCCTCCTCCTTCTCTCCTGGCTAACTTTCATACCTTTCCAAATTTCTCTAAGTCATACATTGCTAACGTAACTAACAACTTCTCCCAACTCTACGCGTATTGCCTATCATCCTCCCAGACAGTCTCTTTAACGTCCAAGTTGCTTAATTGAAGGACAACCTACTTGAATGCATTCTATCTACTGTTTGAAAACTCAACCCTTTGTATGTAAATCAAAATTATCTTTGTATTTTATTTGTACTTTTAATTGTTTGATCATTATGTCTTGAAACATTGTATTATGGAGCTTTTCTCCCAGGGCCTCCACTGAAAATGGGCTCTTCAGCCCAGTGGACCTCCCCATTCACCAAACTGGAATAAATAAAATAAATAAATAAATCCACTTTGTAATGTTTAGTGAACGCGTGAACCAAAAACCAAGAAGCTCAATCAAGGATGGAGCTGGTATCCAAAACCCTGAAGAAAATCCCCTAGGAAGCCACTGCACTAGGGGAATGAGCCCTAAATGAAACAGACAGCTGTTTGCCAAAAAAAAAGAAAAAAAAGTAATGGCCTTCTAAATCTAGGAGGTTATAGTTTGCTTAGAAACTGCTGAACCCAATGTCCTGGTATGAAAAGAAACAAAAAGCTGATAAGATTTACAAAAGACCTTTGTGTTTTGTCTAAATAATATTTGAGCAGTCTATGCAAGATCAAGAAATGAGGAACCTTCTCACTAGCAGACTGCAGAGAAGAGAAAAATGAAGGAAACTGGATAAACTGATTAAGTGACAGCTTATTAAATATTATGGGCATAAAAGAAGGATTTGTACAGTGAGATACCTGTATCTATGGAAAAAAAAAGGAGGGACCACCATCAAGGACTGGGGTTCAGATAACCTTCTGGTAGAGGTTAAAGCAACCAACAAAACAATCTTCCAGGTGCAATGCAGCAAAGAGGAGGAGGCAAGAGGTTAAAAGGAACCAGTCAGTCTTTCAAGGACAACATTAAGATCCCAAACAGGCGGAATGGGCTTTCTTGGGTGTCTGATATGAAGGACACCCTTTAGGAACTGCCAAAAGGGAGAAGGGTAGAAAGGGCTAACAAGTGAGCTTACACTAGAGAATTTGCCAAGACAGCCATGCAGCAGTTCACACAGTAGGAAAGAACCAAGAGGACCCCGCAATGAAGCCCTCTCTCAAACATCTGTGAAGAGGTCCTGGGAAGGCTAAAGAGGTTTAAAGGGACATCTAGATTGAGAGATACCTGTTGAATTCACCAGTGAAGTTCGAGACAAGACAGCAGAGGAAGCAAAGAGTCTAGCAGGTGGCAGTGTTGAAGCCACACTGATCTGAGATACCAATGAATTTTTCTCATACGAAGCCTGGCACAGGGAATCATGGGGTAGTAAAAAGTCATTAACTCCAGCGCCCTTAGAAACTCCCTGGCATAAGAAAAGATTTGGGAACTACGGAAAGAAAATATTTCATGACACAGAGAGTCTTAGTGGCAGGAAGAGAGGCTAGCACTGGAATAGTCTGGATCCTGCAGTCTACAAGGATGTGATACTGAGATAGAATCAACACTGACTTCTGAAGGTTGACTATGAATACCAGGTTGCGCAAGAGAAGCTGGGTAAAATGAAGATCGTGCACTAGCTTGGTTTAGTAAGGAGCCTGAAGCAAGAGGTCGTTTAGATAGGGAAATTTCTGAATATCATAACGTCTGCAAAAGGTGACCTACTGGAGCTAAAGGAAAACCTCTTGAGGCCACAGAAAGCCTGAAGGACAAACAGAGAAATGAAAGAATGATGAAGAAACAAA